>NC_087066.1:40169658-40275722 GCF_963678635.1 Symsagittifera roscoffensis | reverse complement strand
TACGATGAAATGTTTTCTCCTTCAGTCAAAAATACGACAGTTTGTGTGATTGCTCCGACTTTCGAAGAAAACGGAATACTTATGCTCGGGGTGTTTTTTTTCATTCAGTCAATTTTCACCGATCGAAATAATAATTTTCAACAAAAATTTTTTTCATTATTGAAGATATCAACTCGTTGAGTTCAAATGTTAAAATATATTTAACCTCTGATTATTGTTCCGACTTTTGATACGAAAGTAACGGAATATTTGTGCTCGGGGTGGGTTTTTTCTTCTTCAGACAAATTTCGACTTTTCAACTAGCCATTTTTGACGGAATTTTTTTTATATCATTCGAAAGCTATTGTTTTCCTGAGCTCAAATTTGAAAAGATATTTTACCTGTGATCATTTTTCGTAAAGTTATGGGGGTTTAAAGATTGCGAATTAGGCCAATTTGGGACAATTAACGCGTAGTTGGAGAGTTAATCCGTCTTAGAAATTGTTCCAAATTGATTTAACGAAGCTTATTTGCCATAATTGATTTGTTACAAGTAGCGAAATCTACCCTTTTGTACTTAATATGGCGTGTGGGGGGATGATTTTCATAAAAAATTTCAAATTTTAGAAAAAAAATTTCATTTAATTTTAATACATTTTTATTTTTTATAGGTTATTACTGCTCCATAAACATTAAAAGGCAGTCGGAACATTCAGGGCTTCGCCCTGATACGAGCAGTCTTGTTTTTTTAAAGTTCTGCGGGATTGAAAATTGCCAAATTTGCCATGTTCTGGACTAAATTATGCGCGCTTTGAAGAGTTTATTCATAATGCTGAGAGCGTAACACGAATTATTTGCGCGTGGCAAATTATCCCGCACAACAAAATCGTTCCAAATTGAATTGACGCTAGCTAATTGGTGTTGTTAATTTCGCACGACTCGAAATTTTTTACTTTGATATTGTCCAAACTGTATAAGTTTTCAATATTTTTTTCCAAAAACTATTCGATATGAAGTGAAGGACATTCGGAAAATTCAGGGCTTTGCCCTGATACACGAGCAGTCTTGTTCACTCAGTAACTATTGAACTAAACCAGCTCTGTGCATCAACTGAATATTAAACAGTTTTTTTTTAACAAACATTTAGTAGCATTTAGAAGAAGAAATCTCCATGAAGCAGTTATTTATGTAAATCATCCAGATACAGTTTTTAATTTATTGCAGGTTGTTACAACGTTCACATGACTGGAGTTGATTTCTAGATTAGTTTCACAAGCAGGCAGCTTTGAATCAGCTGAATTCAGACATCTATTTTTAGATGCAGGAGTTTGTTGTTATCAACCCGTGTTCGTTTTCGTTTTTTGAATTTTTCTATATGACTTGTCGATCACTGGCAAAAAGTTTGAATTACTGATGCAGCAGAAAAAGAACCTAAAAAACTCGTATTATTGATCAAGGGGTAGTGCATCGGTTTCTGAGATTAAACTATAAGTTTAGCCAGAAGAGTTGTGCAGCTTATGTTATCCAAAATCCGAATGTGGGAGGGAAGTGTAACCACTATGTGATGTAGTAATCAAAAGTTACTGGTATCTTTTTTACTCAAAACTACAAAAACATAGGGCAAAAAACATTGAAAAATGTCATGGGTCTTTAATTATACAAAATGGATTGTAATTAAACCAAATTTTAAAAAAATTGTTTTTGTTCAAATTGACACTAGTTAAAGCTTAGAAAAATATTAACGATTTAAAAGAATTTGGATGAATTTTATTTATGTATGATTGCAGCTTTGAAAAATTTGGCAGCGAAATGCAAAACGAATTGTTTATTATCTAGACACTTCAATGTGGCTACTTAATTGAGGTCGGCTCTATTTAACCAAAACGAGGTTTGGCGAAATTAAAAGTGTTAACTTTAGGCGAAACAGTAGATAAAGAGTTGTATATTTTAGCAGAAATGGTATTTTATCCTGAAAACTCTGCAGGCAAAAGTAAACACGCTTTTTAAGCCGCAAAAATATTGAGTGCCGCAGTCGCTCCAACGTAATGCGGGCTTGACAACAGAGGGGGAAGAAATTTTTTAGATCCGCTTCTGGCAGTGTCAATTGAGGTTTGGGAGGAGATTTTCAGGTTAAATATGCACTTTTTATAATAAAAAATTTGTCGGTTTATTTGTCATGTCACGGACTTTTCTTGTGCTTTAAGCAATTTCCTTGTTATTGAAACTTTTATCAATTTAATTTAAAAATTCTAAGTCTGCCTACCCCGTACTTTTCCTTTTTGAGTTAGATATGGGGGTCTATCTCATAGAGTAATTTCGGATAGGGTACACCGTCTGCTCGTCACGCTATCTTATTTTCGGCCGGATAGATTCGTGCAACTTCTTAGTCTAATATCGATCCTAATCTTACTCTTATATCTACTAGTCTCAGGTTGTTTAACTAGTCTCTGCTAGGCTCAATAGATCTAGAGTATACTGGTTTTATTGCGGCTGCGGAAGTTCTCGAAGGAGAGGCAACTATTTCTAAGTTAAATTCAAATCTCTCTGGTGCTGAAATTACAAGTAATTTCAGCACTTACAAATAAGTGGGTTGTTAGTTAGATGGATTATGATTGGTTAATATTAAATATTTTACAGTGGTAAAATATCTAGTTTATGAAATAATAAAATGTAGTTTAGATCAGGTTCCACCCATCCGGGGTTTACAGAGTTTTTGAGTTTTTATCTCTTTCTTCTGCAATTGAAGGATGGATGATGAACGTTGGTATTTGGCGAACATCATTTTCTTATTCTTGTTCCTTGGAGACGAGAGGTCCAGGAAACTAGAACCGTCGACATAATTTCTCTTCAAGAGAAACGTTCCAGAACGCTGGATTGATGGACAGGAAGTTATCTTCTTGTCGTTCGACAACGAATGCGATCCCCAATGAAATCGTTCAGATTCCAAAATCCAAAATGCTTTGCTATGTCAGTTTTGTTTGTATTTGTGAGGACTGTTTTGTGTTCAGCCTCGTTTGGGAATGGCGTGAAGTCCGTGTTTGGAAGGGATGCCTTTTAACTCGGATCTGTACGTATACTTGAGCATCGAGGTGGTCATTGGTCAGATTCAATGAAGTCCTTTTCTGCGAAGTCAAGTCGTACTTCAAATCCTTTGAGTCGTGATTGTGGGCGGCATGTCGGTTGTGTTTTAGCCATTCTTTCGTTCAAATTGTGATAGGGTCGTCTAGTCTTTGGATGTTCGTCTTGGTTGTTGTGTATGATCTAAATACTGCATATTATGATTTTCAATTTATAATTTTTTGTTAATTTGGTTTTTAGTTATGATCTTAGTTAGTTGTTTTCACAAAAGTTTTTTATTTTAGTTCAGTTATTTTGAAGAGTTACTCACCCTTGGGTACCTCTTTTTAAAAATAGGAGTGTGGTCACAAAGCGTGGGTGTAGCGCGGTGGGTTAGGCCGGCTATAAGCATGCTGAGGACATCCTCTCTGGTGGGTTAGGCCAGGAGTGGGAGTATGTTTTCGTGCTGTTTCTTTGAGGGGTCCTGTTTTGTGATAACCTTTAAAGTTGGTTTTTTCTGGTCTTTCTTATGTTACTTTTGGTTGTGTCCTTTTTTTCAAAAATCAAATTGTTTTTGGTTTGGGTTTGTCTTTCGACTTTTTTGTGGTTTATTATTTCTTTCTTAGAATTTGTAATAGTCTTCAAAAGAATAAATTAACCAGCTTTAAACTGGGTTAATCCGGTTTGGGTACCGTTGAATTTCTTTTTCTTAGTCATGCTGTTTTTTTTTATGATTTGTGGTGTTTAGTAAAGCTGCGTTAGTTAGTTTGATTTAGTGTATAACTCCATTCCAACCGGATTGAAGGAAATGTGTATGTATGGGTTTGTTTAGTGCTTAACATGATGTCATGTGAACAGTAGAAATCTCGTTCCTGTGGTGAAAGAAAGTGAAAGGTTAGTGAAAATAACTGAAATTTATCATAGAAACTTTCGTATGCTTGGGTGTCAATGAGTGCTTCAGAAATTATATGATCATGTTTTTTATCAAATATATTAAGTGTGAAAAGGTATGGTGTTAGGATAAAAATTTTTTCTGTTAGTTGCGGGTTTGCAAAGGGGTCGTCATCTAAAAATTGATCTTTGTTAGGGCGTATGATGTTGTGATCGTAATATTCGATTTTGAAATCGTTAGCTCGGGGTGCAGTGAATGTTTTTAGTAATTTTTTAAATCCTACATACGTAAATTGTCGAGGTGTTAGTGGTGGTGTGAGTTTGTACAGTAGATTTTTGCTTTTTTCATTATCTTCATGTGTATTGTTAAGTGGTATAGAAAGAGAGTTCGTATAGTGATAATAGGCGGTCCAAGGGAGTGTTGGCATTAAAACATGATCATCATCAAAATTTCTTAGTAGTGATGGTAGATGTATTTAAGGTGTATTGTGGAAATGAGGGTAAGTCGATATTAAGGTAGTTCCTTGTATTTGTATGATCTGGGTGATTTATATACTCTTTAGTTGTTCCGAGTTTAACTGTGAAGGGATGATTTGGGAATTTTCGTTTGAAAGTGCGGTAAGCTCGGTTAGTTGTTAGTCTCGGTTAGATGTTTCAGTTGATGTGGATGATTGGGCTAATGATGGGGTATAATCTGATAGCGGTGTAGGCGTTGGCGGACTTGATGATGTTGCTGTGGATGACAAGTGGTGAATGGTAAGAGTGTGTGGGTATGTTAATTGTTGTTGTAGTGTGATAAAATTATCTAGCTCTTCGGAGATTTGGACAGTATCTGGGGAGTTATTATTGGATCTTTCAGAAGTGAATGGGGAATAGGTTGGGGTTACTTGGGAAGCATAAGAGGGAGTTGAAAGGGATGGGAGTGGTTGACTGGTTCGGATAGGTTGAAAGGGGGGTTGTGAAAAAACTGAGGGGTTGGTGTGGGTATGGGTAGCGGGAGATGGTTCGGATTTTGCAAATTCGTCGGGAGTTTCGATGTCGGAGTTGTTAAATTGTGAGATAGTATGAAAAACTGAAATATCTGAGTTAGTGTATGAATTCGTGCTTGATGGTATATTATTGACTGGGAAATCGGGTGGCGGGAAAGCGAAAAGTGGAATAACTGGGATGGGGTTTTGGAGGTTGGCTGGGTGGGAATTTGAGCGATGGAGGGCTCCAATTTGTCGGCTCATCGTGGGCTAAAAAAATGATTATGTTGAGACTGAAAAGTGGTGGTATGGGGCTGTTCAATAATTTGTTCATATGTATTATCATTTTGTGAATGATTTGTCGTTATGTGTTGAATGGGGCTTTGTGTTGTTTTTTGTCTGAAATTCGGGTTATTTGTGATTGCTAAGTTTCGAAAATTTCGGGGAACTAATGATAGTGGGTGATTTTGTGGTAGGGTTGGTATTTGTGGTGCTGTAGGTGCTGTGTCTACATTATTATGTTCTTCTTCGTATGTATTTGATGTGGCTAATTTTGTGTTATATTCTTTGATTTGTGCGTCTAAAAGTATTTTATTTATTGATGATGAAAATATTCCAAAAAATCCTGCAAATAATATGCGTGCTACGCTTGCTTGGCGGTTTACTTGAGTGTGTATAGCACATCTATTATAGATTCCTTTTAGTAGTGAGAAAAGAAATCCAATAAAATTAAACATAGCGTATAAAATAGTCAATTTTTCTAAGATGTAGTATGGCCATCCTAGAAAGGCGAGAATTTCGTTTTTCAGTGTTACAAAACTAAAAATATTTATTGGTGAAATATCTTAGGGTCTGTATTTTCCACCGTTTAGATATATGTAATCTTCAATATCCTTAAAATATCCACTGTAATCTTCTGTGTAGATGTCTGCAAATCCTGCGGTTTCGGCAAGTTTTCTTAAATTTTGGTTTATTGATTGTCGTTGTATTGTATCCATTTGTGTTAAAAATTCTTGAAGTTCTTGTGTTCTAATGTGATGTTGTATATCAGATTTGCAGTATACTTCAATTGATTGTAAATCAATGTTTGGGTTACGAGCGATAGCTCGAATAATTTCTGGTGAAAATTTTTTCAGTGGTTGCATTAGTGTAGGGTATGGTGTGAGTAGATAGTATTTATCTTCGTCAGGGTTGAATTGTACGACATAGTGGCTATTGTCTGATCCACCTGGGACTGCGGTATCCCAAAAATATGTACGTCTTGAAAGTGTATCGACAAAATGTACTTTATTTTTGTAGAATATGGGCATTCTTTTATAACAACGTTTATCTTCAAAAACATATAAAGGTGATACTTTTTTAGTGCAAGTATAAAACCATAATATGTTTCCTTCGTAATCAAGAAAATTTGATCTATTTCCTGATAATACATATCCTGCATAGGGTATTTTTAAAACTGCTAGTGCTAGTGATTGTAAAGTTTGTGTTCTTTCTAATTCGCATAGTTGATGAAGTGTTTCTAATTCGGAGAGTGACATTTCTTGAAAAACTCTACTAATTGTGTAGTCTAATTTCATGTCTAAGTGAATATCGTAATGTATGTTTCCAAAGTAGGTGTTATTCATAAGTGATAATTCTTGTAAACGTGTACTTTTACTATCGAGTGGTGTTAGTTTTCCACCAGGTTTACCATTACTTTTATAGAAGTTCACTGGGACGTAGGATGTGCCTTCGGTTTTATGGTGACCGTTTGCATATGGGTCAAATTTAACTTTTCCAGTGGTCATGTCGAAACCTTTGTCGTATTCGACAAATATTTCTGAATATTGCGATTTGTGGAGTGGGTTTGCATATTTACAAGCGAATTCTGTTTCTTGATATATTTGAAAACGTGTTAATTTATTTTCTATATCGTGTGAATTTTCGAAATTATAGCTTCATTTGTGAGATGAGTTGACTTGATCGTATGGGATTGATTCGATGAAATTTTTTTCATGAAATTTTATCATTCGGGCGTGTATTTTTGCTACTTGAAATGTTGTGCATGTATCTTCGGGAAACCAATTAATTGTTGCTTGGGTCCTAGTTGTGGGGTCTTAATAATCTTGATCGTCTTTACAAGGTTATCTAATTCCTTGATAAATCATTGTGTTATCTGATAAATCTCGTGTGAGTTGTATTTTTTCTAATTAAATTTTCCAATCAACAAACATTATTTCTTGATATCCTTTATTTTTTGTGTCTGCTTTGCAGTTTGAAGGATTATTTATTCCAATATGTGGTATCCAATGTTTATCGTGTATATCATAAGTTAATCGTCCGTGTGCGCCATTTTATGGGTATTTTTCGTCTAATTGAATATGTCCTTGATATCTTTCAAGTTCTGCCTGGTGTACAGAATCGGCAAAGACTTGAAAATTTACTATTTTTCTGTCTGAGTTTTTGTTTCTTGTTATGTTTAATCTGCGTAATTTGTTTTTACAATCGTCAGGGCTGAGATGTGAAAGTCTTTCTATGTTGCTTTGATAAAATGATTCGTGATCTAATCTGTTTTTATTTCCGTTAGAAACTTGTGAACAATGTACTTTCTTTTCGGAAAAAGTTGCTGTAAATTTATATCCTGTAATTGTCGTTGCTTGGGCTTTTGAGTACAGTGTTGCCATTACATTGGTAGTTTTTATGTGGTTCTGTTTCGCATTTTGTTACTTGATTTATTGCATACTTGTGTAGTGTTTTTTGATCATTTTCTTCACAATCATAATGTGTTACTAATAAATCCTGGGGTCCTGTGCGAGGAGATGGATTTGTGTTTTGTTCGGAAAAAAATTAGAAAAAAGATGTGTTGAAATGTTAATATCTTTAAAATATACATGTGTACGATAATCCGGAATACGGGTTATAAAATGTTATGTATCCAATTGTATTTTTTGTATATCTGTCGTATTTATAAATGACTTCGTTATAAATGGTGGCGGTAGTGATTGAGCTGTTACATTAGGTGGACTTAACGGGAGGGGGTGTTGTACAATATTATTAAGTTTGACTGTGATTTCAAACTTTAACTGAAGATTGTTTTGATGTAATATTTGAACGTTATGTTCTCGGATATCTTCGTGGATATCTTGTCTATATTGTAATCTATTAAGTGCCCAACTGTGTAGTCGGTGCTTTCGTTAGTGGCGGAGTCGCTACGAATGTATTCAAATCTAATCGTAGGGGTATATTTCTTGATTGTTCTCTATATCGAGCGTCAAGATTATTTGGAGAGTTTAAAGGGAAAAATGATGGCAATATTTGACTTATTGATGGTGTTGAGGGGAGTGATAATGTGTCTGGTAAGGATAATGTGTTGTATCTGATGAAGTATCTATTGGGTCGTTTACTAAGTTTGGTTCTCCTTGCGGATAAGGTTGTGTTGTCCAATAAGGTAGTCGTTCGGTGGTGTTAGGGGGGTTAAAAGGATTTTCACGTAATTGTGCGGATGTTGGTGTTGATCCTAGATAGTCTGAGGGAAAATTAGGTGTAGTTTGCTGTGATGTAAGTGTAGGGGTGTCTGGAATTGTTATACTAGAGGTTTCTGAACTTGTTGGTGTTGGTGATTGAGGAATGCTAAAAGTAACTCTGGGGGTTTGAAATTTTCGATTTCGTCTTGAGTGTATATTTTGTCTGTTGACTTCAACTGTATTTTGGTTTTGACTAATGTGTCTGATTCGGTTTAAATCTTGTTGTAATGTAGGGTACAAGTTATATGTTGGTTCACTTAGTGATGCTTGTCGTTGAACTGGTTCTAGTGGTTCGGATAAGCGGGCGTGTCGTTCAAAGGTATATGGATTGTCTTGAAATGAAATACGTGTGGATGTCTGAGGGTTTTGGGTAGTTGTAGGTGTTGTTGGGTTTTCTTGGGGAGGTGTCGGTGAAGGCTGTGTTGGTGACGGTTGGTTAGCAATTTTGGAAAGAGTTTGATGTATAGATTCTTTTTAGTGGGAAGATTTATGTTTATTGTAATATTCTTCGATGAAAAAGATTAAAAGGATTGTTGCTAGGGCGAATGTGACTATTGCCTTTTTTATAAATTTGCATATTGTCATAATTAGGGATATTAAAAACGTGGTGAAAATTATGAATAGTAAAAAATTATCTGTTTTACTAAAAATTGTTCGTATCATTTAGATAGACTTTAAATTATCGTACCTGTAGATGTGGTCAAGGATTTGGGAAAAATAGGAATATATTGCAAATAGGGTTTAGAAAATTAAAAATATGATGCAAAAAATTATTAAGATGATTATAAAAGCTTCAAAAAATTCAGAAAAAAAATATTATCAAAAGTTTAAGTACAAGAAAAAGATTTATGAAGAAGTTTAAGATTGAGAGTTTAAGAGTGGCGACTGTTGAGGAGAACAGCATTTAAGAAATAATTCATTCGTCGAATATTTTTTGATTTTCGGGGGCAAAATTCAAGTGTGGTCGGATTATTTATTGATTTTTTGACAAGTGGGTTGAGCTACTTGAAAAATTGTTGGGGGCTTATTTTATGGTGCTTGGGAGGTCTTCTTTGCTTTATTTTTATTTTGTGGATAATCTGGGTTATTTTTGAAATATTTGTACTTTAGGCTAAATGATCATGGTCTTTTTCTTCTTTAGGCTAATTTGCCATTTTTGGTTGGAGGGTTTGTGAGGTCTAAGTTGGGAAAATATTGTCGATCTTTACATAATTAGATAATGTAGGGTTGTAATATTATCGTGATATTTATTTTAGTTGTCAAATTTTAGCGAGTTGCTTATTTTTGACCTGGAGGTTGTAAAGTTATAGTTATAGATATGCCTGGAGATTAATATCGGTCGGCTAGTAGGTTGGTGTTAGAGATACTAAAGGTGACTGTTTTAAGCGAAATCTATTGGCTGAATTTGAACTAGATTTGTTGCGTATGTTTCAGCATGTTATTTTGAAAATATGAAAGTTTAAGTTGATTGAGAAGCTTAACTATTAATGGATTTTTGAAAAAGTTTTAAGTTTGTTTTTGAAATTCAACTTTCTTGAGTATTTTAGATTGAGGGATGAAAGTTTTATAATTTTTTCGTGGTTGATGTCTAAGTCGTGATGATTCTCAATGTTCGGATTTTTCTTTTTGTTCTTGTGGCAAGATTTTTTCAATTAATTTCGTATTTTTTCTTTCTTCTTCAGATTTAATTTGATTTCGTGTGTTTATGTTTTTATGAATTGTGTTTTCTTTTTGACTTTGTCTATCAAAATTGTCATTACTTTCATTTGCTTCTTGTTCTATTTGTGTATTCTTTTCAACAACTTTTAAACCGGTGAAAGAATATAACTGGGTTAATTCGGGTAATGCGTATTCTTTCGGGTAGTAGGGTAACACATTGTTACGATGTTGAACAATTTCTTTTTTAGTTGGCGTTTGGTTTCATATGTGTTTGGTCTTGTGGATTTTTTTGTATTGTATTCTTTTATTTGTGCATCTAGAAGTATTTTATTTATTGATGATGAAAATATTCCAAAAAATCCTGCAAATAATATGCGTGCTACGCTTGCTTGGCGGCTTACTTGAGTGTGTATAGCACATGTATTATAGATTCCTTTTATTAGTGAGAAAAGAAATCCAATAAAATTAAACATAGCGTATAAAATAGTCAATTTTTCTAAGATGTAGGATGGCCATCATAGAAAGGCGAGATTTTCGTTTTTCAGTGTTACAAAACTACAAATATTTATTGGTGAAATATCTTAGGGTCTGTATTTTTCACCGTTTGGGTATATGTAATCTTTAATATCCTTAAAATATCCAGTGTAATCTTCTGTGTAGATGTCTGCAAATCCTGCGGTTTCGGCAAATTTTCTTAAATTTTGGTCTATTGATTGTCGTTGTATTGAATCCATTTGTGTTAATAACTCTTGAAGTTCTTGTGTTCTAATGTGATGTTGTATATCAGATTTGGAGTATACTCCAATTGATTGTAAATCAATGTTTGGGTTACGAGCGATAGCTCGAATACTTTCTGGTGAAAATTTTTTCAGTGGTTGCATTAGTGTAGGGTATGGTGTGAGTAGATAGTGTTTATCTTCGTCAGGGTTTAATTGTACGACATAGTGGCTATTTTCTGATCCACATGGGACTGCGTTATCTCAAAAATATGTACGTCTTGAAAGTGTATCGACGAAACGTACTTTATTTTTGTAGAATATGGGCATTCTTTTATAACAACGTTTATCTTCAAAAACATATAAAGGTGATACTTTTTTAGTGCAAGTATAAAACCATAATATGTTTCCTTCGTAATCAAGAAAATTTGATCTATTTCCTGATAATAAATATCCTGCATAGGGTTTTTTTAAAACTGCTAGTGCTAGTGATTGTAAAAATTGTGTTCTTTCTAATTCGCTTAGTTGATGAAGTGTTTCTAATTCGGAGAGTGACATTTCTTGAAAAATTCTACTAATTGTGTAGTCTAATTTCATGTCTAAGTGAATATCGTAATGTATGTTTCCAAAGTAGGTGTTATTCATAAGTGATAATTCTTGTAAACGTGTACTTTTACTATCGAGTGGTGTTAGTTTTCCACCAGGTTGACCATTACTTTTATAGAAGTTCACTGGGACGTAGGATGTGCCTTCGGTTTTATGGTGACCGTTTGCATATGGGTCAAATTTAACTTTTCCAGTGGTCATGTCGAAACCTTTGTCGTATTCGACAAATATTTCTGAATATTGCGATTTGTGGAGTGGGTTTGCATATTTACAAGCGAATTCTGTTTCTTGATATATTTGAAAACGTGTTAATTTATTTTCTATATCGTGTGAATTTTCGAAATTATAGCTTCATTTGTGAGATGAGTTGACTTGATCGTATGGGATTGATTCGATGAATTATTTTTCATGAAATTTTATCATTCGGGCGTGTATTTTTGCTACTTGAAATGTTGTGCATGTATCTTCGGGAAACCAATTAATTGTTGCTTGGGTCCTAGTTGTGGGGTCTTAATAACCTTGATCGTTTTTACAAGGTTATCTAATTCCTTGATAAATCATTGTGTTATCTGATAAATCTCGTGTGAGTTGTATTTTTTCTAATTGTATTTTCCAATCAAAAATCATTATTTCTTGATATCCCTTATTTTTTGTGTGTGCTTTGCAGTTTGAAGGATTATTTATTCCAATATGTGGTATCCAATGTTTATCGTGTATGTCATAAGTTAATTGTCCGTGTGCGCCATTTTATGGGTATTTTTCGTCTAATTGAATATGTCCTTGATATCTTTCAAGTTCTGCCTGGTGTACAGAATCGGCAAAGACTTGAAAATTTATTATTTTTCTGTCTGAGTGTTTGTTTCTTGTTATGTTTAATCTGCGTAATTTGTTTTTACAATTGTCAGGGCTGAGATGTGAAAGTCTTTCTATGTTGCTTTGATAAAATGATTCGTGATCTAATCTGTTTTTATTTCCGTTAGAAACTTGTGAACAATATACTTTCTTTTCGGACAAAGTTGCTGTAAATTTACATCCTGTAATTGTCGTTGCTTGGGCTTTTGAGTACAGTGTTGCCATTACATTGGTAGTTTTTATGTGGTTCTGTTTCGCATTTTGTTACTTGATTTATTGCATACTTGTGTAGTGTTTTTTGATCATTTTCTTCACAATCATAATGTGTTACTAATAAATCCTGGGGTCCTGTGCGAGGAGATGGATTTGTGTTTTGTTCGGAAAAAAATTAGAAAAAAGATGTGTTGAAATGTTAATATCTTTAAAATATACATGTGTACGATAATCCGGAATACGGGTTATAAAATGTTATGTATCCAATTGTATTTTTTGTATATCTGTCGTATTTATAAATGACTTCGTTATAAATGGTGGCGGTAGTGATTGAGCTGTTACATTAGGTGGACTTAACGGGAGGGGGTGTTGTACAATATTATTAAGTTTGACTGTGATTTCAAACTTTAACTGAAGATTGTTTTGATGTAATATTTGAACGTTATGTTCTCGGATATCTTCGTGGATATCTTGTCTATATTGTAATCTATTAAGTGCCCAACTGTGTAGTCGGTGCTTTCGTTAGTGGCGGAGTCGCTACGAATGTATTCAAATCTAATCGTAGGGGTATATTTCTTGATTCTTCTCTATATCGAGCGTCAAGATTATTTGGAGAATTTAAAGGGAAAAATGATGGCAATATTTGACTTATTGATGGTGTTGAGGGGAGTGATAATGTGTCTGGTAAGGATAATGTGTTGTATCTGATGAAGTATCCATTGGGTCGTTTACTAAGTTTGGTTCTCCTTGCGGATAAGGTTGTGTTGTCCAATAAGGTAGTCGTTCGGTGGTGTTAGGGGGGTTAAAAGGGGGGTCAGAAAAAAAATATTATCAAAAGTTTAAGTACAAGAAAAAGATTTATGAAGAAGTTTAAGATTGAGAGTTTAAGATTGGCGACTGTTGAGGAGAAAAGCATTTAAGAAATAATTCGTTCGTCGAATATTTTTTGATTTTCGGGGGCAAAATTCAAGTGTGGTCGGATTGTTTATTGATTTTTTGACAAGTGGGTTGAGCTACTTGAAAAATTGTTGGGGGCTTATTTTATGGTGCTTGGGAGGACTTCTTTGCTTTATTTTTATTTTGTGAGTAATCTGGGATATTTTTGAAATATTTGTACTTTAGTCTAAATGATCATGGTCTTTTTCTTCTTTAGGCTAATTTGCCATTTTTGGTTGGAGGGTTTGTGAGGTCTAAGTTGGGAAAATATTGTTGATCTTTACATAATTAGATAGGGGAGGGTTGTAATATTATCGTGATATTTATTTTAGTTGTCAAATTTTAGCGAGTTGCTTATTTTTGACCTGGAGGTTGTAAAGTTATAGTTATAGATATGCCTGGAGATTAATATCGGTCGGCTAGTAGGTTGGTGTTAGAGATACTAAAGGTGACTGTTTTAAGCGAAATCTATTGGCTGAATTTGAACTAGATTTGTTGCGTATGTTTCAGCATGTTATTTTGAAAATATGAAAGTTTAAAATGATTGAGAAGCTTAACTATTAATGGATTTTTGAAAAAGTTTTAAGTTTATTTTTGAAATTCAATTTTCTTGAGTATTTTAGATTGAGGGATGAAAGTTTTATAATTTTTTCGTGGTTGATGTCTAAGTCGTGAAGATTTTTCTTTTTGTTCTTGTGGCAAAATTTTTTCTATTAATTTCGTATTTTTTCTTTCTTTTTCAGATTTAATTTCATTTCGTGTGTTTATGTTTTTATGAATTGTGTTTTCTTTTTGACTTTGTCTATCAAAATTGTCATTACTTTTATATGTTTCTTGTTCTTCTATTTGTGTATTATTTTCAACAACTTTTAAACCGGTGAAAAAATATAACTGGGTTAATTCGCGTAATGCGTATTCTTTCGGGTAGTAGGGTAATAAATTGTTACGATGTTGAACAATATCTTTTTTAGTTGAATCTGTAAGTTTATATGTGACTTCAGTGGGTTTAGAAATTATTTGGTATGGTCCTTTTCGAAGTGGTTGTAGTTTTTTAGATATTCCTTTATTGGGTTTGAAAATTTGGTATTAAAACAAATGTTCCGATTTTTAAGTCTGTGGCTGGCATAAAACGTGAATTACTTTGATTTTTAATGTTTTGCCTTTGTAACAATTTCTTTGTTACCTTATGGTAGAGTTCGTTGTGCTTTTTATCTCTATTCAAAATCCATTCGGTATGTGTACCAGAGGCTAATTTGAGATTTTGAGGGTGATGAAAGTGATCTTAATCGTGTGTATGTAATGGTAGATTATAGCATATTGAATCTTTGTTTGGTTTGCAATAAACTTGTGCGTTTTTGTGGGCATTTGCTGTAAACATAATTGGTTTTCTTGGTTTTTGGTTAAAAACCATTTCATATGGTGACATTCCTAAGGTTGTCGTTATTTGCGAATTATATGATAAGGGAAAAAATTTTACATCTGCTGACCATTCTGTGTATCGTGTATCATTTCCATTAATGATACATCTAAGGTATTCTTGTAATGAACGGTTCATACCTTCGACTAATCCATTTGTCCAAGGTGCATGAGATGTACGTGGTTTGTGCTTTATGTTGTATAAATGACATAGTGTGATGATTTCGTTATTAATGAATTCTGTACCATTTTCTGTCACTAAATTTTCGGGTATTCCAAGTTAGCTATCCAGTGTTCGTAAAGTGTTGTGTAAGCGTAATAAGCATTACAGTGTGGTACTAGGTTGAGTGCTACATAGCGCGTGAATGCATCAACAATAACCATGATGTATGAATTTCCTTCAGAGGATGGTGAAATTGGTCCTTTTGTGTCGAATGAAATTCTATGGTTGAAGTATAAACTTTGTCCTTTAAAATCTTGTTTTTGTGCTATTTGTTTTTGATTTGGATAAGGTTTATTTAATTGGCATATTATACAATCATTGCATAATACTTTTATCCAAATTGGGGCGTTTGGAAAGTAAAAAATGTGTGTGAAATTTGAGTATGTTTTTTCTGATCTGGAGTGTCCTTTTGTATTTTGTGTATGAGAAATGTTGAATGCTATTAATATCATACTTAAGGGGAGACAGGGGACTTTAGAATCATCGAATTTATATTCTAAAAGTTCTGTATTTTCATTTATTGATGTATTATTAAATTTGCGAAAATATCTGAGGAGTGTTTTGTTTCCTAAAATTGTTGTATCGGCTTTTACTGGTTTTGTTTTGTAATTGTGCCATGATTTTAGTAGTCTAATTACTGGGTCAAGACTTTGGTATCGTTTTAAAAATTCAAGTGTAATTTTTTCTGTTGGTGGGAGAAAAATATTGTCAATTTCTAGTTTTGATAGTGGAATTGTATCAAGAGGGTCATCGAGATTAAATACTTGATTTATCGTGTATTTTGAATCAATTGTTTGTGGTCCTGATATATTTATTTTATCGGTTAAGTTTTCTTTTTCAATTATTGGGAAAAGGTCTTTTTTATGTGGTTGTTGTTTTACTTTCTTTTGTTGAGTGTTATTTTTTATCCAATGTGAGTATGGAATTGGTTGAAACGTAGATGTACCTAATAAATCTACTTCGTAGTGATTATTTTGGCAGTCTAGATAGAGTGGGAAATGTTGTAGGTTATTTATTTGTGATTGATCAATGTCGGTTTTTACTGCATATTTGCATTCTAATCTGGGTGATGTTTTGTCTTTTGCGAGATAGAATTTGATATTTTTTGGTATTTCAACTGTAGTTTTTCGTGTAAGTAGTTCGGGTGGTGTATTTCTACTTAATGTATCTGGTAATGCAAGGTTTTTTCCTGAAGTCCAAACTATATGTAAGTTTGGGAATTTCATTAAAATTAGTTAAAATCTATAAACTCTATGATTTGGGTTTGATTTTTGTGTAAAAAGAAAGATAATTGGTTTATGATCTGTAAATAAAACTGTTGGGTGTTTTGATTCAAATATCAGAAATTCATATTCTGTAAGAGTGTATATTATAGCGGTACATTCTCTCATTAGGGTGGAGAGTCTTAACTCAGCTTGTGTAAATAATCGTGATATGGCTAATATGAGATTCATTTTGTTTGTTCCACTATGTGATTGTAATAGTGCTGCGCCGATGCCAAAATTTGAAGCATCGCACATTGCATAAAATGGTTGATTTGGATCTGGAATGGTGTTTGAAAGTTGTTCTGTTAATAGTTTTTTAAATTCGTCAAATCGTGTTTGGTGTTCAGTGGTCCATTCAAAATTATTTTGTTGTCTAAGGTTGTTATAGAAAGGTCTTAAGTACAGTTGCATTTTGTAAACATATTTACTTAAGAAATTCGACATTCCAAGGAATTCTTGGACTTTCTTTTTATTCGTTGCTGGTTGGAGTTTTTGAATTGCATCAATGCGTGATTTTAATGAAGTGATAGTATTTCGTTCAATATTATGTCCTAAGAATTTTACGCGTGTTAAGAAAAAATGTGATTTATCTGGGGCTGCTTTCAGATTTTCGTTGTGGAGTATTTTGTGGTATTGTTCTAAAACTGTAAGCATTTCGTCTTTAGTTTGTGATTGCATGAAAACATCATCTAAATATGTGATTGCATTTTTCTTGAGTATCAGTGGTCAAAAAATTTTACTCATGAATGCTGAAAAAGCTGCTGGTCCTATGGATATTCCATAGAATAATCGATTAAATTCATATTGTTGATTTCCAATAACAAATTGTGTTACTCGTCTTGATTGTTCATCTAGTGGCATTTGGTTGTAAGCACTATTCATATCTTTGGTTGTAAAGTGCTTACCGTTTATCTTTGTTAAGATAACTTGTATTGGTTCAATGGGCCATGGCATTGGTTCATGGTTCATCAATTAGTGAATTAAGATATCTAGCGTCTAAAACTATTTTTAGTGATTCACCTTTTGCTAGAATAATGACAGGGTTGATGAAGGTGTTACCTTTTGGTTGTTGTTCCTTGTTTACTGGTTATATGATTTCGTATTGTTCTAAAATACTTAGTAATCTATTGACTTTATCGTGTAAGTGGATTGGTACTTTACTTACTCTTTGTTTTTTGAAAACTGCGTCAGGTTTTAATGGAAGATGTAGGGATGAACTAACTTTTCCATCGTCAAATTTTGATTTTGCATAAGCTGATGAATATTTTGTTAATTGTTTGGCTAATTTATCAAATTCATCTTGTGTTATTTGTGAATGTTGAAAATTAAACGTTGTTAAAAACTTTTGTTGTTCTTTAGTATACTTTGTTATTTTGAATGTTAGTTTGAAGTATGGAATTTTTGTGAAATAATCTGTATTTCTTTGTTCATTACTTATTATATTATTTATGGACAATTCTTCATCAAGAATTGTTGATTGACAAATGTCTAATAACTGTAATATATTATTCACTCTGTATGCTATTTTTTTGATAGGTGAGGTTGTGGCGTTTGTTTCACAATGTCCTAAAAAACCTAAGGGTAGTGTTATTCTATTTGGTGTATTATTATACACGTGTAGTGAAAGAGTATCAGAATTTGTTTTTCTTTCATATTTTATTGATGATATTGTTATTTTAAAGAATTTGTGAATTGGTCGCAATTCGAAATCTGACATAAAAAATTGTTGTTTTTTTAACTTTTGTCATATTGATGAACTTGTTTTATTGAAAAGTTATATATGGTTCCTGATAGTGGTTTAAGGTGTTTTCGTTCTTGGTTATAAATAGGGTAAAATTTTGAGAAGATTGGTGGTTGTTTGTTCAATCTTTGAAAAAATCTTAAGGCTCTGTTTTTCATTCTTGTATATTTGTCTTTTATATGGAGTTTACTGTTTAATATATTTTTTGTGGGTATATATTTAGTGATAAATGGTATTCCAATGATATTATATTTAATATCAGTAATGTGGAATGTTTGTTTGAAAGGTTTATTTAAAATTTTGTTTTGTTCCATTGTTCTTGTGGGAACAAGGGATAGTTGAATTTTTCCATAATTTACTAATGTTGATCCTTGTGCTGTTGCTAGTTTACTAGATGTTTCGAGTGGTTGTAAATTTGGATGTAGTGTTCTAATTTCATTCCATGTAGGGATGTTAATGATATTTGATTCTGCTCCTGAGTCGATTAAAAAATCAATTTAAAGATCTGGTGGTTGAAATTCTTTACTTTTTGGGCTCTCTAAGAGAAATGGGATTGTCCAAATTTTTTCTCTTGGTTGTTCTTTTTGGATGTTTTGATAAAATTGATTTGTATTTGAGCATTGTGTTTCATCTTTTTTATCAGGTTTAGTTACAGTGTTGATTTTGTTTACTTCTTGATTGACTCGTGAATTATTATTAGTTGGTTCTATATAATAATTATTTAAAAGTTCCATTTGATTTTCATATATATGTGAGCTGAAGGGTTGTTCATATATGATAGGTTCACAGTCATTTTTGATTGTTATCATATTTACTGACATGGTGTTGTCTGTATCACTTTCAGTATCTGTGGATTCACAATTAATGTGATTTAATTGTAGTTCATTAGTTTCTGTGTTATTAATACCTGGAGGATCTGAAGTTGTTTCTACGTTTGCCTGTACTTGATTGATTTGTCTTTGGTGTTTTGGTGTAATACTTTTATATCTGTGTTGAGAATCGGAGTAATGGTTATTATTCCTATGAAGTGACTGGGAATAATTTCTATATCTATTGTTATAACTTGAGTTTCGGTTTCGTGAAATATTTTGTGATCGATTTTGATAGTTGTCATTTGATCTCTGATATTTCGATCTATTGTATGAATTATTTCGTGATCGATTGTTTGGATAATTCTGATTTCGATTATTTGAGTAACTTCTATTTCTATTGTTTGAATAAATTTATTTCTGTTGTACGATGAGTTTCGTGAGTGTCTATTCCTTGAGTTTGATTGGGAACTTGATCGAACAAATTGTGTTGTATTTGAATTTGATCGTGGATAGTTATTTTGACTATTCGATCGGCTATATCTGTTTCGTGAGAAATTTCGTGAATTTCTTTGTTCAGGTGATCTACCTCTATAACTAGAGTTATATGGTGATTGATTTCTAGAATAATTTGGATTGCTTGGAAGTGGTTTTCCAGAGCTATTATTACTGTGTATATTTTTGTTTGGTAGGTTTTGATCTTTTTTCATATGTTGATAGAATGACTTATTTGGTTCTTTGTGCTTTTCTGGTTCATTCTGATTGTCTTGTTGTTTTTGTCTACATGCGGAAATACTGTGTCCGTATCGTCGGCAATAATTACACCCTTTAAAATTTGGGTTACTTTCATAGATGTTTGGAATTTCAGTGATCTTTTCAGATAGGTCTATATCTGGTTGTTGTATATTATTTATATGTGTAGTATTTGTTTCAATGTGATTAACATATGGTAGTTTTAGATTTTCCGTTTCTTCAAGTTTCATTGTGATTTCTGCTTGTTCTAGTTTATCTACTAGTTTTCTTAAATCTAAATCTGGTTCTCGAATTGAGGAAGGATGAGATGCTCTTTTCTTTGTTGCTATTTTTCTTAGTTGAGGTGTTAAGGTCATCATTAAAATTTCTGTCATTTTTTTGTTCTTGTAATCAGGTGTATTAAGTGAATATGCTTTTCGAATTAGTTCGATTCTAACTGCTAATTGTTTGATTGTTTCATTTGGTAATCTGCGAATTTTATTACATAAAACTCTTTGATGCTGTTTGTTTCTTTCAGAATCAAATATTTTTGAAAATTCTTGTGTAAATCTTTTACAATCTAATTTTATATCTATAGGTAGTACTGAAAACTATTTTTGGGCTGCGCCATCTAGTGTTGTTTGTATTAACGCGTTGCGTCTGAGTATCCAATTTTGATGAAGTGGTGTGTTAATTGGTTCAGGTCTTATATTCAAGATTAAATTAGCTTTGACTGCATTTAGATAATCTTCTACTGAGTATTCAGGGTCTGTTCCTGTGAACACAACGGTTAGTAATTAATATAAAGGTTTGATCCAAATGATCCGGTATCAAAGTCACTGTCTTTTCGTTTTATGGTTTTTGTTCCTTTTTCTATACTTTTTTCTTGTTTTTGTTTCCTTAGTTGCCCCCTTTACTCGGTTAGCTAGGCCTCGTTTGGAGAGCGTACCAGGAAGTTTTCTCAAGTTTTCTTAAAAAGCTATCACGGTACAACCGGAAGATTTACACGTTCCCGCTTAACAGTACCACCGGTACTCTAGAATGGGCATGCAGCCCGGAGCTGTGTCAAGTGGGTTCGACTCCGTAGTCATGATGTCGTAAAAACACCCAGGAGCGCCATAAAAACACTATGTAACAGTCGCCTACTTCGGTCACATATGAGGCTTAACAAAAATAGGCCCTATAACCATTGGCTCAAGAGTCAGGGACACTATCTCTTGTGTTTTTCTACCTCAAGAACGGTCGGAGCCAATTCGGTTCGCTTGCGAGATGAGACTAGAACCCGTTACAGCTTAAAGGCTACTACCAAAATATCCCCCCACTCTAGAAAATAAGAACTTCCCCATACTTAGGTCTCAAAATACCCAAAATACACGAACGCCGTTAAAAACAGGGTCGGAACAATCCGTTAAGTTACTTTTTATTGGACAGTGGAACTTTGATCCATTTCAGATGGATCAACCTAAAACTCGCCTTATCTCAACATAACAATCATAAAACACACTCGAGAAAATTAAATTAGGGACTCACATGTTGATGCACTCGAGTACAAGGAGTAATTAGATTGATAAGCAACTCAAGAATTAGATAATATAACTAGATAAGTTTTAATACAAGTCAGTTTTGATAACAGAAGTAAGTTCTGACTCTAGAATAGGAGTTTTTGTATGAACCATTGGGACACTCAAGTTGTCCACCTTTCCATTGAAGGCTCACTCTGGTTCATTTCTAATAGTTGTTCGCTCTTCTTTTGATTATATATCCTCTTATTTCAGGATGAGACAGCTCTACTCGTGTCTTATTTTGTGTCTGGAAATTGCGAATAGCAATTTCATGTTGTTTTCTTTAGTATTTTCCCGCAATTGTAAATTTGGTCGTTCTGATTTTCCATTTTCTGTTTTCAGTTGGTACGAGAAAACTGAGCATGACAGGCTCCATTCGAAATTTTGAAAATAAAAACTTCACTCCAAAATCACGTATTTTCGTGTCGCTCAAGGTCAAACTTCCAGATATGACCGACTGGCACAGATAAATAGTTTGAATAATAGGGTGTTTGTTGCTTATTTATATTTTGCTGGAAAAATGGGTAATTTTTACTGTGATCTTGAGGGTGTGAATTATTTTGAAAATTTACTGAATTGGTTGATGTATTTGGGAGATTTCAATAGTTAGAAGATACGTGGTTATTATTTTTTCGATGAAGGTAGTTTGGTTTTGATGAATGTGTGTAATTATAGTTATGTTCTGCAAAATTGCTTCTTGTAAAAGCTTTTCGTGGTCGTGACGGTTTTGTCATCGGTCTGTATGTCTGATAATCCATATGTGAATACTTAGGGGCAACCGAGGGTTTAACGGTTGATTGTAGGGTTACTTGTGGTAGTGTTGTATTTGTATTTCTTGGTGTTGTAAGATTCGGATGTATTGGTGAATACTTTGTTGTGTAGTTGTTGCTGTTGTATGTACTATTTCTTCATTTATGAAGTGTGATGCTGTTTGAATATCTTGCTGTGTAAGATTTCTAGTTCCATTGAGGTTTTCATGATGTATGACTGTTGAGTTTAAACTGTTGTTTTGTGTGTCAGGTAGAAATGTATTATAATTTAAAGGTGTTGCATCAATTGTTAATGGTATTATTTTTACGTAATCTGGGTGAATAGATATTGTATTTATTGCTTGACTGGAGATGTCAACTGGGATGTTCAGGAATAGTGGGTGAGACCATTCAGGGTCCCAAACGAAATCTGATTGTTCTGCAATGACAGTGTCGTCATTGGTGCTTTGAGGTTTAAAGTTTTTTCTTGCTTGTTCAATTAAATTGGTGTTATGTGTAAAATAATCAATTATGAACCATGCTAGTATTTTTTGTAAATCATGTTTAGTGTTTTGTGAAACATCATTATTGGTAAAGTTTTTGCGAATTGCATTTAAAAATGTTGAAAATGCGGTGATTTCGGTTCTTACTTTTGTGTGTTTTGACGTTTGGGGTGGTGATGTGCTTTGAGTGTCTGTTCTTTCTAGTATAGATAAATGAGTATATATTATTGCAAAAACTTCGTTGGTGAATATCGAATTTGCTCTCTGTGAGTTTTAGTATTGTATGCTTTTGATGTATTCTGTGAGTACATTAGAAAATTCTAAATCAATATCGTCTGTTTGAATAATATATTTATTATATGGTCTTGGTGTACTGATTTCTATGGTGTAGATTCCATATTGTTGTGTCAGGTTACATATTTCTTTAAAATAATGTTCTATAATTTGTCTTTTGATTTTTACATCTGGAAATTCAGTTTTACATGGACTGATTCCTGGTTCAAACAAATTTATAAGTAAATTTTTGCAAAATCGTGTTTGTCCTCTATCATTTAGTGAATTTATAATAAAGGAAAAAACTGTTTCTTCATCTGGACTTTCGTCACTTTGGGTGTTGCTCATTTTTTTGTTTGACTACTGTCAATATATAGTTGTTAATATGTCTGATTGGTTGATTCCAATTGTATAGATGTACTGGTTTTTGTTTATATTTCTTTTTTATTCTGTTTTTTCCTTTTTTCGATGAAATTGAAGTTGTTTCTGAATCGGAAAAATATACCCGATCCTGGATTGGATAAGTTTTATTTATTGTGTCTTTTATTTTGTATAGTGCATCTAGACTACTGACTTCTGATTCGGAGAATGCATTTCTGTGTTTTGAAAATCTTTTTCGTGTTATCCGTCTTTGTTTACTTAAAATTGTTCTTTTGAGTGTTTGTCTTTTTGTGTGAATATATTCAACTGTTTGTGTATGCGGGGTTATTACAAGATCGTATTTTTGGTTTTCTATTTCACAGTTGTGTATTACGATTGTCTGTTTATTTCCTAGGTTTTTCAATGTTTTTAGTGGTTTCTATTTCCTAATTGTTAGTCCTTACGATTTTTTCAAATTGTTTTTAGCGGTTTTTATTTCCTAATTGTTAGTCCTTACGATTTTTTGGTTAGCTTAACGTGGGTCTTTTTGTTCAGGGTTGGAGAGAAAAATATATCGATTCCGAAGAATGACTTTATTTTCTCGTGGCTAGTATAAGCTAAGGTGTTAACTTACTTAGTCTTACTTAGGGGTAGTGATTGTGTTGAAGGTTTGGAGAATAGTAAATCGATCCACAAGGTTCAGGTATAATTAGAAAGCGAGTAGTTCGTTAGATACTATTTTAAACTTACTAAGTTTAAAATTTATCCTGGGTCGTATAAGAGGAGGGGTCAAGTGAAGGATGAATAACCGAAGTTCTTAACTGTTTAGCTTAATTTGAATGGTTAGTATTTTAAAAATTTCTATTAGTCCTGGGTCTATTGAGAAAGTTGGGTAGTGAATTGACGTTTGAGGTCGTTAGACACTTGATAAGTGGGTGGGGGGAGAACAAAATTGTTCTTTTTGATCCAAGGAAAAGCCTTGATGATAAGAATTAAAAGTTTAAAGTAGAAAATTAAATGAGATCCAAGGAAGGCCTTGATGATCTGATTTTAAGATTGAATAAAATTAAGTTTAAGTGATTTAAGTTTTAGTGTTGATGAAATTAGTTTATTTATGATTGCTGTTATGTTTTAGGTGATGAAGCTGGAACACAGGATGATTTTATATTCACTAACAATTTATTGTCATGCTACTAATTTTTAATTTTGGTTTCAATAAATTATTCTTTCAAATATGTTTTATATAGTACTGCAGAAAAAACGATTTGAGATCTTTTTATCAATCGTTATTGAACAATAATAAATTGGTTTAGCGCCTGTAATTTTCATTGAAGGTTTTCTTCAGGGAATTTATGTTTGCAAATGAAAATCTAAATTCATTGCTAATAAGATTCTAAATATAAAAGTTTGTGTTAGCTTTTGCCAAACGATCATGAAAGTATATGGTAGGTTTCTATGTAGTCGTATGTCGTCTCTTGTCCGCTTGTCCGAGGTCTTTTCCAGTACCGGGTAGTTCTCGTATTGTACGGAATAGCGGCTCTGATCTATTGAGTCGTAGAGACCATTTAATTAAATTATTGTCGTGTAACATTTTGAAGATGTTTTGTCTATTTTCTAATCTATTTTTGGTTAATTCTAAGCTAATCCGTTTTTAAGGTCTTGTTTCGAGACTTATGGTCGCACCAGATGAGTTAGATATGGGGGTCTATCTCATAGAGTAGTTTCGGATAGGGTACACCGTCTGCTCGTCACACTATCTTATTTTCGGCCGGATAGATTCGTGCAACTTCTTAGTCTTATACCGATCCTAATCTTACTCTTATATCTACTAGTCTCAAGTTGTTTAACTAGTCTCTGCTAGGCTCAATAGATCTAGAGTATACTGGTTTTTTGCGGCTGCTGAAGATCTCGAGGAGAGGCAACTAATTTCTAAGTTAAATTCAAATCTCTCTGGTGCTGAAATTACAAGTAATTTCAGCACTTACAGATAAGTGGGTTGTTAGTTGGATGGATTGTCATTGGTTAATATTAAATATTTTACAGTGGTAAAATATCTAATTTATAAATAATAAAATGTAGTTTAGATCAGGTTTCATTTTGTTTCTTTTCGCTCAATCAGTTTTTGTCTTCTATAGATTTTTGTCAGTTTGAGAACATCAGAGCTTCTTACAATATCACAACTTCTAACAATTTGTGTTTTCGTCGTTTACCAAAGTTTGTCGGCGTAATAGTCGCTCAATTGAATTACTTATTCTTAATAAAAGGCAGCAGTTGTGTTGCTGAACTTGTTCTACCGACTTTGAAAACGAAAGTAACGGAATTTTTGTTCTCGGTATGGCTTTTTTCTTCAGAGGAATTTTAAAATTTCTAACTAGCCATTTTCGACGGATTTTTTAATATCATTCAAAAAGTATCATTGTCTTGAGCTTAAATTTGAAAAGATATTTCACCTGTGATCATTTTTTGTAAATTTATGGGGGTTTATTTTCAATGGCCGAGTTGGCTACTTTGGGACAATTAACTGTGGGTATGTGGATGATGACTTAAATGGTATGTGGGTGATGATTTTTCGTTTTATTTAAAAATGTGGGTCGTTTTATTTTATTAATTTAACTTAATCATGTTATTACTGCTCCGTAGACTTAAGACCTCCATAGGGAGGCAGTCGGAACATTCAGGGCTTTACAGTCGGAAACTGGTTGAATGAAGCTTATTGGCCATAATTGATTTGTTACTAGGAACCAAATCTATCACTTTGTACTCTAAATGACGTGTGGGATGACCATTTTCCTTAAAAAATCTAAAATAAAAATTTTCAATTTATTTTATTACATACAATTTTATCATGTTAATACTGCTCCATAGACCTTAGACCTCTATAAAAAAGCAGTCGTAACATTCATGGCTTAGCCCTGATGCGAGCAGTCTTGTTTTTATTTAGTTTTTTTTTTTATCTTCGAGACAAGCATTTAGAAAGTTGAACTAAAAGTTATTTCGAATTAAGTGGCTTTTCTTTCATTTTTTAAAATTTCATTACTGTGCTTATGCCACTTGCGAAAGTTTGATAGCTGTAACCAGGGGCGGATTTAGGGGGGGGGGCTGGGGTGCGGACGCCTCATCCCCTCAGGGATTCGACCCCCTGCCGACCCAAAGGGTCCCCCCTTTGATACTTTTCAGAAATCAATTTTTGGCCGACCGGCCGTAAAATTTTTCTAAAGGCGCCTTCGGCGCTAATCTATACTAACTTTGAGGGGGAGCGCGCGCCAAAAAAACGCGATTTTTTGTCAAAATTTTTCAAAAAGTGCCCAAAAACGGCTTTTTTGAATGTTTTTTCAAAAATTTGCCTGCGGCCCAGAAAATTTTGCCAAAATGCCAAAAGACGGGCAAAACAGTGCTTTGGAAGAGCTCGAAAAATCAATTTGGTCGACCTAAAAAAAAGGCGTCAAAATTTTAGATTTTTTTTTGCAAATCCACCCCCCCCCCCCCCGCCCCTCGAGAAAATCCTAGATCCGCCCCTGGCTGTAACTTAGATTTCAATTGATGTTTCAATTGATTTGAGATGCGCGATACACCTTATTCTATTAACGCGAAATCGAAATTCGGCTCAGAAATTTTTCTAATTTGAATTGAGGCAATCGACGTAAATCTTTTTTGATACACTGCTGCTAGACGCTAATTACATTTTCCTGCACTTTAAATGGAGTGAGGGGGACTATTTTAAAAACAATGTGCTGAAAAATTTGATTTTTTAAATTGTTTATTTTGAAATTTTATAAACGGTTGAATTTCTTTGAAGGATTTCTTATTCCTTAACTTTAACGAACAATGTAAAGTTTCGGGGATGTCTTCTTTTTAAGAGCAGTCTTTATGCAGAGAAAATTCAACCTAAGAGGCTAATTTAAATACGTTTAGATGGTTGCGCTGGAAGTAGAAAATGACATTCAATTCAGACCACAGTTAATTTGAAAAACAGTTCAAAATTTTTCTTACAATTTTGAACGTTTTAACCTGCAGGAAATTTGAACAATTTGATAATGGAATAAACATGAAGTTCTATCGGACTTAGTTGATTGTAGTAGCGTAATCAGTTCGCTCTAAACTTGTCAGAGAAAAAAACTTCAGGCCGATTTTGCTCGACTGATAACATTTGTTGAAACTGTTAATTACTCATCGTATCAAAAATGAAAAACTTTTTTTTCTGGTTTATAACTCTACCTCCACATACGCGCCATTAGAGCAGATAATATTTTAAAAAGTAGTACATATTTTTCCTCTAACTTCAGTTGTCGGATCAAAAACTTTAGTCATTTTAGTCGTGATTGGGCTTACAGAAAAGGGTTCACAGAAAAAAGCTGTATGTTTTTGTCACGATAACACACAGTCATCTGCTTAGTTTTATGAACATTTTTCTTTTCGCAACAAAGTTTTTTTTTCGTTTTTGAGAAAGAACACTTCGTCCAACATCGATTTCGAACGAAACATTTCGTTTTGAATATTTCCCAAACCTCCTGCAACTTGGATTGGAAATTCACATTTATAGTCAACTTCCAGCTTTTGATATTTTATTTGATGGTTTTTGATACCTTCCATTTGTTTTATTTACAATGGTTAAATTAAAAACTATAAAGAGATACTGTAGCACTGTGTAACGATATTGAGAGAAGGTTGGTAGATGAGTGAACTAAGTTAGAAGTTTTTAGTCGCTTGGCTCTGTTCAGTCTCCTAGGTAGATTTTAATATAGTATTTAGAGCCATTTGTGTCAACATCGCGACTCGTGAGATTTAAACTAGCCCAATATCCATCTCCACTCCCCACTCCAACATACATCCACTTGTGTCCACTTCTATCCAGACGAGAAATGACCTCATCTCTTATCTTCTGTGCCGTCACACCCACTCTACTCTCCATATCAGACAACACACTCTTCATCACACTCTCTCCCTTCTCCCTCTCCTCTTCAGTTCCCTTGATGTGGTTGTAGTCTGAATGAGGGACAGAGTAGATGTGCATATTATAGGGATACTCTGTCTTGTTCTTCCACTCTGCCGTCTCACCAACTCCATCTCTACACTTGATACTATAGTCACTGTTTTTAGATTGAACTGTGATGAACCAACTTCTCCCAGGGTATGCTATCTTCAAGGCAGTTCTGATCTCCACTGCTGTATCCTCTGTGCTCTTCCCACTTGACCCTTTCAACATTGTATCTGCAGTCTTCTTCCACTGAGCTGAAACAGTTGATCATAACCATAACTATAATATACCAATTTCCACTCATCCGGTTCCGCTGAGACAAAGTTATAAAGGTGAACTATATAATTTTCAAGGTTTACTACAGCCGCCGCCCTATAAAATTTTTAAAGTAAATTTCAAATAATTTTCATTACGTTGTACATATTATCAGACTTGAATGAAAGAACGAATAAGCGATATTAAGTTGGAATTAGAAGAATTTATAAGATTACTTAAGTATTCGGTTATTTGGGTTCCAGAGAGCCTATAGTAAAGAGCAGCTTCTGGTTTCAGTCAGATATTATTCACTTCATTCCGTTAGTATAATGTTTACTTCTTTACTCAAGAAGTACTATTATACTGTTATCATGATAAATCCAATAATTTCAACAGGCATAATTTTTCTATTGATAGCCTATCTTATCATATCAACATGTCGACGTAAATAAGCATCAGTTTGAATCTTAACGCCTTTACTTTTAGAATTCGAGAAAATAAATTATATGGATTGAAATTTCACAATTTTTATAAGATCACACTTTTTAGAATTTTATTTTTGACATAAGCTTTTAAAAAGTTAATCACAGTGACAGGTGAATCAATGATTCAAACAAATCATTGTTTCTAATATGGATAAGATCGTCATAGAGCTTTCCGAACTAAAAGAAGCGTTAAATGAACTTTTATCAATAGTCTTGATTTTTTCATGTCTGATTTTTCAAATCAATTTTCAAAGTTTATTATTACAAGAGTAGATATATTTTCAACTTTGATGGTCAAAGTGAGTTATATTAATCATTTGAAGACAACAGTTTTGTATCTGAAAATTTGCCCCTGGGGTTATCGGCCTTCCAACTATTAATACTCATGATGAGTTAGTCCTCAGGATCTGCATTATACACTTCTACAACTTGTACAAACTTTGCCAACTTCTTTATACAAAAAATAGTATCAAGTGCGCTTCTTTATTCAAAGAGTAGTTCGATCAGTTTTTGAGTTTATGACGGACGTAATAACGGAAATAGAGATGACCGCTAGTGTACGACTGTTTAATACTAGTTTAATTCTATTTTCTGGCTGCTGTTCGAAAGACAATCTCTTGAGACTAATGCCGGTCTGTTTTGGCTCTCCTTCCCCCGTTTTGCTTTTGTATTCCGCACTTAAGCGCCTGGTCCCCATTCCTCGTGCGTCATTGTTCCGCTCGTCCCTTGACCCGCTGCGATTGCTTCTTCCCGCGGCGCAAATTCGACTGGTAATTTCGAATGGTATCGAGTACAATGGCGGATAGTCCTCACTGTCCGAGTCGTCAGATGGTTCGGCAAATTATTGTTTGTTTCGCAATATTTACAGTTTTTGGCCGCATCGATTTGGGACTTCGTGTAACTCCTCGTTTCGCACTTGTAGCATCTCCGTAACTGTCGCCGGTTTACGTTTCTTCGGAGTAGTCTGTTTGGGTTTCGCTGCTACGGCACTTTTTCTAGGTACAAACCCGTTTTTTAATTTGATTCGGATACTATATTCGATTTCAATAGCTTCTACCGGCTTAGCGTTCTGCTAGTAGACGCTGGTAGATGTCGGCAGCCTCCCCACTCCCTTGGTCTACTTCCATTTGCTATCTATAATCAGAGATGCCTTTCTTAGAG
Source organism: Symsagittifera roscoffensis (assembly GCF_963678635.1). Classification (NCBI taxonomy): domain Eukaryota; kingdom Metazoa; phylum Xenacoelomorpha; order Acoela; family Convolutidae; genus Symsagittifera; species Symsagittifera roscoffensis. Next base: position 40,245,833 of record NC_087066.1, on the reverse strand, counting down.
TTAGGGCGAACTCCAGGTCCGACCTTTCCTCCAAGGTCGAGTGCCGTGGGTAAGCTATGGCGTTCATCTCCGAGTCATTTTTGTCTAAACATAAACACTTTTGTTTTAGGATGTTACTCCAATTCAGGTTTTGCAGACTTGGTATTTTCGTGAGATTACGCAAAATTGTATTCGGTTGCCGGCCGTGAAGTGCTTCAAAGGGTGCTAGTGCTGTTGTCGCTTTTTTGAGAAATGTAATACACCTAACGATCTGTTGACCCCACACACGTTTGCAACCGGAAAGGAGCAAATTTATGCTCTTTTTCGGTTGCATAGCTGAGCACGATTTTTTTGAGGCTTCCTATTGTTATCTCCACCGAACCTGTTTTCCGGTGATTGTTTACTGGGGAGTATATTAGCTCGATGCTTTCGCTGTTACAGAAGCTTTTAAACTTTTTGGACGTAAAACATGACCCTTGGTCTACGTGGATTCATCGAGGAAGATATAATTCTCCGAAAAAATCAGTGCTTTGTCCTTTATTTGACGTGTTGGTGGTAGTAACTATAGCCGATGGCCGCCTGAAAAATGGTCATCGCGACCAAAACATACTTTTCAGTTCATTTAAATAGCTTCTGAGGCCCCAGAAGTCCAACTGTAAGCATTCATTCGGTTCCCCTGGTTCAGGATTGGTCCCGACATCTCTCTTGGTTAGCAAAATTTTTAAGTTCATACATTCATCTGTGTACTGTTGACAGTACGTCGTTTTCACCGCCAGACTTCGGTACATATAGGATTACCAAACAACCCGAGCTGCCTCGAACATGTTTCGCTTCCCATGCTGGTTAAAAAAAGAATCCGTGCTTTGACCGGTAGTTGGAGTGGTAGAGGACTTACCAGTCGTCCGTCTAACCAAACACAGTCGTCCTTGAGTGAAAGATCGTTGGCGTGTTGAGCCCAGTGTTTTACCACTTTCGTCAACTGCTCCTTCAGGTTTGTCTTCTTTTGTAAGGATTCTTTAATTTCAAGTAAGTCGACATCCGCAGGTATGTTTGAAGCGATAAATTCCAAATTAAAGAAGTCAGGTAAGGCTGTAGATTTCGTAACAGTTTTACAGTCGCGTGTTATAATTGACGTGACTCGTTGATTAGGATTTATAGTTGGAAATTTAGTAGAAATGGACAATACTGTAATATTTTTCGAATCCCGTGTAATTTTAGTGATGGCTTCAATTTCTGGATTTAAAACTCTTTTTCATCGCTACTTTCAAGACTAGGGTCTAGTCTGATTGAAGAATTGTTTTTGAATCAATTTTAATGACTGGAAAGGAACAATTTGAACTTTCATCCATTTTTTTCTTCGTTGTAAATTACACCTAATGAACCGTCTTCCAGGGAACGATATATAGCGCACACTGAATATCCCTTTGATCTAGTTGACGTATGCGGTATTCAAATATATCGACTCTTATTGGCCTGCTTTCACACGCATGACTTTCCGCGCTCAACCGTTGATGTGCGTACGCATGTTTCCCGTTCTCGATTCTGATTGGACGGGTCCCGTTTAAATTGATTAGAACCAGTTTCTTGCGTTCTAATACTTTTTCTTTTACCATGGGGTTGACAATTGACCTTGAAACCAAGAAATTTCCTTATAGAGTCCAGTTTAGCAACGGTGAGTAAGTTATCGTATTGACTAATAGGCTTAAGTGGTTCGCTTGGGTGTCTTGACAAATAATTCGCAAATCCGATTTTCGCTCCTAGTTTATGTTCTATGACAAAATCGAACGGAATTAGTCTGTCTAGCCATTGTGTTAGTCTCACAAAAATGGTTTTGTTCTTCTTACTATTCTCTTTGAGTACCGAAATTAAAGACTTATAATCTGTGAATACAGTAAAGGGTCGTCATAAGATACAGTTTCTAAAATATTTGGCCCCCCACTCAACTGCCAACAGTTCCAGCTCGTTCGTGGATTATTTTTTTTCGGCGGCGTTTTAAAACAATGATGCATAGGAGAATGGGCGGCACCCTTCTGTACCTAATTGTTCAAAAACCGCTCCGAGACCATTTTGACCCGCGTCACAGACAACTCTAATAACTTTTTGAATATCAAAATAGTTTAGTTCGATAATGTTTGCTACCCCAATTTGACATTTTGAAACGCATTTTCACACTCTTCAGTCCATTTATATTTCTATTCTTTGCTAGGAAGCGGTCTTAGTGGCGCTGCCAGCTCTGCTATTGGCGGTAGGTTTTTATGAAGAGTGAATCGAGCCAATAGATGATTTTAATTGCGTTACAGTTCTTGGGGCAGCCATCGCGTCGATTGGCGCGGTTTTCCGTTTCAGAGGTGTTACTCCCGATTCCGTTATGCGGTTTCCGAGCCACTCGCGTTCTCGCTTTGCGAACTCAAATTTGGGTAGGTTCAATGATATGTTCTCGCGGTTTAGTTTTCGAAGGACCTTGTCAAGCAAGGATTTGTTTTCCACTTTGGTTTTCTTGGTTGTAACCAAGATATCATCAAGAAAGCGTTTGCTTGAGGTATTTTGTTCAAGTTTGAGTCCATTACCCGCTGGAGTTTGGCCAGCATTGACGTTTATCCGTAAAATCCCGTCCAGAACCGGTACGTTCCAGTCGATCGCCCGTCCACCAGTAAGAAATTACCATTCACGCTCGTTTCTTCGCCGAGTGGGAGTTGCCGTACGCATAACTTAAATCCATCGTGGTAAAGTACTTGTACCCTTGCTCTGCTATTGGCGGTAGGTTTTTATGAAGAGTGAATCGAGCCAATAGATGATTTTAATTTCGTTACAGTTCTTGGGGCAGCCATCGCGTCGATTGGCGCGGTTTTCCGTTTCAGAGGTGTTACTCCCGATTCCGTTATGCGGTTTCCGAGCCACTCGCGTTCTCGCTTTGCGAACTCACATTTGGGTAGGTTCAATGATATGTTCTCGCGCTTTAGTTTTCGAAGGACTTTGTCAAGCAAGGATTTGTTTTCCACTTTGGTTTTCTTGGCTGTAACCAAGATATCATCAAGAAAGCGTTTGCTTGATGTATTTTGTTCAAGTTTGAGTCCATTACCCGCTGGAGTTTGGCCAGCATTGACGTTTATCCGTAAAATCCCGTCCAGAACCGGTAAGTTCCAGTCGATCGCCCGTCCACCAGTAAGAAATTACCATTCACGCTCGTTTCTTAGCCGAGTGGGAGTTGCCGTACGCATAACTTAAATCCATCGTGGTAAAGTACTTGTACCCTTGCTCTGCTATTGGCGGTAGGCTTTTATGAAGAGTGAATCGAGCCAATAGATGATTTTAATTGCGTTACAGTTCTTGGGGCAGCCATCGCGTCGATTGTCGCGGTTTTCCGTTTCAGAGGTGTTACTCCCGATTCCGTTATGCGGTTTCCGAGCCACTCGCGTTCTCGCTTTGCGAACTCACATTTGGGTAGGTTCAATGATATGTTCTCGCGGTTTAGTTTTCGAAGGACCTTGTCAAGCAAGGGTTTGTTTTCCACTTTGGTTTTCTTGGTTGTAACCAAGATATCATCAAGAAAGCGTTTGCTTGATGTATTTTGTTCAAGTTTGAGTCCATTACCCGCTGGAGTTTGGCCAGCATTGACGTTTATCCGTAAAATCCCGTCCAGAACCGGTACCTTCCAGTCGATCGCCCGTCCACCAGTAAGAAATTACCATTCACGCTCGTTTCTTCGCCGAGTGGGAGTTGCCGTACGCATAACTTAAATCCATCGTGGTAAAGTACTTGTTCCCGTTTTTTTTAATTCGGAATTAAGCTTTCCTATCGCATGTACAAGTTCATCTATGTTCGGCATCTGACATTTGTTTTTATGCACCTGTTTATTAGCTTCTCGCAATTTGAAAAAGGCAACACAAAGGTCTAAAAATTGCGGGTATCGGATCGTTTCCATATCCAAGTGTGGTTGCTGATTATGCAGTGCCCGCTGTCCCTCGTGTCCAAGTTCAAATTAGAGATAAACGTCCTTTCTCCCTCTTCACTCGATTTTCCTCCAACATCTCCCGGTGCAGTGATTTGTGTTTCTGTTAAAGTCGCATCGAAGTAGTAATTGGAAGAAACTAATACATGTTTCGCCACCAACGCCCAATGAAATCTTTGCTTCCAATGTTTCCAGAGTAGTTGTGGCTTCGCCTGATTCGGAGGCCAGAATGCAACAGTTCTAAATGAGGTTTTTCCCCCTCCATCTACCTGCTGCGCCATATCAAGGTTATTCAACTTGATTCTAACTCAAATAATTCAGACACTGAATTAGAGGTCAACAACTAGACAGACCTAGATTGATTGACAGGCAGGTACCAGCTAACACTTAGTAGTGATATGAGAAACTCTTAAGAATATAAATAATGAAAGGTATCAACTGAAATGATTGACATCCAAATATGTAGCCTCTCACACAATTAAGACGATTGAACTCATAGAACATAGAGAAAGATGGCGCGAGACAAGTGGAGACTATACTTGCAGTTCGTGGAAATTTTTGGTAAAAAATACAAGGAAAAGTTCGAAATCAGTTGGCTTATTTTCGGGATTCCTAATAACGTACCCAAAGTGGAGAACTTCAGCTGTAGATGTGAAAAAGGCCTTTGTACATGGAGACGATATTAGGAGATCAATTTACATTGCTGTTCATGCAAAACGGACGCTCCGCGACGTTAAGTATGGCAAATGAGGGTGGCTGCGAATGGATAACAGAGCCAAATCAGAGACAAGTTTTTGTTTTGTGGGGTTGCAATTATAGCAAGAAGATAATCGAGGGACGTTGACTTCTATAACAAAGAAGACGAGTGAATAGCAACTGATGATTAGAAGAACAATTCCAATACTTCCCTCACTCGGGAAAAATTAAGCAAGGTGAAGGTAAAACGACTAAAATACTCATACTCTTTCCTCTGGTGACTGGGAAAACAAATAAGAAATCACAACAAAACAAGATGTATGGAATTAAAGTGCAATTTAAGAACAACATTGATGGGGTGGATGAATTTTTAAAAGCATAACTGATCCATAGGTTTTTATGAAGTACTGTGACTGTCTGAATGGTTTTAAAAATTACGGTACAGTGCAATTAATGAAGGCTAGAAAATAGCGATTTAGTGTTCTTCAAATGTTAACGGTATGAGTTGATGCAGAGGAGTTTATCAACTTACTGTAATTATGCTGAATGTAGCTATATCATGGAAAATTTGTTAACTTAGCACCTAGGTTTGTCGAAGATTGTGGCAAAAATCTGTACTTCTGCTTAAAATTTCCCTTCTTCTTGGGTTGATCCGCAAACTTAGACACTCTAGGTGATTTTGATCCTGAGGTTGAGCAGTGATTACCACTTCTGTCTGGGTCCTAGGTTCAATTTTTCTCGTCTGGAGTGGGAGAGCTTTTATAAGCATCTTTGGTTTAGCAGCTGAGCAGCTGTGGTTTAAAAAAGGGAGTGTGAAGTTTTATTGAAAGTCCCTGGTTTCTTTCTCTCAGAAAAGCGATGTCGGCATTTCCAAATTTTTTCCGTTCGGAAGACTAATAGAGGATTCCAACAAGCTAATTGCTTTGTATTTGATTTTGCGATTCTTATCTCCCCATTGTTCCTAATGGACACTTTTCAGAAAAAAATTGCATAAGCTTAAATGTCTGGTCAACGATTGTCTTCTGGATGATGAGCCTCGTTTAGTAGGTGAGGCAGAAGGGTTCAATTCGTATTCTTTTTCCGATGCATTTTTTTTATTTGCGGTACGAGAATCCAGATAGCCGTCCTTCACTTGGTTATATGCCGCCCAATCAAGCGCATTATACGCAGATTGATTAGCTTGGATCTAAAGTTTTTTGCGTTGTTCTCCACCAGTCTTTTTACTGTGTATTAAGTTTGCAGTTGTACTTCTTCTCGATTGAAATGCAAACTAATTTCGATTGAATCGTACCTGTTAGGTACCAACTATTTTGAGATAATGGGTCGTTTAATGTAGATTGTTTTACCCACGGCATTAGTAATATGTTCTCGTCTGTAATTATAGGAAGATTTTTGAAGTTGAAAAAAAATGATGTCCAAAATTTGTTTTATTTTTTAACAATTCTCCACATTTGTTTGCAAAAATAAGTGTTTTATTTTGGATCTTTCAACAATTGGAGACTAAATGAGCTGAGGAAACTACAATTTTGTAATTTACACTTATACATTGAAAGTTTTTAAAATTTTTATAGCCTTTGATTTTTCAAAACTTTGATTAATTGCGAAGAAATAAGAAAAAACACTTTGATAAAAAATAACTCTGAAAAAAAAAATCGTTGTTTGAATAAACTAAGAGAATGCAATTTGTAGTACAAAGTTCAGAACAAGTATGTTAATAGTCACATTTTTCAAACTAAAAAGTTGTTCGAACTGATAAGTTTGTTATGTAAAACTTCGACTAAATGGTCATTGAAGTATTCTAAACTGTGGCCAATCAGATGGCTTTTCTTACAATAACACCATCTTCATCCAATGGATTGTAAAGTAAAATTATAATGTTTTCACTGTACCGGTTCCATGTTTTTTCGTCAAAGTATGGCGTTTGGATGGGTTTTCTTTTTGCAAATCTAGAAACTAGATCTGGAAAACCCATATCTTTCCTCGCGAGGTGTGTTTTACTGTAAATTTAAATGGTGGTATTTTGCCAACACAGTGTGTTAAACGGGCCTGATAAGTTTTTTTTCACTCGCTTGATTGACCTGGCGGATGGATAAATAGGCTTTATAGTCCATTATAACTCCAAAGTTCGATCCGTTAAGGTAGTTCCTGTAACGTTCCACCTCCCAACTATTCTCAGAAGTTTGAGTTTGTTAGTAGAAAGTTCGCGTCGACTGTATTAAGTTATCTATATGCGATTAAAAGTGTTTTTTTTTTTTGCGATTAAAGTGTTTTTTTTTCGGATTTATTCCGAGTAAAGTTTCAATTTTTGATCAAAAGTGGGCATAAACGATTCTGTAAGGTAGCTAAATTCGGGACAGAAGTTTTTTTAAGTTTTTTTCTCAATAGGGTCTGAGTTTCTTAACTATTTCTAGGGAGTGGTAAAATTTTCATGGCTAGTGTTTCAGTAATTTTGCAGCCAGTTGCAATTTTGGCTGATTCAGTAATTTTGCAGCCAGTTCATTCGAGTTCTTTTGCATAAAATTGGTGATTTCATTATTTGACCGAAAACGACTGGTTGTTTAGATTAGCTGAAATTCGATTGACTATATCTTTTTGGTCTTTTAGAGATTTGAATCCATGATTGAGATCCAACGATTAAGTCCATCATGCGCTGGAAAATGTTCGTCATACTGCCTTGACAATGGCAATACTTTTGGGTGATTCAGATTCCAATTTCAAATCGTAGTTTAGTTGTTGCTTTTAAATGATTTCTTTCTGATTTTTGAGTTTTGAGTCTTTCAGTTTACTAATTTGGCGGCATAATCATGTCAAAAATGTGGTAAAATTAGGTTCGGCAAAGATTAAAGTTCAAATGTCGTAGACATAGCCGGGCCCATTTGCAGGTTGCAAATTAGAAAATTGTTCGTTGAAGCTGATGGTACGTCGTCGTTGATTGTAATGGTCATCTAGTTGTTAGCTGTCGTTGATCATGTTGGTCATCTAGTTGTTACTGTGGTCCAATACTCGCGAGAGTTTGACTGCTGGTCGGTGTAGAATCCCCCTGCTAGTTTTAATTTCGCAGGAGCGAACGATTCCGTCTGCACCTGGGAAAGTACGAAGTACCCGTCCCAGGGGCCAAAGACCTCGAGGCGTTAGGTCTTCCAGTATCCATACAAGGTCTCCTTGCTGAAGATTTTCCACTTGCTTTGTCCATTTCGTTCGGGTCGTCAAGGTTGGCAAGTAGTCTTTGAGGTATCTGTTCCAGAACTGTTGACTCAAGGCTTGAGCTTGTTTCCAAGTTTTCTTGTCCGTTGTGTGGCGAGGGAGAAACAATCCGGGAGGCAAATTGTTTGTTGGTCGTCCTAGTAGAAGGTGATTGGGTGTAAGGGGCTCGTCGTCGGTTGGGTCTGATGAGACGTGGGTTAGCGGGCGAGAATTCATCATAGCTTCAACCTCGCACGTGAAGGTTGACAGAGTTTCGTCGTCCAGTGCCCGTGTTCCAATGACTTTGTAGAAGGCAATCTTAAATGTTTTTATGAGGCGTTCCCATGATCCACCAAAGTGAGGAGCTGCAGGTGGGTTGAACTTCCAGGTTATTCCAAGTAATTGGCATTGATTGTTGAAGTCGTTGCTGTGTTGAATCTCAGAAAGGCTTTCCTGTAATTCCTTGTCAGCTGCAACGAAGGCTTTTCCGTTGTCAGAGAAGATGATCCTGGGTTTACCGCGTCTAGCGATGAAACGGCGTATGGCTTGTAGAGTTGAGTTTGTGTCAATTTGCTGGCATATTTCTGAATGAACTGCTCGCGTGACGAGGCAGGTGAAGAAGAGAACGTATCGCTTACTGTACTCGTCGTTGTTCCGCGTGGCAAAGGGTCCAAAGAAGTCAATTCCTGTTGAGTAGAAGGGGTAACTGTTTTCCGATAAAGGGAGTCGTTGTAGGGGTAGATCTGCCATCAGAGGCTTCACTGGTTCCTGTCGAAGGCGTCGGCAAGGTATGCATTGTCGAATAGTTTTCTTCAGATGCTTGCGTGATCTTATGATCCAAAAGTCCTGTTGAAGAATGCTTCGGGTGTGTTCCATTCCACAATGGGAATTTATTTCGTGTGTTTGCTTCATGAAGAGTTGTATTGGGTAGTTTTCTGCGTTCAGAATGACTGGATGTCGGCTGCAAAGTAGAAGCGGGGCTTTCTGTAGTCGTCCTTTGGCACGTAAGTATCCGTGATCGTCGATGAAGGGGCAAAGAGGTTGTAGAGGGCTGCGGGGTGGAATGTCAGATTTCTTTGTCAGGCATGCTATTTCCTTGGGGAATGATTGATTCTGTGAGTGTTTAATGATCCATGCGAATCCTAAGGTGAGGTGTTGAAGTGAGAGGTTCTGGCGTGTCTTCCTTTTGATGTTTTCTGCGAAGAGAAGAACATATGAAGTAACTCTGAGTGCTCTTGTCCAAGTGCTAAATCGGTTGAAGTCGATTACTGATGTTGGCGGTTGTGGGTCGTTGTCTGTCAGATGAATATCGGCTGTAGGTTGTGTTGGCGGGTGATTAGGCCAATCGGATGATGGTCTTAACAAGAAGTCTGGTCCTTTGATCCATCGTGAATCGGTAGTCATGTCACATGCTTTGTAACCACGTGTTCCGTCGTCTGCAGGGTTGTCTTTGCTGGGCACGTATCTCCAGTCCAGAGGAGATGTTGAGTCCATGATGAAATTCAGGCGGTTGGCAATGAAGATCAGGTGTCGTTGATTCGGCGAGTTTATCCAATGAAGAACTGTTGTACTATCTGTCCATAGTGTCGTACTGTCGATTCTTATGTCATGTTGTTCTTTGATGAAACGAGACAGTTTAGCTCCGTTAGTGGCGGCTTGAAGCTCGAGATTTGGAATTGTCATTCTGCTGATGGGTGCTACTCGGGCTTTTCCAATGACGAACTTGAGTTCCGTTGTGTCGTCGTCGTATCTGATTCTGAGGTAAGCAACTGATGCTAAGGCAAGTTCGGAAGCGTCGCTGAATACATGGAGTTGGGTTTCCAGTATCTTCGTTTCTGGTTTGAAGTAAGTCCGGGGCAGGCAGATGTCGTTGAATTGGCTTCGCTTGTCTATCCAATCGTTGAGGTCTGTTAAATGATCCATGTTTAGAGGTTTGTCCCATTGAGGTCCATTACTCCAGGCAAGTTGAAGTGATTGTCGTAGTCGAATTGTCAGTGGCATCGTAATTCCAAGCGGGTCAAAGATTGAAGAAGCAAACTTCAATAGTTTGCGCTGCGTTAAGTCCTTCTTGTCAATGGCGTGAAACTTCTTTGCTTCCACAAGAAAGACGTCCGTGTCTGGTTTCCATTTCACTCCAAGAACTCTTTCGAGGGGTCGTTCCTTCTTGGTGAGGCTGTCGTTGTTTTCCAAGTGGTTCTCGTTAACTGTTGTGAGGAATTGTTGAGAGTTTGAGGTCCATTTTGTGAGGTTGAAACCTCCAAGGCTGAACATCTTTTGAAGGTCGTTCATTAACTGTGTCGCTTCCGTCGGCGTTGAAACGGCTTTGTATAGGTCGTCCATGTATATGTTGCGTTTTGTGATTTGCTCCAAGGCTGGATATTTGTCGGCATTGTCCTTCGCACATTGTCGAGTGGCGTAGCAGGCAACACATGGTGAGTCGGTAGCTCCGAAGATGTGGCGGGTGTATTGGAAGGTTGTGGGTTGGCCCGTGTTGTCCTTCCACAGAAATCGCAAATACGGCTGGTCCTCTGGGCTCACGAAGACCTGCATGAACATTGATTCAATGTCGGCAGAAATAGCGATTTGGTCTTCGCGAAATCGCATAACGATTCCAGTAAGGTTTGTGAGGAGGTCTGGTCCAGTTAGTAGGTTGCTGTTGAGTGATACTCCTTTGTAGATGCTCGATGCATTAAGGACTCGGCGTACCTTGCCAGGTTTATTGATGTTTGTCACTGGATGATGAGGAAGGTACCATTTTCCTGTTGAGTCTTCATGGGAATCATCAACTTTGACTATGAAACCTTTCTGCAAGTCGGTGTCGATGGTCTCCTGATATTTCTGTGCCATCTCGGTGTTTCTCTTCAGTCGTCGGAGAAGGCTGTCGAGCTGCTTCTTGGCAAGCCATCTATTGTTTGGCAGTTGTTGTCCACGTTTCCTAAGCATTCCAATTTCGTAGTGTCCATTGGGCAAGCGAGTTGTTGAAGATTCCAAGATGCGGAGAGCTTCCTTGTCGTCTGTTGAGAGGCTGCCTTGGTCAGTTGAAATCCCTTCGGCGTCCAATTTCATCCATTCAGCTACGTGGCGAAAGAGTTTATCGTCTGTCGTGAAGTTGATTGTGTTGATGTCGTTGGGTGTCGCTGCATTGTCTCGTCCGCAGAGAGACCATCCAAGTGGCGTTTTCCATCCAATAGGCACATTTTGTTTTGAATGGATTACTTCTGAAGGTGTCACGAGTTCGGCGAAATCGCATCCAATGATGATTCCGATTTCTTTCGAGGGCAGTGTGGCTATCCGAATGTGTTGAAGAGGCTCGTTTCTTTGGCAGATGGAGTTGACGAGTTCAGGGTTGAATTGGGAAGGGTTCCAATCCATTATGACGTCGATGTCATTTAGTTGAAATGGCTGCTTTTGCTGGTTGTAGGGTCCAATCGCAATCGTCATCTTTGTAGAAGCTGTGTCTGATGATGTCAGTGCTTGGTTTAGCTGGATGGTGTCGTCTAACTGCAGATCTGGTTTGAGTTGGAGGGCGATTGATGATTTAAGCAATGTCAGTTTGCTTCCACAATCAAGCATTGCATAGGCATGAACTGTATGTTTGCCATGAGAGATCGTTATTGGCAGGGTCGGAATGTGGCGAGTCGATTTCCTTCTGTTTATGCTGGTGCTGCAGTTGGTGGTGTCGTCATGTTGTCTGGAGTTCCGGTTGGCTGTCTCCCTTTGTGTCGTCGAGTTGTAGGTGCTGCTGTTGTGCAGAAGTGTGTGGTGTTTCTTACTGCATCCGTCCGTCCGGCAGGTTTGCGTTGATTGACAGTCGGCGAACTTGTGGGGGCTGAGGCAGTTGAAACATAGTTGTAGGTCCCTGGCATGCTGTAATCTGTCCTTTGGGTTCATTGCGATGAAGTGATGGCATTTTCCAAGGTACTGGCAATTGCGTTTCTCCGGGCAAAAATCTCGTCGTTGATCCTTTTGTCCAGATTTATGTTGCTGCTGGCTGCGTTGCTGGTTCCGGTGGTTCTGATTGGCGCGGTGATCCGATGGTCCATGTTGGTGGGTGTGACCGTTGGATGATGATCCTTGAGTGTTGCTGCTGTTGTAGTTGTTGTTGCTGCTGCTGTTTCTGGTGTTGTTGTTGTTGCTGTGGCTCGGCAAATCGCTGCATGCTTCGGCGTAGATGTTGAACCAATTGGTGAGGTCGATGAGTGATGGTTGTCTGATGTTGCATTGCAGATTGTATCTATTCCATTCTAGTCGGCAAGGGGTAGGCAGTTTTGACAAAACTGTTTGGACATTTGTCGTAGAGTGTAGATCGTGCTGGAATCCAAGTGTCGTGAATGTATCGACCATTGTCTGTAGGAAGTTGGCGAGGTCCTTGTAGCTTCTGGTATGTCGTAGATTGGGGCCGCTGATGGCGTCGAGTCGTCGAAGGAAGGATGTAACTATCTTCGTCGGGTTACCAAAGTCGTTTTCCAGTCGCTGAAGGGCTGCGTCATACATTGCTCCATTGCATCCATATCCTCGGATAAGAGATTTTGCATCTCCGGATACAAGTTTCTGCAGATGTGTCATCTTTTCCGAGTTTGTCATGTCGGTGCTGTTGATGGTTGCGTTGAACAGTCCTATCCAATCTAACCATTGTTCAGGTTCTCCGTCGAATATGAATGGTTTGACAATGGGCACTGATTTCCTGAATGTCTTCGAGATCGTTTGATGATGGGTGTGGTCTGTCGGTGCTGTTCCAAGGTTGGCAGGAATCGGAGGAAAATAAGACGGCTGGTTTTGATGTGCTGCATGTTGATGTGCTGCATGTTGATGGACTGCATGTTGATGAGGGGGAGGTCGGTTGATATTTTGGTGAGTTGATCCTGTTGGTCCCCTGCAGCCTGCATGAGTGAAGGCTTTTGTTGATGATGTCGGCATGTTCGTAGGGTTGTATGCTGTCGTGGTTCCCAGAAATCCTTCCTGGTACGATCTTATGGCAGGTTGTGTACATTGGTGAGTCAGGGTCGGCTGGCTGGAGGTCCAATTTGTTGCTGTTCGTTGATCTCCTTGGTTTGTTGGCAGTAGTGCTGGTTGTGCTGGTATCGGTACTCCGTTGATGTTTGTGATACCCTTAGCTGTCGTCTGGTGTCCACAGAACACGTTGGTGGGGGGATGATTGGTTGAATTCTGATTTCCAATCGTCAAGATGGGTCTAAAGGCGCTATTCGGATTATGTGTCCTCTGTTGCTGACTTGGATGCTGATTCTGTTGTAGGCTTGAAGGCTGGTTCTGTTGTTGGCTTGAAGGCTGGTATAGTCCATGTGGGGGGCTAGCTGTCTGGGGAGCAAGAAATGGGTGTGTGATTTGCTGTCCAATCATTTGACTCTGAGCTGCTTTTGAAGTTGCTGTCGGAAGAAATATTGGCGCTGAAACATTTCTTTGTTGGGTTGCTGGTGCGTTCATCTGCTGATTGAAAACTTGGATTTGAGTTCCAGGGTTGGAGTGTGGTGACGTTTCATGAAGTTGAGCTTCTGAGTTCGGTCTTTGTCCCACTGTTGCTGTCAATTGCTGATTGTCGATTTGGAGTTGAGTTCCATTGTTCAATTCTATAGTCGTTCCTTGAAGTTGAGCTTCTGGGTGGTTCGGCTGAAGGTTTGAACTTTGTGACAAGTCGGCGTTCGACTGCTGCAATGAGAGGTTTGACTGAAGATGGAGGTGAGTTCCATGGGCAGTTTGAGTTCCAAGAGTTTCTGTTTTTTGTTGATGAATGCGATGATCCAAGGTATTGGCGTCGCTGTTAGATCCGGGGCGAAGTAGGAGTCCTGAATTGTCCTGGGCGGAATTTGATCTGTGGTTTGAAGTAGCGTTTAAGCTTGCTGGCAATCCTGAAAATTGTGGCAAATCGTCCGGGGTGTCCTGGTCTATGGTGACGTTTTGTGTAGTGGTACTACGGGTTAAACTTTCCGTTTGGCGTCGAAGGGGAAGATTTTTCAAGGCTTGTCGTATTATTGAAGGCGTCGAGACGTTGCTGGCTACTCGTGATGAGTTTAAAGAAGACGTGGCAGTGTTGTTGAGGGTACGCTCGTATCGTTTTGATCGTAGTTGGATCGTTCGGTACAAAACTTTCAAAGTTTTCAATCGTTCAATGATTGAGTCTTGCTGGTCCGTTCCGGTGTGTATTATCTTGACTGCTTCGTTATTGGCATCGTCAAGCAAGCTCTTCAATTCCGTTAAGAAATCGTTTATGATCTGTACTTCGTCGGAATCGCTTATGGCTTGGTTAATTGCTTTTGCTAAAATTTCTACGTCTGTTTCTATGACTTTAAAAACAGCATCATAGGTTGAATTCATTTTTAATTGACTTTGTCTCCTAAACTTAATTCACTTTTTGACGTGTCAGACAAAAATGTAAATGGCCAATATGTAATTCCTTTGATTACATGGAACCCTCGCAATTGTATTGTAACAAAAAAAAATGATTTTGAGTTTTTTTTTTCTTTGGAACTTACAATCCAAAAAAAAAAATAATAAACTATATGACTGGTTAGTATAAGGATGGGTTCGTTGATTTTTCCAACAAAAAAAAACCTTGGTTTCGGTTTCTTTGTTTTAAAAACTATTGGGCGCCAATGACAATGGCAATACTTTTGGGTGATTCAGATTCCAATTTCAAATCGTAGTTTAGTTGTTGCTTTTAAATGATTTCTTTCTGATTTTTGAGTTTTGAGTCTTTCAGTTTACTAATTTGGCGGCATAATCATGTCAAAAATGTGGTAAAATTAGGTTCGGCAAAGATTAAAGTTCAAATGTCGTAGACAAGCTTTAACGAAACTAATTTTACGTAAAATCAAAGACAAGCAAATCAAAATTTCTTCGTCATCAGATTAATGAAAAATTAACTAATGACATTTTCCCAGTTCAATTTTGAATTTTGGTTTTGTTATGAAATAAGTTTTATCTGCGATTTACTTTTTTTTTTTAAAAAAGCAATATTTCCGTGTAAAATAACGTTATCAAAAAAGCGTTTTTTCCGTATGAAATTTTTTTTATCACTTTGGTTAAAACGTTCAAAACGTTCAAAAAATTAATTTAAATCATTTTTTTTAAATTTTTTGTTTGATTTAAAAGAAAAGCTTATTTCTGGTAACTAGCAGCCACAATCTGTGACAAAGCTTTCTAATTTAGAGCCCTGATTTTAAAAAGCTTTTCAGTGCTGAAGACAATCAATTGTGACCGCATAGATTTTGTTAAATTTTAGCGAAAATAAAAATTTTGGTAAAACTTAAATATCAACTCATGCAGCAAAATCTATCCTGGTAAAACGCAGATCACCTACAGATGCATCAGTGGCAGTTTTTGGAACAAATAATCCTGATTGTTTGATTGGTTTGCTGTATTCCAATTGCAATGAAAATATTTCTTTGTTTTTTTCTCGAAAACTTTTTTATCCGAATTTTTGGTATCATCTGAATTACATATTGGTAATTTTTTCAGATGAGTTCAGGTACCTTGAAAACACTTGGTAGAGTTGGAAAAACTTGGTAGAACAAAAAAGTTATAATATCCACCTGTTTCTCAGGTTTTAAAATGACGCTCATCTGATTTTCACCTGGTTCATCTGATTTTTCACCAAAAAAATCAGGTAGTTTGATAAAAGCTCAACTGAAACCAAATGTTGCTTCATACTTTAAGTCCATTAAATTTTACTTTCTGTTTTTCTGACTAATATAAAGCTTGATTATCAGAATGGGTTGTCCACTTAACCACTCCCAACCGGTTTTTTATTTTCCAGTTCTCAGGCTGGAAAACAAAAAGGCTGGTTTCAAAGTAGTCCACCTACGAAACTAGAAGAGGAAAGCGTGGAAAGAAATCAATAAGTTTTGTCGGAGAATATTTTGTTTATTTCAAAGCGTCACTTTACTCTCTACTAACTTTCCAGGATGGGTTGCTGGTTAATCGTTTAGCATCGTTGACGTCAAAAAGTGCTCGCTTATCTTGAAATTTTTCTCGGAAATTTGCGTAGCCTAACCATTAAATCCTATTTCTACAGTGCCGGGAATTAGAAAATGCAAACTTTTAAATTCAACAAGAAAATGAACAAATTTTTTTCTTCACGTTTAGATCGTTATAACATAGAGTTGATTACTTGTTACATGCTAGATGTATCAAGACATAGGGCTGAAGAATTTGTTACGTTTTTAAAATATAGGGTTGAAACTTTCTTACATGCCAGATGAAACTTTAGTCCATAAAAAATCAAATTACTGGTGTAATTTGCAAACTAGTCATCATATACTGGCTGTTTTTACTTCTTCAAAATAGAGTTTCTCAAATTAACCCCAAATTTGAAATAGTTGCAGAGAAAGCGTCAAAAACAGAAGTAAATGTTCATTTATCAACTGCAAGCTAACCATTAACATTTTGCAAGTTAACAAAAAATCAAAAATTTTTTTTTTTTTTTTTTTCAATTTGCACGAGAAATTTCTTTGATATATCTATCCAAATTACCCAGCCAATTATTTTGAGCTAAGTGATATGATTGTGTTTGATCAAAATCATTGTTCAGCTTGCCTGAAAAAAAAAGAAATTTCATCCGCTAAATATATATCTAGGAGATACTAAATTTAAAAAATTGCTTCAAATTCATATTTTATTAACGCAACCTGAAAACTTCTAGATCGCCATATCCGAAAATAATTGAAATTTTTCACAAAATATTTTTTTGTCTATAGCAATGTTATGTTAACATAATTTAAAGGTTTTCAGCGCAATTTTATGTCGCTCTTTTTATTTTTTTTTCTCACCGTAATCATACTTCGTGCACCATGGTAAGTTAACCATGCAGAGTGATACGAATTTCGTGACATGGCAAATTTAGCAATTTTGATGTAAATTGATGAATCTGGATGCTGTATAAATAAAATTAGTTTTTTCTTTCCTTCCGAACTCTTTCAAACTTCAATTTCGTCCAGAAGAGCGAAGTCCCACTTCAATCCGGATTCCTGCTGAGTTTCCGATTCCGGGTCATCTTGTTGCTCAGAACCTGACGATTTTGCATCATCTATTGTTGAAACTTCGCCATCATAACAAGCGCTGTGCTTTTGATTTACCTACAGCAGTCG
Source organism: Symsagittifera roscoffensis (assembly GCF_963678635.1). Classification (NCBI taxonomy): domain Eukaryota; kingdom Metazoa; phylum Xenacoelomorpha; order Acoela; family Convolutidae; genus Symsagittifera; species Symsagittifera roscoffensis. Next base: position 40,228,925 of record NC_087066.1, on the reverse strand, counting down.
TCAAATGGACATCAGTCGCGGTCAATTAAAAAAACGCTGAAAGGATACGTCTTAAAAGTCGAAAGAGTACCCTTTAAAAGAAAAAATGAGTTCTAATAATTCTTTAGTCTTTAGAAAAAAAAAATATATATATATACCCCTATGAATGACTATTTCAACGGTAACCACAAACTAAATTTCTAACCGTATTAGATTTTCCTGCCGTTGGCCTTTTTTGCAATAAGGGGGGGGGGGGGGTGGTGTAATTGAACAGATTTTTTACCGCAAATAAACCTCAACTGGTGTTAAGTGATGTAAAATATGCAAGTTTTCTAGTATAGTTTGAGCTGTAATAAAATATGGGTGTTTCTTCTCAAGGGGGATTTTCAACATATGAGTGAAAACATTGTCGACCTTTTTCTGATTTTTAGGCCGACCAAATTGATTTTTCGAACTCTCCCGAAGCACTATAAAGACCATGTACTGTGCCTCTGTCAAGTTTTTGAAAAAAAACAGTCCTAAAATAGTAAAAATTGTTTTACTTCCATAATTAGTATAAATTTCGAAGGCACCTTTACAAAAACTTAAGAGTCGGTTGGCCGAAAATATATGTCTCAAAAAAGTACCTTTGGGTGGGGAGGGGTCGAATCTCTAGGAGAAATCCGCCCCTGATTCTCTCCATGATAAAAACTCGCAGTAAACTATGCCCCCCTAACTAATAATAACGTCACAGCCACAGGATAGGGGGAGGGGTGGGGCTATAATTTATTTGTTTTTTGCCTGAAGGGCTGCAATTAAACTCTTCAGACACTAGCTACTGCGTTGTTGAGCAAGCAAATTGAAATAATGTGCTTAAATTGTTGTTTAAGCACCCAACAATCCCGCACCGAAGTTTCTCCGATTATTATCTATTATCTGGCGATTTTGTGGTCGAACCAAAAATTATTCTTTTAATAATCAATTATCTGGTGATTTTGTGGTCGCAGAGTAAAATAATCGATTATATGGAGAAAACAATCCATTAAAAAGCTTTATTTTTATGACCATTATGTTGGAATTTTAATAGATTATAATAGATTATAATAGATTATAATATAAGCAAAATTGATATAAAAATTCGATCAAAAACACAAAAATGTGCGACGTCAACTTTTTCGAATTCTTAGTTGCCTGAGCATGGAAATATAAGATTTTTAGCAGCAAAACAAGCTTTTAAGTAAATTTCGAACTGAACTTCAAGTTTTGTTACGTGTCTTGTTCTTACATCATTCTCAATCCCATCAGAACTCGAAATAATAAATTTGATTTGAATTGGCGGGATGAGCAGCAGGTATGAAAAATGACTCAACTCAACAAAAAAGACTTCGTAAATTTGTTTAATTTGCATCGTATTGTAATGGGGGAGTTGGATAATGTATCTTAGAATAAAATCTAAAAGTCTTTTTTGTTGAATACAGTCATCTTTCATGCCTGCTGCCAATCCGACCCATATTTGATTTGGTGAATACTATGATGTTTTTCTAATGTTTTTAATTTTCAGATCAAGTTTTAATGTTCACGATAATCGCAGCTGTTTTCTGGGCGCAGCTGTTTTCGGACGATTTTGACCTGAAAGGAGACTACTCCCTCTGTTGTTCTGGGCAGGAATTCTCGTTTAGTATGACGTTTCTTCCTACGCTTTTCGATGAAGATGGTGATCAACTGAAAAGGTGTTCTAGGAGGTCAAACTATTGTCCTTTGGCTTGGCTTCTTACAGATTGTAACCGATTAAGTCGGGCGAGGGGTCGGGAACATGGTGGACTTGTAGATACCATTTGTACTATCTCAGCTGGTGGGGTATCCTCGTTTTGATTTTGTTAAAAAGTTTTGATTTTATTGAGTGTTTGTTTCGCTGAATCTTGTCGGAAGAGTTTACACCCAGACAAATTTTATCTCTGTGATAGAAGGCACGAAAACCTACAGAGTGCTAAGAGCAATATCTAACGTAAACGTGCCAAATGCGAGAGATGCAACTTGGATTTAGAGAGAGGAATCTTTACAATTGTGTTTGCGCAAAATCTGATTTACAATGATGATTTTCTACATTTTTGTTGCATATTTTCGAGCTCAAAATGTCATTTGTATTGACCCATTTAATCATTTCTTTTAAAAATTTTTGCCCAAGATCTGATTTACAATAATGATTAACTATGATTTCATTGCATATTTTTGAGCTTAAAATGTGATTTATATTAACCCATTTAATCATTTGTTTTGTAAATTTTTTGCCCAAGATCTGATTTACAATAATGATTTACTATAATTTCATTGCATATTTTCGAGCTCAAATTTGGTTAATATTGACATTTTTCTGGAATCTTTACAATTGTGTTTGCCCAAGATCTGATTTACAATAATGATTTACTATGATTTCATTGCATATTTTTGAGCTCAAATCTGGTTTATATTTACAATATTATTGAATTTTTACATATGTTTTTGCACAAAATCTGATTTACAATGATGATATTTTGTATTTTTGTTGCATATTTTTTGTGCCGAAAATCTTGTTCATTTTGATGATTTTCATGATTTGTGTCGTTTGGTTTGAATTCAACTTTTGCTTTGAGTTTTCATATAGCACGCTTTAAGAAGAGAAAAATTAATTTTTCTGACAATATAATTAAATTTTTTGACAACAATCGATTTTATTGCAATTTTATGGCGATAGCAATAGTTTTTGTTGCGATTTTATGGCAGTTTTATGGCGGAAACAATAGATTTTATTGCAATTTTATGGCAATAACAATCGATTTTATTGCGATTTCATGGCGATTTCAGGGCAAAAAAAATAGATTTTATTGAGATTATATGGAGATAAAAATACATTTTAGTGGAATTACAAGGCAATATATTCTTGATGAAAATAATCTATTTTCTTTCTATTATAATAGAAAATGTTGCTTAAATTGGTTACACATAATCGATTATAATGGCAATATTTTCGGCAACATTTTCTCAATATAATCTAGTTTTATCCGAGAAACTTCGGTGCGGGATGTTTTCCGTGATTTCCTTAGTTCTAAAGTTAAAGCCAAAGCCCGCAAGTTGGCCGCCAAAAAGCAGGCATGAAAGCAGGCACTAAGATTAAATCATTTTTTGTTAATTCTAGAGCAACCGCAGTTCTTTTGTATTTTTAACTTAGTGGAAATGCGATCAGTTGTTTTGTTTGAATCAGAAAAACACCGAACTCATTTTTTCATACCTTTGTCATTTTCAGATCAACTTGGAGAGATCTCAGTTTTTTCTCCAGTCGAAACAGGTCTTCAGGCGAGACGTGCTGTTCTCTGCTCATGATCCAGGCCTTGTCTGATTTGAAAAAGGGACTAACGGGTTGACATAAGAAAGTGAGGGCGAAGTTGGGCTCGGAGTAAATTAGGAAGAAGTTGGGACTTGTGATCAAGCTGGGCCCGACCATGAACTCCCCTGTAGAGATCGGCGATATAAGTTTTCTTTTGGTGAAAATTATTTTTTTAAGAGTCCATAAATGGAACCATAACTCTCATAATGACCATAATCTTCGTAACAGACCATGACTCTCTAAATTTGAGGAGATTCACCCCTCCTTCAAGGATTTGACCCCTCGCCATTTAAAAAGCCCCCTTTGGCTCTATATTTTCGGCCAACCGAACCCCAAGTTTTTCTAAAGGTGTGTATGGCTCCAAACAATTATTTGGATGGATATGATTTATTAATAGTTACTCGGTCGAGTTTTTGTCTTAACTTTTTCTTTGCCTAACATATGAAGAAATACTTGAAATGTAGAAAATTGCAATAAGATGTTCTTCTATCGCCGATCCATCTAGTACTCTCCTTTCAAATTTGCCGATGCTGGTCTTGGTTCTATTATCATACTTTCAAAGTGAGTCCCTTCCACGTAACTAGTGCTGTTCATCTGAAAGCTCCACTCATCTACAAAAGAAGCAAAGAGGGAGTTAATTTAGCTAGGTTTTATTTGAAGGTCTGTTTGCTCACTATAGAGAAACTATATAAAAAACAAGACTGCTCGATCAGGGCGAAGCCCTGAATGTTCCGACTTCCTTTTAGGGTCTATGGAGCAGCAACAACCTGAAAAGTTTAAATGTAATAAAATGAAATTAAGTATTTTTTTAATTTTGAGATTCTTTTTTTTTGTTGTGAAAACGTCCCCCCACACGCCATAATTAGTACAAAGTGATAGACTTTGCTCCTATTAACAAATCAATTATGGCATATAAGCTTCCTTGAATCAATTTGGAACAATTTCTAATACGGATTAAATCTCGCTTACGCGTTAATAGCGCGAAATATATCGCACGTTAATTGTCCCAAATTGGCCGCAATGACACTTTTTAAACCTCCATAACTTTACGAAAAATAATCACAGGTGAAAAATATTTCAAAATTAAACTCAGGAAAACAATAGTTTTTGATTGATAAAAGAAAAATTCCGTCAAAAATGGCTAGTTAAAACGTCGAAATTTGTCTGAAGAAAAAAAACCACCCCGAGCACAAAGATTCCGTTACTTTCGTATCGAAAGTCGGAACAATAATTTTTGACTGCAAATATGATAAACAGTTCAAGAATTCTAACAAAATGTTCTAAATTCAAGAAAAAATTCAAAAATATGTTTTTGATATGCTCGTTTTGTCTCAAAATTTTAAAAAAAACTTTAGTTAAAAATTTAAAAATTAAGCCCACAGGTTTCAAGTAGATCTACAAAAATCTTCTAGCGTCAATCAGAGCAAAAAATAAGTCTCTTGAAGTCCATTCGTTCATCTGATTTTTTAAGAGAATCTAGTTTGCATTACAGATGTGTTACTAAAACTAATTAAATAATATTTATTGTATATTTTTATTCTTCCGACTTTCGATTCGAAAGTACCGGAGAATTTGTGCTCGGGGTTGTTTTTTTTCTTCAGACATATTTCGAGTTTTTAACCAGCCATTTTGTTACTAAAACTAATTAAATAATATTTATTGTATATTTTTATTCTTCCGACTTTCGATTCGAAAGTACCGGAGAATTTGTGCTCGGGGTTGGTTTTTTTTCTCCAGACATATTTCGAGTTTTTAACCAGCCATTTTTGAAGGAACTTTTTTTATCATTCAATGTTACTAAAACTAATTAAATAATATTTATTGTATATTTTTATTCTTCCGACTTTCGATTCGAAAGTACCGGAGAATTTGTGCTCGGGGTTGGTTTTTTTTCTCCAGACATATTTCGAGTTTTTAACCAGCCATTTTTGAAGGAACTTTTTTTATCATTCAAAACGTATTGATGTCTTGAGCTTAAATTTGAAAAGATATTTCACCTGTGATTATTTTTCGTAAAGTTATGGGGCTTTAAAAGTTGCCATTTTGGCCAATTTGGGACAATTAACGCGCGATGTATTTCGCGCTATTAACGCGTAAGCGGAGATTTAATCCGCTTATAAATCAATCCAAATTAGTTGAAAGAAGCTGATTTTAATTATTTGTTATAAGAATTAGTTGATTTGTTACAAGGAGCGAAATCTATTCTTTTGTATTTTATATGGCATGTGGGGTGATGATTTTCACAAAACAAAATCTCAAAATTGAATTTTTTTCTCATTTTGTTTTCTACATTTTTACTACTGCTCCATAGACCTTGCAATGCAGTCGGAACATTTAGGGATTCGCCCTGATAGGAGCAGTTTATTCAGGGGTGGTTTTTTTATTCAGTCAATTTTCGCCGATCAAAAAAAACAGTTTTCAACAAAAAATTTTATACATCATTAAAAATATTGACTTCTTGAGTTAAAATGTAAAAAGATATTTTTTCTCCGATTATTTTTTGAAAAATCTGGGGGTTTGAAAAATCCCAAATTGGCCGTGTTCTGGACTGAATTATGCGCACTTTGAAGAATTTATTCATATTGCTGAGAGCGTAACGCGAATTACGTATGCGTGGTGAATTATCCCGCGCAAGAAAATCGTTCCAAATTGAATTGAGGCTAAATAATTTGATCGGTCGTATTAATTTTTATACGACTCAACATTTCACACTTTGATATTGTCCAAAATATGCAAGTTTTTCAATACTTTTTTTCCCAAAAACTATTCTGTAATTCGATATGAATTAAGGGACAGCCGGAACATTCAGGGCTTTGCCCTGATATACGAGCAGTCTTTTTATTATTATTTTGATTATTATTGTTATTAAGTTAGATATATTACTAACTTTTGTTGTTTTTTGTGAAAGTGAACTCTGCAGTGCTGCACACCCGCTTGTTCTTGGCCGAATTGTCTACTTTCGCGACCTGAAAGACAATCGTGAAATTCAAAAGAAAGGAGTGAATCACAATTAAACTACAATCTGGAAACAAAAACAGACTATGGATTTTGAAAATTGAAAAAAATGCGTTTAAAAGACTTTTTAAAAATATAATTCATAGAAACCCTTTCAGAAAAGTTAGACGGATGATTACATTTTTTTCACACAAGTTCTTTAGATTGCGATGAAAGTTTTTTCAAGAACAACTATTTTAAATTTGTGGCTTGAAGACAATGATCATGCTTTTTAATCGTGATTCGAGAAGTACTAGTATCATTTTTCCGCCCTAGAAAACCTATAATTTGAAACTTAATAGTTTTGAAAAAATTGATGGTTTGCAAAAAAAATATGGATGACAAGGATGACAAGGCTCAAGGATTCTTATCGTCGTTAGCTCTGTGTCCTTCAATATCACCCGACATCAAACCAGCCTTTTAATTCAGCCCTTATCATACCAAACCCCATAAAATTACAGCCCAACAGTTTCAGCCGGATTCATTCAATTTTTCCGAGGCTCTTACATTTAATCCTGTCAATTACTTACTTTGAGTTGCATATTTAAGTATTATTTTCGACAGTTCAAAATATAGCAACTGTTTCCGATGATAGAAAACTATTTTTCAGTATGAAAAATCAAGTCGCATTCTAATGTTTAAAGTTGTTTCCAGGCTCTATTCCACTTCTATAAAACTTTTCAGTTTCAATTTTAAATACTTATTTTAATGCAATTATAATGAAGTCATCATGCAATAAAACTTGGCATGGTGAATAAACTAACGAATTATATGAACTTTTAAATTATATCGCAACGTCATGAATTTAGCCATAACTACACGTAAAACAACTATAAAAAAGAAGATTTGAAAAGTTGAGGAAAATGAAAAAAGCCCGTTTCTTTTGGAACTGAAATAAAATTTGTGCTAATTGGGGCATTTTTGATAGTGTTTTTATCATAACAAACATAATTGTGGTCTCAAAGCTTGTTTTAATTTTTCTCATCAAAGTTTTGTCAAAAAATTTTAGATTGCAAAAAACTGCTCAAAATAGCTAGTTAAAAGGTCAACATTTTTCTGAAGTAAAAAAAACACGATCAAAAGTATTCCATATTTTTTCGAAAGTCAGAACAGTAAACAGCTCAAAAATGTTAGGTCCCTTAAGTCTAGTTTCGAACGTTCAGAAACAGGTCTTTTTCATTTTAAAAACAAACAATCCAGCGCCCTAAAACTTTGTCAACATAAGACAATACGGTATTTAATGCTAAAACGCCAAAAGTAATTTTTAAACAAGAATTTCAAGGTTTCAAGGTTTACTCAGTTTGTTGAAAAAGTAACAGTACCAATTAATTGGATTTTTTCTACCAGTTAAATCATTCGCAAAAATTTTTTATCTTAAAGCTTCTAAAAAATTGATTTGAGATTTTGGGTATATTTCCTTTGTTTTCAACATTTCTTGCAAGTTCGACCAAATTGATTTTCCGAAGGCTCCCAGAGCACTATAAATACCCTCTTTTCACCGCTGTAAAAAATCAGGTCAAAAATTGGTTTTTTTTTTCGGCGCGCCAAAATCAAATTTTTCAAAAGCGTCTTTTATCTTGATGTTCCTTGTTGTTCTTGATTTTGCCCGTTTTTTATCAGCTGGAAAGACAGTTACTACTTCAATTAAAATTTTTGTCTATTTCTTTTTGTAAACTTTTTTGTTTGTGGAAATATTTCAGAAATTCGCCATTCATTTTAAGGAAGAAGTTAGGAAAAAAGAGAAGGAAAATTGTCCCCGTGAACTAAAAATCTTAAATAAACACTCAAAATGTAATTGTTTATTGATGCCCAAAAAATTTTATTAAGAAAATGTCTTTTTACTGTTTTGGGATAGCTCAATTGTCATCCAAACTGTCATCCTAATAGAAAATAAACAAACGTTTGAAAAATCCGAATCCTCAGCCGTCTGAATTTGCCAAGCTTCAATTCATATTATATAGGCAACCAACAAGATAATCCTTATAGAGGGGGTGGGGGGGGGGGGGGGGGGGGTAGAGGTTTGCTTAAGTAATAAACACAGAAGGATTTTAGTTTTAGATAGACCCGAATTGACTCATTTCACTAAGCGACCACTTTTAAAAAAAAACGAAATTGATATACTGAATTTGAATTTAAATTACCTCATACCAGGTTCCCCCTAGATCATTTGGGTCGAAGGTGATGGGTTTGACCTTGGGACAGCTCCCTTTCCTTACTCCCAGGCAGACTCCGAACAAAACAGTAGCCAGAATCAAGGTCACGTGAACAAAACGTGACATACTTGTTAGCGAATTTTCTCTCTCCGATTTGCGCACAGAATTCAAAGCGGGATAATTTTTTTTCTCGCTTAGCCAATTTTAAATGACCTAAACAACTTTTCTGATAACTTGATTTCTTTTGATGATTGAATAATCAATGCAATCTTTGGATAACTTAGTTTTGATTACTATTACTTCAGCCAAACTTCGTATCCATTGAAAAGTTCTAAAAGCAACACAAGAAAAACAAAAAATGTAAAAGTAGTTTTGTCAAAAAAAAATGGAATTACGTTTCAAAATTCGAAACTTTCAGTTGCTTCGTTGGTCAAATATTTGATCACTAAATTTTAATAAGACGTAATGTATGACATGGTTTGCTTAATTGTTAGATTGTTTGTTGACCTATCTGTAACCATTTTATTTTAGTAAATAAATAGCGAAAATGACATGTTCAAATAGTTGTCAGATTTGACATTGAATTTGTTAGTCACCTGAAAAAAGGCAAGGCCACTGGTTGCGAATTGAGGTCAAGAATATTCAACCTTTAGATCAAGCCAAATTTGTCAAATTCATCATTCAAAAGGTTGAATTGCTTAATGCTAGATAAACATAACTAATCCTCATAGTTTGTCCAATTTATTATAATTTATTCTTTAAATATATTTGGCTGACTTTTCTACGCAGTGCGGTCTACAATTGGGGCAGTACAACAGCGCCTAAGTGCAAGAGTTTCGAAAAAAAATAGTCAACAGTGCCGAAGTTTAATTTTTTTTATTCAACAAAGCCCCCCGCAAATTGACCAAGTTAAGATCCTCCACCCCAGCGCTGAATTTAAATAAAATTTGTTAAGGGCTGCATGTACAATGCTCGATTCTGATTGGCTGAAAATTCCCAACTTAGAACCAAGTTAACATCCTCCCCCTATCCCTTTCGAAAGCTTAAATCATTACTTGCAACGTCAAACAAAAGATTTTCAAAATTTTCCCAACGTTTTTGCTTTCCCCTCATAAAATCAAAATTGAATTTTGAATTGTGATTTTCAATTCGAGTTGATTACAATAAAATTAATGCAGCTCGATCGTGTCAGATTAATTAATCAAGAATTAGGTAAGCTGGAAAAACTCATTTGAAGTGGAATTTACGTCAGAATTTCAAAATTTGTCGAAATTTTGAAATTAATGTCGGAATTGGATTAGTATAAGATGCCAGTGTCATTTGCTGCCTCAAATATTTGTAAAATTTAGCTCAAAATTCCAACAAATTGAAGCATGTGATATTTGGCACCCAATACTTTAACATTAATAATTGTATGTTTTATTCCATCTAAGTTACGTCATATTGAGCATTGAAACCAGCTAATTTGATACTATAAGCATAATAGTAAGCCTATAATCCAAATTGTTGTGCTGATATTTGGTGCGACTTTTTCAGTCTTAAACCCATATTCAACCTGCATACAAAATTTTAACAATGGACAATTTCGCATAAACGTTGAACAGCTCAAAGGATATTTTTTCTTGAAGTTACAACTTCCATATTTAAAAATTACTTAATATCAATCGGCAATCGATGTTAAATAATAGAGCTACAAGTTTGCTCAAAAACGCTCTGCAAAAAACAGGACACGACAATTCAATTTACAAAAAAGTAGGCGTTTGATACACAAAGGGCACATAAACATCTTATCTTTGAGACATTTCAAGAAGAGCTAAAATGCAAGCAGACTTCAAACAAGACTGCTCGTATCAACGCGAAGTCCCGAATTTTCCGACTGCTTTTTCAAGTCGATGATGTAGTGTTTTGATTAAAACATTGACAATTTTTTCAAGAGAAAAATGCATACGAATTTTAATGTTATTTTTTGAATTTTTGAAAACTATACACCCTCGCGTTATCTTAAGTACAAAATGATCTAATTAGCATAAAACAAAGTATTACACAGACCAAAAAACACGCTTCTATTTAAATTGATACGATTTCTAAGACGGATTAAATCTCAACTAAGGCGCGTTAACAGCATGAAATAGGTTGCGCGTTAATTATCACGAAATGCCGAAATTGCCATTATGTAAACCTTCAAAATTTTACAAAAAAATCACAGATGAATTACTTTCTAGATTTTGAGCTTATGTCAACAATGTTATTCAGTTGAATTTAAAAAAATGCAACAAAAATTTTTCTTTCAATAGTCGAAAAATGTCTAGAGAAAAAACCCGATCACAAATACACTGTCACTTTCTTCGAAACCTGGAATAAAAACCTTACTTCAAGCAAGTATTTTTTTGTCTTGAAACTTCCAAGTTGTATCATTTATAGTATATAGAAGCCTAAGCATTTCAAATCCTCTACATCTTGGTAGATTTTTGTTCCGACAGGCGAAAATTTGCTGCATGGTTGGGAACGATCCATACACCTCCGTGTTCACGGAGGACTCGCGCACAACACCTTACTCTTCAGTCTGAGTGAACTGAGTCTAAATAAAACAGTTCTATTAATACCAATTATCCAGCGTTACAAAATTATTCCTAACTGAGACAAGCTAATTGGTGTTTTATTTCCATATGCAGTTAATATTTCAGTTTTCAAAAACTATTTGTGACCAATTGAAGTGCAGTCTGGGCGGATCATTCACGCCTTTGCCCTGATATCCAAGGAGTCTTGTTGTTCCAGCTTTCGAAAAAAAAGAACGTATATGCTCGGAAGTGTTTTCTATTCAGACCAATTCTCGAAAGTATTTCACGCGATGCATCGATGCATCTTGGTGATTCCAGAAGGGTCGCGCTCACGACTAGAGTTTCGTGACAATTATTTTGCTGTGAAACACTCTTTAATAGATTAACGTGATTAATGCACTGTGATACTTTGAAAGCAATGCGATACGTTTCGAATTCAATTGAGGCAGGCTAATTGATTGTGTTTGATTTTATAAACACGATTCCTTATATGCAGCTTACAGCTCATATTTTGTTCATATTTCATTAACCGAAAACTCTATGAAAACATTTTATGGACAGCCAAAACACTCAGGACTTTAAAAACTTTTAAAAACTTATTCAATTTAAAGCTGTAATTTACTTTTTTCAAAGCACTCGAATAAAGCTTTGAATTATTGGTTGGATTACTTCGAATCAAGCGGTTATTTGATTACTTTAAAAAAAAATTTTACTATTAGTAAACACAAGGAAACATTTGCATTTAAACCAACAAACTTAAACAACAACAAGACTGCTCGTATGAAAGGCCCAGCCTTGAAATTCCAGTTGCCCCTTAATTGATGTCAAATAGTTCTTGGGAGAAGAAAATTTTAAAGAACTATGAATTTTGGTCAATATCAAAAATCTATTTTGAAAACTTGAGTTGTACGAAATTAATACGACCAATTAGCTAGCCTCAATTTGATTTGGAACGATTTTGCGGTGCAGGATAATTGACCCCAGATATGAAATGCGTGTTACGCTTTCAGCAGTATAAATGAAATCTTCAAAGCGCGTTTGAAATGGTCCAGAGCTTGCAAAAAGAGCTTTGCAAAAAAACATCGAAAAATATCTTTGTAAATTTGATTTCAGGGAGTCGATTTCTTCAATGATGGGGAATAAAAGTTTTCTATGAAAACTATTTCGATCGCCGAAAACTGACTGAACAAAAAGCCATCCCAAGCATACATATTCCGTTTTCTTCAAAAGTCGGAACAACATTATACGCGTAGAATGCTTTATCAGACTTCATGCTCATATATATGGCAAAATGTCAATGAGTTTGAAAAAAAAAACGTTCTTGACATTCACTGATTGAATTTCGATGATAACTACAACAAATATTTCAACTTGTAGGAAATGCAGAGAAACAATTAATTTTTATTACCACCAAAACCATCAACTTGCCCAGAGTTGCTTCAAAAGATAACAATCTTCTGCCAGTTTTTTTGTTACTTTTTCTTGAAAATATTAGGTTGAAACGAATGTAGTTTTTTAAATGTATTCAGCTGTTGTGTAGTAGTTTACAAATGGCTCCAAGAATAAGGTGAAAGTGAGGATTAAACAAGTGGCACTGAAGATGATGAGGAAGAGTCTGTCGACGACCATTGCCACGAACTGCCAATCATCCGACACCTTCTGTGAGTCATCGTTCGACTTCAGATTGTACACTATGTACTCAATGCACCCGTATGCAATCTGCAGGTCACGTGATATTCCCATCACGTCCAGCTGGCTGTTGTGAACTCGGTTCTGCAGAAGAATCTAGTTATCAGTTTCAGACCATGCTATAAATTTAAAAAAAAACAATCAAAGTAATTCAAAAAACGACAAAAATTAGTTTGAAGCCGCACAATCTTTAACAGGATTCTAAAAATTTGATGTTTTTTACATTTATTTTTTGGGGAGCGGTGATGAAGTGGTTACGTCTCCGCCTCTCAATCGAAAGGTCGAATGTATGAGGCCCACCATGATCCGTGCTCGTTGCTTGAGGGCGAGGCAACAATACCCTGCCCAGAAAAATAACTTAAAAATATGCATTTAGTTCTTAAGCAGGAGGATAACAGCAGCTCGCCGTGATGAGCTGTGCAGCTCGTATGTTGGTCTTAACAGTTTTATTTTACAACAGCTCGAATGGTTTGTACCATTACCAGCTACTTAATAAATGTCAAAAAAACCCAAAGCGATGAATACAGATCACGATGAGCAATTTTATTGTATCATTTGAGCGCAGCCTGATTTTGAGGCAACGGTACAAGTATGATAGCAAAGGTGCCTAGAATACCTATGGGTGCCAGAAGAAAAAAATATGTACCTCTAAAATATCTTCACCAACAGTTTTTGAATAAAAATTCTAACGCTTTTGACATTTTTGCAAACAGAGGAGGACTTAGCGGGAGGAGGCGGAGGGGGAGGGGGTGAAGCGGACGATCTTTTCGCTCAGAATTCGACCCCCTCACTAATCAAAAGATCCCCCATTTGGTATTATTTTATGACATCCATTTTTGGCTGACCAACTCTAAAATTTTTTAGAGGCACCTTCGGCGCCAATGTATACTAATTTTAAACGGGAGCGTGCGCCGAATAAACGCAAATTTTTGTTCTTAATTTCCAAAAGGTGCCCAAAAACGGCATTTGACCTGATTTTCTTTTTGTCAAAATAGGGTTTTTATAGTGTTCTGGAAGCGCTCGGAAATCAATTTGGTCGACGACTATTAAAAAAGGGTCGACAAAAAAAGGTTGACCCCTACTCTCCCTAAAAAGAATCGATCGACCTTATTGTTAACTAGATTCCATCCCTGATTCGGCAGATGTGATTGGTTGTTCTCCGCGCCTGCTCCGAAACGTCGACTTTTCCTATTGGTCAGTTGACTATTAATCGACAATGACGTCATTGATGCTTTAGTGCCCATAATTGGACTGTCGTTGATTTCAGTCGTTGCATGTCTTGACATGTCAGTCGATTGGGTGATGAACCCTGGATTAAATTTCCGAGAAATTGGAACCCCGTCTGAGTCAAACTCTGTAGTTCCGTTTTGCATGCTGAGTTTGTCCAGAAACTTCTGCAGTTTTTTCTTTTTCCGGTCGTTTTTGGTCGCAGGGCGCTCCATGTATAAGTATTTGGGCAAAGTTTTGACAAATACGAATTTGATCCAGTTGGACATTTCGGTCGTGTCGGCTGATCGGTAATGAATATTAACCACAATAACTGAGCTCATAACTGAAAAACTGCTTAGAACCATACCCGACATGATGTACTGAAGAATAAGTATAGGTGATGTAGCATTATGTATACCTGTCATACATACAAGTGGTGCGCCAACAAGCCGAAAACTAATATTTATAACCAAAATAGCCACAAATAATCACGGTTTTTATGCAATTCTTAACGCTGATGTAATTTTGCCTTCAAGATGTGGCGTTTTGTAGATATGGTGTTTTTTTTTGAGTTTGCGCTGCGCGGTGGAACTCTGATTTAAACAGCGAAATTAAATTAAAAAACTTTATTAGTAAAGGGGGTTCTATTTAATGATTTTGTCTGGAAGAATTGTCTGGGATTCGAAGCAATGTACTATAGGTTGGGGAGATAGTAAAAAGATCCAATGTAGTAATGGGATTATACTGTATGACATGTATAATCTATGATACATCACCTGTAGAATCATAGGCACTGTATCGCCCCCGTTACTCATGTATTTGGAACACAGCATGAGAGGTAGAGTACATGTGAGGGTTAAAGAGATACTCAAACCCAGTTTTTCACCCGCCTGGACGGGTAAATAGAACACGAGTGGAACCAGTAAAATAATTATTAAAGTTGGCACTATTAACAGGTACAAGTACGATAAATATAGATCCCCATGATAATACTAACGTAAGAATTTTCGAATTCTATTAAAACTAGTAGAAAATTTAAATCAAAATCTTCGTAAATTTTACATTTAAAAACAGCTTAGCAACCAATCAGAAGCTGGCTATTGGTCAAAACTGAGCGTGAAGCAAATTTTCAGGGGTTGCTTCCACATAACTCGGGCCCTATGGCACTATTTTACGACATCCATTTGTTTTGACCAGGGGCGGATCTAGGATTTTCAATCTGACGACTTTTTTTAGTGTGAAGAGAAAACTTTCTCCGCAGGCAAATTATTAAAAGCAGGCCATTATTAAAAACCGGTCAAATTTATCATAATTCAGTTTTGATTTTTTTAAAAACGCGTTTTTGACCCCCCTTTCCCACAAAATTAGCACATTGAAGCCAAAAGCGCCGCTAGAAACATTTCAGAGTCGGTCGGCCACAAGTAAATGTCTTAAAACATTCTCATAGGTAGACCAACCCTTTGAAAATGAGCGGGAAAAAGCGTAAAAACCGCACCCAAAAAAAACTCCGTTACTGATTGTTATCCGTACATATAAAGGATATCCATTAGAATGATAAAAAAAACTAAAATATCAAACCATACTTAAGATCACCATATGATTCTATTTAATCGCTTTGCAATTATATAAAATATTATTTGGAAGTCTGATTATGTATACGTACTCGAATCTTTAGTTTATGTCTCATGAATAATCACACAGTTTCCGTGGATATTACAAAGCCCAGCAGGAACAAAATATTCATTGGGCGTCGCGTCATTTTGGCCAAAGGCATCGGCTGAACATCCAACCAAATTAAAAACGTGGACCAGCAACTATTTCTAGAAAATATTCCAAAAGACGGTACCAATCTCCAAACATTGCAACACAATCCATCACCAGCACAAATCAGAGACTCAGGCTTCCGGAAAAAGGAAAACAAATCAGGCTTACGGAACCGGAAAAAAGGGCCCAAGGGAAAACCAATGCACCTATTTTCAAAAGTTATGCCCAACAGTCGATGGTATACCATTGGACGAGGCCTACATAAAATTATACCCTTACCTTTATCTATAATCGGAAACCGAAGGACAAAGACGCCTTGACCAAAAATACCCAAATCTGAGAATGCAGGAAACCACAACCAGACAATCAAGAGTTAACCTATAACTTTCTTCGTCAAGCCAAATAATATGACTTTCGATAGATACGATGCTTTCGCAAGAAAGCGGAACAGATTTCCGAATCTAATCACCAGCTTTCTTAGTCCGCAATGAAACTGCTCTAGAGTCGGAATTCTGTTCCGCTTTCTTGTGAAAGGATCGTATCTATCGAAAGTTATATTATTTGGCTTGACGAAGAAAGTTATAAGGTTAACTCTTGATTGTCTGGTTGTGGTTTCCTGCATTCTCAGTTTTGGGTATTTTCGGTCAAGGCGTCTTTGTCCTTCGGTTTCCGATTATAGGTAAAGGTAATCACCAGCTTTCTTAGTCCGCAATGAAACTGCTCTAAAGGGAACTTCAAGTGCACTGCCTGTCAGAATGGTAGCCCAGAAGGCAAAAGCATCAGTGATCTGTTCACAGCAAACAAGTCAAACAACGAGCTCCAGAAGGATTTGTTGCACAAAACAAAAAATCCAGAACAAGCGTTCGACTATGAGATTGAAAACCAAATGCAGATTAGAAAATAAGGTGTGCCAGAAGTGTCAAATCATTAGACACATGTTAAGGTTAAGTCAGAGCCAGTCACGTATAACAAAACACGAGACAACAACAACAGAAACAGTTAACGAGGTGGTCCAGGACGAGTTTTTACCCCAAAAGGGAAGATCCTAACGACAAAGGCAAAAAAACGCACAGAAAAATAAATAAGGCGTTAAATAAATTAATCAGCAAAAAATGGCTAACCTTGTTGACAAATGTGAATTTGGAAACAAAAACCTTGAATGGATTGGCTTCGTTATAGATGAAAACGGCATAGTTACGGTGAAAAAAAGTTCAGAAAGTTGAAAGGCTTAGCTTTCTATTGAATGAGTACGGCACAACTCCGATGCCCAAAATACTCGAATTTTTTTTTTAAATTGATCCATCCTATAACTTTCATGCAAAATTAGGTGTTATGAGCTCCATTCACTACTTGATTATGTTTTTATCAAATCTCGCTGAATTATAAAAACGTTACGCTCGCCGCTCGGATGCTAATATGTTTCATCTTGCATGCACAACCATTGACAAAATTTTCGAAATTATGCTTGACCCGTTGCATAATATAACCAAAAACCGCCACCTCAAAAACGGCCATGAAACATGGGTGGTGTACAATACACTGGGTGGTGTATAAGCACACTCGCATACGCATCACGTTTCCCAAATAAATATGAAAATAAATCAAAGACAAACAAGCAAGAATTCTCTGCCGCAGTATTGGCGATAGAATAATTTATAGTTTACCTATATTGCAGCAGACTTATGCTGATCACCGATAACCAAGTATTACTTGGTGCCCTACAGAGCAAAAAGCAAACGAAAAAATAAACTGATTAACTGGATATACAAACTGCCTTTTGTCGTCTGATTTTGATTTTAAACATACATCGAGTAAGAAAATGGGTCTAATTGACTACATTTCACAGCATTCGAAGGACAAAATTTAGCTCCGTGCTTCTTGGGACAATCTTTTTGATTTCTTCAGTGCGGTAAAAGAAGAAATCATAGTATGCCCTGAGTTTTAAGATAGCACAATGGCAAACCTTGAAATGAACTCAAATCAAAACGGATTTCCAGGCTCGCACAAGAAGAACCGGATCATCAAACTTTTAGCTCAAATGGCAACGCAAAAAGCTTTCACTGCTATCAGTCAATGGCCAACTCTCAACAGGTTAAAATCTCATTCAATTCAAAGCCAAAATTACAAAATTGAGAGCTGTAAATTGGTTCTTGTAACTGAGATGTCTGTTCTTTGTACACGATTTGGATTTGATCCTCACTACTAGCTTCCCAGTTCAACATGACTCGGGCTGGCAGCGCTGGTTTTGTCGGTTTTCAGTCTCAACATGAGAATTTTGTACACAGGCGAAACACAATTCTGGAAACAAAATAAAAGCACCAGCAGAGCACAGAAAAGACCAGGGAAGACAAAGTAAGGCAGCGACCAAAGAACCTGAACATCCGCAATGTACCGATGATGACTTCGACAGGAAAAAATCCATAAGTGTGCATCTATCTTCAAAAAATATACCTTATGATATTATAAGGGCAAAACGCTGTTTCTTGAACAAAAATTAAAAAAATGACATCACCAACTGAAGAACAAAAAAGCCGATGCGCCTATTACCAATCCAAGAAAACACAACCTGGATTACCTCTAGATTTTCTTAAAGACCGGTATAATGGTCCACATCATACAATAGACCCAAAACTGGGACAAAAATGTGAAGAAGTAGTTAGAAAAACTGGGAACGTAGCTAGAAAAGCGAGAAATCCAGTGGCTTTTGGGACACAAATTAACTTCATCGAGAAACGGGTCCATATTTAAATTACTCAACACTTACGGCTCTGCTACAGGAGGACGGACGGATCAATTGAGCAATCTCCCCCCCCCCCCCCCCCCCATTCTCGCGTGGGGGGGGGGGGGGGGGGGAGATAGCTCAATAGGTACTTGAGACATGTTTATAACCACTTGAAAATAGTTTGAATGACATGAAATCATAAAAAATATTTTCCAATGAATGTGGAAAGCCGAAATTTACGATGAAAAAGCTCTAAAGTTTCATTTAGATTCAAAAAAAGAATAAAAAAAACAGGCATAAAAAGCGACTTTTTTCTTTCTTAAATTGACAAAAAAATTTTGCGAACAATATTAGGGTGCTACGGAGAACCGTTTTTGCTATTCAGATACAAGGCTAGAGCACCAACCCTGGTAAATTGCTTTCTTCGATGAGGCTATGGTCGCCTAAACAAAGTTTTGCAAAAAAAAAACATTTTTTTTTTCATAAATTTCGATTTTATTTTTTTCAAAATTTTTCTCGATACTCATGTAAGAAAAACTTCATTCGGTCAATTGATTGCGTGCTATAAACACATCATCCATCTACTTGCGTTTGCTGACGTCTTTTTGTAGAGTTTATTCGTTTTTGCTGGGGGGGTAGATAGCTCAATTGGTCATTACGGGGGGGGGGGGGGGAGATTGCTCAATTGATCCGGACGGACAACAACGTAAAGGTTATCAGACATGACGGGCTAGCCTTCGTCGAGATCTTCGATCTTAAGTAAGATAGAGATCTGCCGCAATAAAAGACTTTGTCTAATATAATCAATTACATCAAGTTAATCAGCGTATTTCGGTACCAAAAAAAAGAAAGGTGCCAGCGAAGCTCAAGCCACAACTAACGATGAGTCAACCAACAAAATCGCAAAAATTCACGGGCAGCCATAACAATCAACAACCACAGGCCCCAAACGGCAACCCCCCGAAAACATACAAGAGGTCATATATTCCAAGAGGTCAGCTCTTCAAATTTGTTTGACAGAGGCAAAAAAACCCGGATCGCCAAACAAAAGCAAAAAGTTGGTGCAAGATAACAAAAAAGATATACTAAACCAACACTTGAAGGCAGCCCGCAGAAATTGAGAAAACGAAAAACCGTCAAAAATACAGTTTAAACATGACACGTCAGTTTCCCCGTCTTCGGACTCAACAGAAAATGCTTTCATCCCAGAAACCAGCCGCTTAAAAATTGACTCAAAACGTACCCCGGGCACAACACTTTTAGAACGTCGTCGGTCATCAAAAGTACGATCATTTAGATTGGCTACAAAACCTCAACGACTACATCGACATCTCAATCATTTAAATTTTGGACAGCAACCCTTGCACAAAAACAAAGTATGAAAGCTTACATTTACTCCCGCAAAAAGATTAAGCTAAAAATTAAGCCAACAAAAAGGGAAAAAGACACGGAGACACTCGAAGACTTAATGGATAATGAGTGTACTGTAATCAAATAGATACCACTGCGCCAGAAAATATCCGAAAATAGGAGGAAGCCACAAACCCGAAAATTTTCGAAAATTTTGACCTTTTTTTAGGTCGTCCAAATTGTCTTTCTGGGCTCTCCTCAAACATTAAAAAGGTTATGGTTTGGTCAAATTTTGTGCACCGCAGATAAGATTTTGAAAAACAGCTAAAAAACGTTTTTGGGCAATTTTTTGAAAATAATGACTAAAAAATCGCGTTTTTTGGCGCGCGCTCCCACTCAAAAATAGTATATATTGGCGCCGAAGGCGCCTTTGGAAAAATTTTAGAGTCAGTCGGCCAAAAATGGATTTCTTAAAAAGATCGGCAGGGGTCGAATCCCTGAGCGGGGAAGGCGTCTGCTCCCCCTAAATTCGCCCCTGATCTAAGCTTAATATATTCAAGTTTGCTTATATAAAAGCACTTATCAAAGCAAATAAATCTGTAATAGTTATTATGAGTCTCTGTTTCTTGGTTTATTTCAAATCAGACGCTAAATTAACTGGTTGAATTTAATTTGTTAAAACTTTTCTTATTTTTTACGCTAATTTTCACTTTATGTTTCACATGGTGCCGCGATTAATCACACAATTTCCGTGGGTAAAACACAATTTCCGTGGGAAAAATCTCAAACAATTATGTTTTTTCTAGTTTTTTTCAAAGTACTTAAAAAATTAAAATCCACTTGAAACCTATTTTTCTTGCTTAAAAGCGACATGAGAATCATTTATATTCACAACATTTTAGACCACGAAAATCCAGTTTAATCTATTTTTTTACTTTTATTAAGAGCGGGTAGTTAAATTGATGGGGGGCATCTATCGTACTTGTACCTATGAGCCAGCACTGGTAGAAGAGTGGTTTGCGAGTGACGTGAAAAGTGAAAATGACGAGAGAAGTGTTCAAGTCCGTGCCCATAATCGGAGCCGACGACTCTCGACAGGGAACTATTCTGGCCATTCATTAAAATACAAATTCACAGTTAAATATATAAAACCATGTTTAAAATTGGCAATAATTAAAAACATACAACAAATTCCGTCAGCTGGAATGTTTCAATGTGTTCCAGCCACAATTTTATAACATATTCAAGAAAAACAAAAGAAACAAAACTGCTCGTATCAGGGCGAAGCGCTGAAAGTTCCGACTGCCTTTTAAGGTCTACGGAGCAGTAATAACATGAAAAATGTAGAAGTAATAAAATGATATTTAAATTTTTACAAACAAACTTGAGATTTTCTGTAAAAACATCCCCCCACACGTCAAATTAAAGGCAAAGTAAAAAATTTTGCAACCATCAACAAATCAATTATGGCATATAAGCTTCCTTGAACCAATTTGGAACAATTTCTAACACCTATTAAATCTCGCTTACGTGTTAATAGCGCAAAATATATCGCACGTTAATTGTCCCAAGTTGGCTAAAATGGCAATCTTTAAACCCCCATAACTTTACAAAAAATGATCTCAGGTAAAATATCTTTTCAAATTCAAGCTCAGGACAACAAAATATAAATATTCGAATGATACATTAAAAAACTCCTTCAAAAATGGCTAGTTAAGAAGTCGAAATTTGTCTGAAGAGAAAAAACTCACCCCGAGCACGAATATTCCGTTACTTTCATTATGAAAGTCGGAACAACAAGAATTTCTGAATGCTGTGCACGTAGCGCAGAAAGTTCCAGTCACATTTGTTTATATGCAAGGTTTTTCTTTTTTCAAATTTTTGTCATTTTGTGCCGAAAGAACTAAAATTAATAATAACACACAACTGAGTACAAAGTTCAATCCCACTTATCGCTCGGAAAAACAATACTGTTGAAAGTTCAATCAACCTCCAATTTACCAACCCCGCACTTTTTAGGGTATCTAAAGGAGCAAATACTTTTCGCATGGTTGACTTAGCATTTTTCAATAACAAGTTTTATGTCGCGATATATTTTTATTTCAGCATCTTAGCTGTTACGAGTACCAGAAAATGTTATAATATAGTTAAAATTCTTACTTAAAATTCAACCTGAAATGCCAAAAATTCACAATACCTCGCAGTTTAATTTTTATGAGGTGTATGAAAAGCCCTTTTGTTGAATTTCATGACGATTAAGTGAAACTGATCTATTAATCATTCTATTAGAGAAACAAAGTTAAGTTGAAGCTGCGACTTTTTGGCTTTGGCTATGAAAAGGCCATTATCAAGGGCTGAGACTTTTGACGGCTGAAAATTGTTTTTTTTACTTTCATTACGAGGACATACTGTGCACTTTGTGAATTTTTCGCTCCTTTTTTATTCTTTCATTTTCTTTAATCGTTCCGACAAAATTAAATTTTAACATCTTTAAAGATTT
Source organism: Symsagittifera roscoffensis (assembly GCF_963678635.1). Taxonomy (NCBI): domain Eukaryota; kingdom Metazoa; phylum Xenacoelomorpha; order Acoela; family Convolutidae; genus Symsagittifera; species Symsagittifera roscoffensis. The sequence goes on along the minus strand of NC_087066.1, from coordinate 40,206,667 downwards.
GTCAATGGAATCCAGGAGCATGCAGATACAAAAATGTGCGCCTATCCAGTGCACAGTTTGGCCTCCTACTGTTTTAACTTTTTAACGGAAATCGCAATTTGACTTCTTTTTAACAAAAAAAATTGAGGGGAGTTTGGAATAGCAAATGTCCAACCGCGAGAAATAATTTTATTTCATGTTTTTTTTGTAAAACCAAATCGAATAAAATCATTCAATCGATTTTATCATTCAAATCGAATAAAATCATTCAATCAATTTTATCATTCAAATCGAATAAAATCATTCAATCGGAAATCTAGCAGGTTATAAAAACTTTTCTTTATGAGATACAAAAACGCAATAAAATTTTGTGTATCAGAAAACCCTGTAAGTTGAAATGATCAAGCAATTGCTAATTTTGTAATCAAAACTGTCTTCAAAATTTAAAACTGGTTCTCAAAATGACTCTTTGCTGATCGTAAACGACTGCAAAATGTAGTGTCCAGTGACTTACTAGCTTATAGCTACTGTTCATTTTTTACGGTACAAACTGTACACTAGATAGGCACACTGTGTTTTGAGTGTATTTCAAGAAATCAGTGGATCATCTTTCACAAATTCTGTGGATTCCGCGCACCGATACCTTTTAAATTTATGGGCACATAATTTAAGCGGACTCAGTAAAATGGTAATGTTTAATGCGACCAAAGCAATCGATTACGGAAACTGTTTTCGAAATAGCAATATTCGTTCCGCATTTGGCTGCTTTTGGAGCGATTTTGAGTAATTTTAGTGTAGCGGCTATTTGTAGGTGGAATCCAAAATAGCAAAGAAGAAAACAGAAAAGCCACATTTGGATTCCTCGACAAATCTGTTTTCATTTTGTTTCGCAATCTACTTACAATTCTCAAATTTGTACAGATTGTACTCATAATGTTTTACAGCAACAAAAATTTTTTGGTCGCCTGTGGTTTTTGTCCTGTAATCTTAAAAGAAAATTTTTTTTTGGTATTCATCGATTTTAATTTACCGAGTGTTCAATTTGCAAGTTTGGCCCTAAGGTAATTTTTTATGCGCACATTTTTTTCTTTTTTGCTGAAATTTGTAATGCCTAAGTCGCTAAATGGTCGAGCCCATGAAGCAGATGAAATTGGATTTGAAACTCTTTGTGGTTCAATTGTTATGACGGCCAAATTAATACTCTCAGTAGCAAACATGGCCTGTGGAGGCGCATTAAAAACAGATTGCCAAATAGTGATATATTTTTTCTTACATTAAAAAAACCGTTCTTTATCAACTTTTTCTTATCACCAAAATTTAATGAAGCATTTTAATTTGGATGGACAGAAGATTCATATCTTCATCCTGATACGGCCACTTTGTTGAGCTTATTCTTAATTTGCCCATTGGAACTACTTCGAATTTTGTATTTTCAGACTTTGGCTGCACAAGACGTTAAAGTTTCTTTCGAATTTATTGTTTCAAACTTTTTTATTTTTTCATCTCTATTTTGTTTAACTTTTAAATTATTTTTGCAATTTTGCAGATTTGATCTAGAAAAATTTTAAACTATGAAAATAACAAAATTTTCGCTGGCATTTGGAAACTTTGCTTTAAAAAGTTTTTACGGCATGAAATGCTTTCGTTATTGCTACTTAATCGCTTCCTTCAATGCAAAATAATTTAGGTCTGAACCGAGTCCTTTTAAAGGTTGACTATTTACAACAACAGTTTTGACCCTCTAAGCTTTAATTTGTTTGAATATTTCAATTCCCCTACAAAAAATTGAAAAAAAAGTTGAAAAAAAAATCTCTAAGGTACGCTATAAAAACACTTTTACTCTCTTTAATAATGAGAGCATGCGAATATTGCTTTTTTGTAGTAACGAATTATCCCCTTTTTATTACTGGAGATACTATCTTTTTTTTGTTAGAATTATGGGGTGGGCTGATCTCCAACTCTAGCTAAAAGTTGAAGAGCTCCTATTTGTCTTTAAGATATAGCAATGGCTATTGTAATGTATGGCCACTAGCTTCGGTTTATTTTCCATTCGGACGACTCGTAGAATGAGTTCGGGTTGTCGTAGCTGGCCGACTCAAGTGCACATGTCACCACCACTTTAGTAGAGTCGTATGTGAAGCTGCCGAACACTAACTCACACTGCTGAAACGATATGCATATTTAGAAATTTCCTCGAAAAAATCTGTGTTACTTGCTCACAAAGACAGCCGGTTGAAAGAAAGGGGAGCAGTGGTGAAGTGGTTACGTCTCCGCCTCTCAATCGAAAGGTCGGATGTTCGAGGCCCACCATGATCCGTGCTCGTTGCTTGAGGGTGAAGCAACATTACCCAGCCCAGAAAAATAAGCAAAAAAAATTGCATGTAGTTCTTAACCATGGGCACAACAGCGGTTCGCCGTGATGAGCTGTTCAGCTCGTATGTTGGTCCTATCACTCGTGGATAAATGATCTTAAAAAAAAAAAGATTTTTTAGTATTTTCCCGAAAAAGCAAATAAGTTTGTTGAAATTGCACAAAAAAGCGGCAAATAAATTTTAAAAGGCCTAAAGTTGTAGCAGAACTAAATTTGCAAGCTCATCAATTTTTGGCTAATTTAGTCCGAAAAACGAAAAAAAAATTTCTTCACGGATACGGTTTTTTTAATTTTTTTTTTGAATCTCAATCTTAAAGTTCTAAGATAGTATTTTTTTCACAAAAGTAAAAGAAGCTACAACTTTCTGGCCATCGACCAAATTGATATTCCGAGCTCTCCAAAAAAGTTAAAAGGACCCTGTTTTGACCAAAGTTTTGACTTAAACTTTTGAAAAAAAGAGGGCCTAAAAGGAATTTTGTGGTCACAATTTGGAAAATTTTGACCAAAAAATTGCGTATTCAAACTTGTATTATTGGCGCCGGAGGCGCGTTTAGAAGTTCAGTTGGCCAAAAATAGAGGTCATAAGCAATGTGCCAAAAGGGGGACCCTTGAAGTTAATCAGGGCTGCCGATTCCCTGAGGTGGAAGGGGGCGTCCCCCCTCTTAAATTCATTGCTGACTAGGTGGTAAAAAAACTCATCCTTTCACAACCAATTAAAGTCAAAAGGAGATAAATTCAGCATCTGCTGATATTTAGATCAATTTGCCTGCCTAAATTAATTGTTTTGATAAAGCTTTCGAAAACAGTATTTTTTCACGCATTTGCTATGCACTAAAAAATGTACTTTTCACGAATTTATTACCCCTTGTGTTAACCAAATTGCCATTTTTCAAACTCCAGAACCTCACAAAAAAAGTTCACAGGTGACAAATCTGTTGGACTATAAAAAAATTGTTTAGAAAACCTTTGAAGTTTGTTAAAGGTCTAAATAAAAAAGTACCTCAAGCATAAAGGATCTTTCATATTCTTCGATTGTTGAAAAAAATCGACAACTAAAAACTGATGTTTCACCTGTGTGACATTTTTGTCTAGTAATGGGGGTTGGAAGATTGCCAATCGACCAGCTTTAAATAATTGTTCGACTTTCGATGAAAAAGGAATATTTAGCTTGGTGTGGTTTTTTATTCAGTCAATTTTCGCCGATCGAAATAATAGTTTTTATACCCCATTAAAGGTATCGACTTCTTGAATTCAAATGTAAAAAAAATGTTTTTCCTCCAATAATTTTTTGTAGAGTTCTGAGAGTTTGAAAATGGTCAATTTGGCCGTGCTCTGGAATAAATTATGCGCGTTTTGAAGATTTTATTCATAATACTGAAAACGTAACGTGAGTTAGTTAAGGGTGGAGAATTAACCCTCACAAAAAACCGTTCCAAATTGAATTGAGGTTAATTAATTGGTCGTATTAATTTTATACGACTCAAATTTGATATTTGATATTGTCTAAAAATTATAGTTTTTCGATATTTTCCCCCAAACTATTCAATATGGATTAAAGGACAGTCAGAACATTCAGGGCTTTGACCTGATATACGAGCAGTCTTGTTGTTCCGACTTTCGATACGATAGTAACGGAATCTTTGTGCTCGGTGTGGGTTTTTTTTCTTCAGACAAATTTCGACTTTTTAACTAGAAATTTTTGACGGAAGTTTTTTATATCATTCGAAAGGTATTGTTGTCCTGAGCTTAAATTTGAAAAGATATTTCACCTGTGATCATTTTTCGTAAAGTTATGGGGGTTTAAAGATTGCCATTTTGGCCAATTTGGGACAATTAACGCGCGATATATTTCGAGCTATTAACGCATAAACGAGATTTAATCCGTCTTAGAAATCGTTCCAAATTGGTTCAGGGAAACTTGGTGCATAGATATTTGTGTCCAAGACATTTGTGTCCTTGACAAAACAGTCCGAAATGATAAAATTGTACCAGACATTTATGTCCCAGACAAAATTGTCCGAAATTGTTTTGCGAAATTAATTTCTTTGATTTGACCTTGTGATCTTTAATGCTTTGTTCTTTTGAGGTTGTTTGATCGTTCTTTAAGTAGATTTTATGCGTACCAATTAACCAAAGAACAGTCAAAGTGAGACAAAACTTTCAAAAAAATTGTGAAATTTAAAAGCGCATTTGGCCGAGTGATGAAGTCATAAGTCTTAAGGTCAAAAGGTTTGAAGTTCAAATCTCGGGCTCGACAAAAAACTGTCGTAATTTAGTCAATATTTGAAATTAAAAAACCCAAAAATGGGTAAAATAGGGCAAAATTGAAATGGGTTGACTTGATTAAGCCAAAAGGGAAGAGCATGGGAAAAGCTTGATTACATTGATCTTTTTGCCGTTTTCAAATCGGGTATAGCTCAATTTTGAAATTTTCTGGAAAAAAGTTCAACTTAGAAAAATTTATTGAAAATTATTGCTTCGCAATATCAACTTTGGAAAATAAATTGACTTTAAATTATACTTTGATGTTGCTGCTGCACCCTTTTAGGAAACTCAGAAGGACCTTTTTGCATTTTGGACTGTTTTTACCGGGACATGAATGTCTGGGACACAAATGTCCTGACACGGGGAAGCTTATATGTCATGATTGATTTGTTAATAGGAGCAAAATTTATCACTTAGTACTTATTATGACGTGTGGGGGGGATGATTTAAAAAAAATCAAATTTTAGAAAAAAAAACTTCTTTTTTTATTACATTTAATTTTTTTATGTTATTACTGCTCCATAAAACTTAAAAAGCAGTCGGAACAATCAGGGCTTCGCCCTGATACGAGCCGTCTTGTTTGTTTTGAAATTTCATTATTGGAGTTACCGCATATTGAAAATGGCGACTTATTCCATCTAATTAAAGTAATAACATGACCTGAGGCAAGAAAATTGATCCAAATAATGTGTTAGTGTACTGAGAATTTATCAGTTTTTAAACAAAAGTATGTGCATGTTTTTTTAGAATTTAGTGTTTCTTTTTGTCATAAACTATATTTTCAACAATTTAGGGCAGCTTTGTTTATACTTTTAAAGTTTGAAATTAAAAGTGTGACATGGTGCGAGAATTACAATGCGCTGACTATTTTCAAATTTTCGTCCAACGAGCGATCTTGGTTAATTTTTGTTAGTCGCAACGGTCGTGCACTTTTTTTGGGTTACTTCTTCTGCTGACACTTCTCATTGGTCGGCAGAAAGCGGAAACAAAAACAAAATTTTGGCATAAAACTTTCTTATGCTGAACCGTTGAATTATAGTTCCTTATAGGGGTGGAAGTTCCTTACTAGGTTCGAGGGGGGGGGGGAGTTAAAGGTTACAAAATATGCGTAATTAATCATTATTAAAAACCTGGCTGTCGAATGGGAAGTGTCTGGCATCCATTTCGCACCAGGAGTTGTAGATGGAGGGGGGCATCCAGGCCACCCGTCCCTCCTTATCTACCAGCATCTTCACCGGATAGGTCGGCTCATACTGCCCGTCTATGTTGTTCAGCAGCACAATGTCCCCATGCCACACATCCGAAGCAGGAACCCGCACCTACATACAAATACACTGTGCTTTATAAGAAATTGCAAAAAGTTGGAACAGACAAAAATAAAGAAAAAGAGCAAACGACCTAATTTTTACATGTAACAGCTAAGTTTTCAGCATTTTACGTCTCAGGTCGCCTAAAAAGTCATAAAGGGCAAATTTTTGATGTCAATCGAATAGTTGCTCTCTGTTTTCGATTCTGTTGTTGGTAAAAATGATAGTTAATACCAAATTATCGGTAAAATTGTGCTCAAATGTTTACGTGCTCAAATTAATGAAAAATTGGTTTCAGGCCTCAAAATCAGCAGTTGTTGTTTCATTAACTTCATTCAAGTTCGTTGACTTGAGAATAAGTGGTTTGGCACGGAGCCGCATTCCAGATTGGCCAAAAAATTGTTCCCGGAAGCCAAAATACTAGTGAAACATGTTGGGTGTGCCTGATCAATAATTTCGGGGCAATGAGAATTCGGTTGCAAAAAACTAGTTACGGGGGCAATCATTGTCCGTGTCATGTCATTATTTGATTAATTTTCGGCTTTATGTGATCGAAGCAACTTTTCGGCTATCCGAGAAAGCGGTTCTGTGGGTACTCACAAGAAAAATTGCCAATAATGTTGACATGGTATTCATATTGTTCGTTTAGAAATCAGTCGGTCGACCTTGATGCGTTCGGAATGAAAACTAGTCGACCTTTTCAAAAAAAAAATCGAAAATTTTGTCGACCTTTTTTTAGGTCGACCAAATTGATTTTCCGAGCTCTGCCAAAGCACCAAAAAGACCCTGTTTTGGCCAGATTGTCTGTGCCGCAGGCAATGTTTTGAAAAAACAGGTCAAAAAGACGTTTTAGGCTTTTTTGGAAAATGTTGACTAAAAAATCGCGTTTTTTCGGCGCGCGCTCCCCCCTCAAAATTAGTATCTATTGGCGACAAATGCGCCTTTAAAAAACTTTAAGGTCAGTCAGCCAAAAATGAATATCTCAAAATAGTACAAAGAGGGGACCCTTTGGGTCGGCAGGGGGTCGAATCCCTAAGAGAAAAAGCGTTCGCCAAACCCCCCCCCCCGCCCCCTAAATCCGCCCCTCTTTCATAGCAAACTCCTGAATAGTAAGTTTAAAATAATTTTGCTTTTAAAAACTTTCGTCTAAATTGTTTGCGATTTTTTGTTTTCAAATCAAAGAGAAAAACGACTTACAAAACGGAGGCAGTTGGTCTAGTGGAAGTGATGGAGGCAAACATGTGATTGATTGATCATGAGAATCATGTTGCTAAAGAATTTATAAAGCTACCAATTTTGGCTAGTGAGCAGGTAAAAGATGAATTTTTGACGAAAATCAAAACAGTCAAAACGCAATACTTCGGGCTCAAGAATGATATTCGGGCAAAAACTGATGCCTGACTCAGCGTTCAATGCAAGATATTCTCATGATGTAACATCGAAAACCCTATATTTTTCAAAAAATACTTGGACATCAATTTCATTTGTGATCGGATTAAAGCGTGTCTTGTTTTTGCTGGCGATGATAAAGAATGTTTACTTACCAATTTTGCAATGTCATTTGTTTTGACGACATGGATGAAAATGAGTGCAAAATCAAACTGAGAGGAAAATCACATTTACCTAACAACAGTTACTCTATGTTTCGGAGAGGCTTCCTAAGTGCGAAGCAAAAATTAGGTCGACTACTTACAGCACCGACATGATCATTTCTACAAACACTTGAATTGTGTATGTGTACTAGTCAAAAAATATGGGGCATTTGTTCGCGTGCGTTTCAAGGATGGACAGGTTGTGGTCAAGGAGTCAGGTTGTGGTTAAGTGACCGGCTAAGGCCGAAACGAGGATACTTTTATTAAACTCGAAGAGCACTAAATAGCTCTGATCTTCCAATTTTTCTATTTCAAGGATTCCTTGGCAATCAAACTGATTAATTTTTTTGTGAACACTCATATAATGAACTAGCTGATAACTTCAAAAAATGTTTAGGATTAGATTAAAACTCACATTTTTTTGGGTTTTTATTTTTTTCATGATTCTCCAGAAGCGCAGTGAGAAAAATGTCGAAGTGCAAATCATGGATGGGAAATTTGATTGTGAATTTCTATATTATCAAAATAGGAGCATCAAAACAGTCAAAACGGAATACTTCGGGCTCAAGAATGATATTTGGGCAAACACTGATGCCTGACTCAGCGTTCAATGCAAGATATTCTCATGATGTAACATCGAATCCCCTATATTTTTCAAAAAATACTTGGACATCAATTTCATTTGTGATCGGATTAAAGCGTGTCTTGTTTTTGCTGGCGATGATAAAGAATGTTTACTTACCAATTTTGCAATGTCATTCGTTTTGACGACATGGATGGAAATGAGTGCAAAATCAAACTGAGAGGAAAATCACATTTACCTAACAACAGTTACTCTATGTTTCGGAGAGGCTTCCTAAGTGCGAAGCAAAAATTAGGTCGACTGCTTACAGCACCGACATGATCATTTCTACAAACACTTGAATTGTGTATGTGTACTAGTCAAAAAATATGGGGCATTTGTTCGCGTGCGTTTCAAGGATGGACTGGTTTCCCTCGAGGGTCAAACATTTAATCGGAAAAGTGCTGCATTAAAAGTTTGTGCTAGGTCTCGGGACCTGGATGCTAATGAGAAATTAACGCTGAAACTGAACGTGAAGGGTGGTAAGGAGATTGAACTGTTGAATCATAACCTAACTTAAAACTGACCATTTGTTTTGAATGAAAAAAGCAGGTAGTAAACTTGATTGCGCAATCAATCGGAAAAAAACTAAGTGTTTTCTGAAAAATTTGTTTTGCAGGGCATGTATCGTTTTCTTGTTGAACATACTGTTTTTTCTGTTTTTTGAAAACTACTACTGAAACAGTGAAAGACGTTTTTGAACGATATTTAACTCAACAGTTTTTCCTGTGATTTCGCGGGCTGTTTTCAGTTCGCGAGCTGTTTTGAGATTGATTGTGAGTTCGCAACCCGCTAATGACCAAAACAGGATTTCACTTAAAACTTAAATATTAAACAACAGAAATTGAGTCCTCTCTGTGAGTTCGAGAGTAGTGTCGAGTCAGTTTGTGTGGTTAAGTGACCGGCTAAGGCCGAAACCAGGATACTTTTATTAAACTCGAAGAGCACTAAATAGCTTTGATCTTCCAATTTTTCTAAATCAAGGATTGCTTGGCAATCAAACTGATTAATTTTTTTTGTGAACTCTGATATAATGAACTAGCTGATAACTTCAAGAAAAAATTTTAGAATTAGATTAAAACTCACATTTTTTTGGGTTTTTATTTTTTTTCATGATTCTCCAGAAGCGCAGTGAGAAAAATGTCAAGGCCGATAAAAACATTAAGGGTATTCAGAAATTGAACTGGACAACATGTCGAAGTGCAAATCATGGCTGGGAAATTTGAGGCTATATTTTACTAGGGGGATATAATGGGAAAGACCCGAAAAGACCCCCACACACAAGCATCAATTTTATGGTCTCACGAGTAATTTTACAAGGTTAATTATGAAGACCAAATGTGTTTGTCATAGCTTAATTTATCTGCATGCCAATTTTCATGACAATCGGAGAATTTGAACATTAGTTTTAATTATAAAAAATTGCAGGTGGGGGGAAAAGGAGAAAGAGCCAAATTACCGAAGTGTCCATAGGGAACTAAATATGCTTAATGAGTCTTTTTAGCAGAAGAAAAAAATCTTTCTATCTAATTCAGCAATGAGAAGTCAAAAATAGACAACATATGTTTTTTTCAAAGTACCTCAAACCACCAAACAAGCAGGATGTCTTAAGTGCCTTGAAATCGACAAAGTTTGAAATTAGTTTCAATTTGGATAGTCTAAAAAGTTGATTCCTAAAAAACTGAATGATATATAGTACTCACTCTTAACAAAAATGATCAGAAACGTTTTGACGGACTGAAAGGTTTTTCTCAATTGATTGAAAACATTAAAAAGTGTTTCATTGTATAAGGAAGAAAGAGTTTCAGGACAAACGAAGTATTGGTCCGACGAAGTTTTGGTCCTATTCACTACTACCCATTGTTAAAAAACTGTAAGAAAGCTCAGGCACAATATGATTTTCACAGTTAATTAGTAATGATTCAGTAATCTCTTTTAGACTAAAAGAAGGCGTTTGAAGTAGTAGATCTTTATATTTTGCCTTCGAAGTGTAATGCATATGGCCTGAAAGTACATATGCTGGAAATAAATAAACCTTATCTCAGTAACAACAAACAGTATTCACGCGCAATCTGTTTTTAGTCAGTAATCACGCGCAATCTGATTTCAGATAAATTTTTTTGGCGTCTCACAGAGCTCAGTTCTTAATCAAATTAACAATCAAATCTTTATTAACAAAACAACAACTCAATTAAAAATTTGATATATAATTTTACTTGCTGATGATGCTATAATAAAAAGATCACTGAGAAAAAACGTTAAATGGAGAACGTCAAAACAAAAAACTTTGAATACAATCAACTGAAATCTATTTTTATAACAACAAGCTTACCTTAAACGCCGATAAAATAACGGCAATTTAAATTTTTTTAAAAAAACAAATAGGGCATAGTGTTCCGACCAGTCTTAGAAAACTAGAACGAAATTATTTTTTCAAATTAGTGCCGTTTTTTGGCCTGATGTGATAGAGGAATGAGCTGAAAAAAATAGAGCTTAGATATTTTGGTCAGCCCTTGTAGAAGATAAAAATTGGAAAATTGTGAAGACAAATAAAAAGTAAAACAAAAAAAATTTAAAAAGAATACTTTTTCGTAATTTTTAAGATCTTTTCCCAAAAGTTTTGAATTTTTGATTGCTAAGAAAAAGCTTAAAATTTCAAAACTAATCTAAGTTAATAAACTAAAATTTTAAGGTTAAATTAAGTACAAATAAGCTAATGTAGGCTTGCTCACTGGATCGAAAATGAACAAAAAAAATCAAACATTTCCAACCGGTTTTTTTTCAAAACTGCGAATTTTTTTTTAAATTTTTTAAATTGTTTCAAATCACTGCTGAAAGGGCTAAAATATCACTCAGCCTAGCCCAAAGTTTTTTTTTGCTGTAGCTGATTTCGCCTGGAAAACAAAAAAAAAACTAAAACACACCCAAGTACAAAGTTCCTCCCCAACAAGAGAAATCTAATAGAATATTCGCAACTCAACTTGAACGAAATTGTAATTCAAGTTTTTAAAAAACAATTTACCTTGAACTCCACAGAGCATGTAAAGTTATTTGACAAAAACTGATCCAGGACTGATCCTGAACAAAACTAAAGTTACTTGAAAAGCAGGAAAAATGCTGAACTGTGTTATACACTACCATTCAAATTTGTAAAGCAATTGCAATTTATTTCAAAGCAAATAACTTCAACTACACTTTTTTGAAAAACTACAACACAAATAACGAAGAACCTACTAGAAAGCAAATCATTATTTTTCCCAATGGTTCGCAGTTTTCTGTTCTTGTTTTGTTATCTTCAATTTTATTTTGATACAATCGTTGTTTTTTCCAAATTATTCAGTTAGAATCATTTTATAAATTTGATTGAAATTGCAACTGAGACATGGATCTCCATTCATGTAGAGAAAAAGTTAACTCATTTTTACTCTCAGAGAAGTTGCTCTTAGAAAAAACACCTTTGAAGCCATTGCTCTCAGAAAAAAACCTTTTGAGTTCATTCAAAGATCCAAAATTTTAAAACTTCAGTTTCACTTCATTCATAGCAGACACATGAGCAGTAAATTTGAAACAATTTTGATTAGAAAAACTTTTGCCACGTTGTTTGAGATTTTATAATTTTTCATCAAAATAACAAACCGCTTACGAAACTGAGTAGTTGGTGCAGTGGAAGTGATGGAGGCAAACAGCAGGGTTGTGAGTAAAGCTCTAATGTGATTCAACGTGATAACCATGTTGTTAGAGAAGTTGTAAATTTACAAATTCTGGCTAGTGGGCAGGCAAAAAAAAACAATTTTTAGCAAAAATGCTAGCAGTCAAAACGAAAAACTCTGGGCAAACACTGATACCTATCTCAGCTGAGATTGATAGTGAGTTCGCAACCAGCGACCGACCAAAACTGAATTTCACTTAGAACTTAATCTTTACACTACAGAAATTGCGTCCTGTCTGTTAGTTCGAGGGCAGTGTCGAGTCAGGTTGTGTTTACGCGACCGGCTAAGACCGATACGAGGATACTTTCAGTAGATTTGTTCTTCAAAAGTAGCTTTGTTCTTCAAACTTTCCTATTCGAAGGGTTGCTTGGCAATTAAATTGATTAAGTTTTTTTGTGAACACTCACATGATCAACTAGCTGTTAAATTCAAGAAACTGTTTTACAAATAGATTAAAACTCATAATTTTTTTGGGTGTTTTTCATAATACTTCAAAAGCGCAGTGAGAAAATTGTTGAAGCCCATAAAATTGTTAAAGGTATTAAGAAATTGAAATGGAAAAAGTCAAAAGCAAAACATGGCAAAGATTTTTGATTGCAATTTTTTATATTATCAAAATAAGGACAAGATAGTAACATATTCTCTATTGATTGATTGAAATCTTGCAATTTTTTTTTTGCAGAAACGAAGGATGCGGAGCTGCTGGCATTTAGTTCGGAAATAGAAATAAGCAAGACAGTAATGGGTTAAATTGTTTATAATAATTTGCATTTTGCAACATGAACAACATATGAAATTTTGAAATATCAATTTTTGATCACTTTGCAATGAGATTAGCGAGTGTGATAAGTTACAGCAGTAATGAGGAAATTACGACAAAAAACATTGCATCATTTGCTGAAACTTGAAAAACATCAAGTTGAAACAAAAAAAGTAACGAATAAAAAGACAGTTTTGATAACACTGATAATCAGAGCCGGCTCTTTTCCAGTCCCCCCATTAAAATACCGAGTTTGTGTTTGTTTTACGAGTTATTACGGCTAAATGTGGGATGTTGCGCTGTAAAGTATGAAAAATAAATTTGTTCAGAATTGTCAATTTGTTCACCACGCCAAATTTCATTGCATTATGACAACGTTAAATACACTTTTCAAAATTGAAATTGAAAGGGGGAACTGGAAAAGAGCCTGAGAGCCTTAAAAAATACTTTGAAAAAATTGAAAATTTTCTGGTCCAAAACGTAAGGCATTGTTGCCAAAAAAAAACTCATTTAAACAGATAAAATTAACTCAAAAGTCCGTGCAAATATGTAAAAAGGTTGATAAATATCAAAAGGAAAATACTGAACAAAACCAAAAAACGAAAAATTAGAATTTTACATAATTATCAATTGGGAACTAAACATGTTTAATGAGTCGTAAAAAAATCTTTCTATCTCTTTCAGCAATGAGAGATCGAAAGAAGACACGATATTTTTTTCGATATACCTCAAACAACCAAACAAGCAGGAGGCCCTAAGTGCCTTGAAATCGACAAAGTTTGAAATAAGTTTCATTTTGGATAGTCTAAAAAGTTAATTCTTAAAAAACTGAATGGTCTGTAGTACTCATGCTTACCAAAAATGTTGATAAACGTTTTGACTGACTGAAGTGTTTTTCTAAATTGATTGAAAATATTATGAGTATTTCATTGTATAAAGAAGAAAGACGTTCTGGAATAACAAAATATTCGAATATTTCTCGGCTACAGTTTTATTTGCTGATGATTCTATAAAAGTAAGACCCCTGAGAAAAAGCGTTATTTGGGAAACGTCAAAAGAAAACTTTGTATACAATCAACTGAAATCTGACTTTATGATAGCAAGCTTATCTTAAACGCCGATAAAATTACGGCAATATGTTTTAGAAAAGAAACAAGCAGGGCACAATGTTCCGACCAGTCTTAAAAAATTAGAACAAAATTACCCCTTCAAACAATTGACGATTTTTTTGGCCTGGTGTGATAAAAGTATCTGAGCAGAAAAAAAGAGCCCAATCATTTTCGTCAGCGATTGTAAAAAAAATCCTGGAAAATAAAATTTGCAGACAAATAACAAGAAAAACTCCAAAAACTATTCTAATTTGAAGAAAATTAAAATTTTAAGATTAATTTAAGCTTAATAAGCTTATGAGGCCTGCTCACTGACTGGAAAATTGACGAAAAATCAAACGTTCAGACTGCTTTTTCTCAACACTAGAATCACTAGAATCAATATGATATATCACTCAACCCAGTCGGATGATTATTTGTGGTAGCGGATTTTGCGCGGAGAACAAAAACAATGAAACACACCCAAATACAAACTTCTTCCCCATTTTTAATGGTCGGAAACATAACAGAAACCTAACAAAATACTTGAAAATCGAATTCAACGAGAATGTAATTGAAGCTTAAAAATTTTTTCTTTACCTCGGACTGATCCTGGACAAAAAATTTAACTTCGCAGAGCATTTGAAGTTGTTTGATAAAAACTGATCCAGGAATGATCCTGTACAAAAAAAATTATTTGATGAAAAACTTTTGCGGTAGGCATCGAAAACGTTGTGAACAATTCTCAGGTAAGAAACTCTAAACAGTTTTGCAAATATAAAAGAAAAAGTCAGTTAATGGAGCCACCTATTCAAGACCGCAGGTGACAATAGCTGCGTATAAGATCTCCAGATACGATTCTTTCAAAGCAGGAAAAATGCTGAACTGAGTTTATAATTTACCATCCAAATCATATAATTGTTAAAGCAACTGCAACTTATTTCGAAGAAAATGGCTTCAACCACACTTTTTTAGACAGCTGCAACATAAACAACGAAGAACTTAAAAGAAACCAAATCTTTTTTCTTCCCTAATGTTCCCAATTTTTGTTTTTGTTCTGCTATCTTCCGCTTTATTTTGATACACCCGATTTTTTAGCGAACTATTTAAATCCAAATTTAGTTGAAATTGGTAATGAGGTATTGTTCTCCATTCAAGCAGAGAAATTGTTAACTCATTTTTACTCTCAGAGACACCAGAAATTGGATCGTTAGATCTGATGGTGATCTCCAAGGCAATTGAAAGCTTACTAAAGTGTCGTTTCATTAATCTTTGAATATTTTCTGCCTGAAAAAAAAACAGTTTTTTAAATTTTTAATACTTTTTTATTTTTTGGCATAACATAATACCCGGGGCTATTTTTTCATTTTAGGAGAGTTTGCTGATCATTTTAGGAGAGTTGATTTGGAGGGGGTTTTGTTGAGATTGTCGCATGGTCCGCAAGTTCATCAATGCTCTGAACACTCACCTCTCTGGAAGAGAGTGCTGGGTCTCGGAACACTCCAGTCTGGTTCCAGGCCAGTCTGCTGTCACTCCACACCTGGTTCGGCCACACACTCGTCTTCATAATCTGACTTTTC
Source organism: Symsagittifera roscoffensis (assembly GCF_963678635.1). Lineage (NCBI taxonomy): Eukaryota > Metazoa > Xenacoelomorpha > Acoela > Convolutidae > Symsagittifera > Symsagittifera roscoffensis. The sequence goes on along the minus strand of NC_087066.1, from coordinate 40,191,393 downwards.
CCGTTCAAGTTCACGATTTGAGCCACCTAACATGTAACCAACGAATCCAGTCCAATCTGTAAATTTACCATTAATTTTAGCTCATTGTTTTCCTTATCGCGAGGCGACAATTCATAAGAGGCGACAATTCGTAAGAGGCGACAATTCATAAGAGGCGACGATTCGTATAAGAGACGACGATTGTAAGAGGCAACGAGTCGTAAGAGACGACGAGTCGTAAGAGACGATGATTCGTAACAGGCGACGGGCTATGATTGGTTAGAGGCGATAAAAAACTCTTGGATCTCAATTGGCTATGAGTTTTGCACACTCGACACCACACAAATGCAGCAAATGTTTGCGACCGGAGTAAAGCCTAGCCAAAAACAAGCCTGTACCGATTAGATCCGCAGTAAAGCTATCGAGCACAGCAAAATGAGAAAATGCTTAAACTCGGTTTTATGAGGTTCTCAAAAACAATCAAAACAGTCGAAGTTTTGTTACGACTTTCGAAGAAAATGACGGAAAACTTGTGCTCGGGTGGTTTTTCCCCAGACAAATTTCGAATTTTTAGCTAGCACTTTTTGATGTTTTTTCTTATACCATTCGAAAAGTAGTGTTTTTTTGAGCTCAAAATTATGAAGATCATTCAGCTGTGATTGTTTTTATGTAAAACTATGGGCGTTTAAAAATTGCAAACTTGGCCAACTTGGGACAATTAACGCCCGATACATTATGTGCTATAACGAGTAACCGAAGATTTAATCCGTTCTAGAAAATGGTTAAAAATTGAAATTGAGGCATGCTTTTTTGTCTATTAATTACTCTGCTATATGCGAAACAAAAGTCGCTTTGTTCTTTACATAGCGTGGGGGGTTTTCAAAAAACATCAAAAACAACTTTTGAAAATTTTTCTTTTTTCTTAAATTTCATCAAACATTTTATTTTAGAATAGTCCATAGGAATGAAATCGCAGCGGAAACATTCAGGGTTTCGCACTGATACGAACAGTCTTGTTATTTTTCCGCAACATTTTGCTGTTAAGTTTCTAAGGTGTTTAATTAAATATATTTCTTGTCAACTTCAGCTTTTACGACTTTTACGTCTGCGTTACGAGTTATCGCTCAACACTACGAATACCAACAGTCAACCGTTACAAATAGTCATCTAAAAAAATGTTCGTCCAAGTTTTGTTTCGATTTTCAAAGAAAGAGGAATATATTCGCCCGGGGTGACTTTTTTATTGAGACCAATTTTAGTAAAGTTGACTGCGTATGGTCTTTGATCCGGAAATCTTGTGATTGCCAAGCGAGTATGCTAGCACTTCACCGTAGTGCTGCATTGCTAATGGAAAAATACTTTGATATTTAGTTTCACTGCGGGAATTATTTATGAGTCGGAATTTATGCGCACTCATAATGGTTCCAAATTGAATTGAGGCAAGCTAATTGACGTATTAATTTCATAAATGACACAAAATTTAAAAATTTTCTTTTTATCAGCTTAAAATTTTCATTGTGTCAATATTGCATATATCAAAAACGATTCAAGACAAATAAATGGGCGGTGGGAATATTCAGGGTTCAGTCCTGATTCGAGCAAACTTTTTATCATATATACAGACTTTCAAAGCTGAAAAAAATCTAGAATTTTTTCTAATTATAACAGTATCACGTGATAAAATCAGGCCATTCGAAAGGTAAATGAACAAAAATGATTGTATCTGTTGATTTTCTGACTGACTGGTTTTTACATCAGTAGATTATTGTTTTCTTTGAAATTTTTTTACGAAAAATCCATCTTTTAAAACTATTCCCCACACGCTTTGTAAAGTTCGGAGTGATAAATTTCAGAAAAAGCACAGAAATAAAAGGACAAAAAAACATGCCTGAGTTTCATTAGAACCAATTCTAATACAGATTAAGCGTCCGCCTACGGGTTAATAGTTTGAAGTATATCGCGCGTTAATCATCCCTTTAAGTCTCCATATTTTTACGGAAAAAGATCGTATAAGAGACGACGATTGTAAGAGGCAACGAGTCGTAAGAGACGACGAGTCATAAGAGACGACGATTCGTAACAGGCGACGGTTCGTAAACGGACTATGATTGGTTAGAGGCGATAAAAAACTCTTGGATCTCAATTGGCTATGAGTTTTGCACACTCGACACCACACAAATGCAGCAAATTTTTGCGACCGGAGTGAAGCCTATCCAAAAACAAGCCTGTACCGATTAGATCCGCAGTAAAGCTATCGAGCACGGCAAAATGAGAAATTGCTTGAAATTGATTTTATGAGATTCTCAAAAACAATCAAAACAGTCGAAGTATTGTTACGGCTTCTGAAGAAAATGATGGAAAACTTGTGCTCGGGTAGTTTTTCCCCAAACAAACTTTTAGCTAGCAATTTTTGAAAATTTTTCTCAAACCATTCGGAAAGTAGTGTTGTTTTGAGCTCAAAATTATGAAGATCATTCAGCTGTGATTGTTCTTATGTAAAATTATGGGCGTTTAAAAATTGCAAACTTGGCCAACTTGGGACAATTAACGCCCGATACATTATGAGCTATAACGAGTAACCGGAGATTTAATCCGTTCTAGAAATTGTTAAAAATTGAATTGAGGCATGCTTTTTTGTCTATTTATTACTCTGCTATATGCGAAACAAAAGTAAGTCGCTTTACATAGCGTGGGGGGATTTCAAAAAACATCAGAAACAAATTTTGATTTTTTTTTTAATTTCATCAAACATTGTACTTAAGAATAGTCCATAAGAATGAAATTGCAGCGGAAACATTCAAGGTTTCGCACTGATACAAACAGTTTTGTTATTTTTCCGCAACATTTTGCTGTTAAGTTTCTAAGGTGTTCAATTATATATATTTTTTGTCAACTCCAGCTTTTACGACTTTTACGTCTGCGTTACTAGTTATCGCTCAACACTACGAATACCAACAGTCAACCGTTACAAATAGTCATCCAAAAAAAATTTCGTCCAAGTTTCGTTTCGATTTTCAAAGACAGAGGAATATATTCGCCCGGGGTGACTTTTTTATTCAGACCAATTTTAGAAAAGTTGACTGCGTATGGTCTTTGATCCGGAAATCTTGTGATTGCCAAGCGAGTATGCTTGTACTTCACCGAAGTGCTGCATTGCTAATCGAATAATACTTTGATATTTTTTTTCACTGCGGGAATTATTTATGAGTCGGAATTTATGCGCACTCATAATGGTTGCAAATTGAATTGAGGCAAGCTAATTGACGTATTAATTTCATAAACGACTCAAAATTTAAATTTTTTCTTTTTATCAGCTCAAAGTTTTCAGTTTGTCATTATTGCATACATCAAAAACGATTCGAGACAAATTAATGGGCGGTGGGAATATTCAGGGTTCAGCCCTGATTCGAGCGAACTTGTTATCATATATGCAGACTTTCAAAGCTGAAAAAAATCTAGATTTTTTAAATTATGACAGTACCACGCGATAAAATCATGCCATTCGAAAGGTAAATGAACAAAAATGATTGTATCTGTTGATTTTACGTCAGTAGATTATTGTTTGCTTTGAAATTTTTTTTTTTTAAATCCATCTTTTAAAACTATTCCCCACACGCTTTGTAAAGTGCGGAGTGATAAATTTCATAAAATGCACAGAAATAAATGGACCAAAAAACATGCCTGTGTTTCATTGGAACCAAATCTAATACGAATTAAGCGTCCGCCTACGGGTTAATAGTTTGAAGTATATCGCGCGTTAATCATCCCAAATTGGCTATCTTTAAGTCTCCCTATTTTTACGGAAAAAGATCACGGGTGAAATTCGAACTCAGCCTGTTTTGGTTTATATAAACACAAGACTGCTCGTATACAGGTTGAAGCCCTAAATGTTCTTCCGACTGTCCTTTTAGTCATTACGAATAGTTTTTGTTAACAGAAAGTATTGAAAAACTATAAAATTGGGCCATCACCAAATATTAAAATTGAGCCATACGAATTTATTGAGACCGATTAGCTAGCCTCAACTCAATTTGCAACGATTTTATAGCGCGAAATAATTCGCCACAAAAAACGTTTGTTACGCTCTCAGCATTCAGAAAAAAAATTTCAAAGCGTGCATAGTTTAGTCCAGAAGATGATCAATTTGGCAATTTTCAAACCCCCAGAAATTTGCATTTTAATTTGGATAAAAACCTTCTTAATTTGAAATTTGAGTCTAAATTTTCAATGGGTTTTAAAAAAAACTTTATTTTTACTTTTTCGATTGCCAAAAATTGCCAAATAAAAAAAATCACACCTAACATATTTATTATTCTTCGATAGTCAGATTCAAAACCTGTCAAAAACTTCTTTCAGATATAAAAATGAAGTTTTCTGGAGGAAAAAAAATCCGAGCCTAACAGTTTTGTTACTTTTCATTAGAAAAAAAGACGGAAAAAAGCAGAAAGCGTTGAAACCTTTTTACTCGCGATAAAAAAATGATTGATTTGAATTCGATCAAAGAGCGCATTAGTAAAAACATCGCCTGGTTATGAAATTGAGCAGCGCAGTTTTGCCGACTTTTTATGGAACTGTTCCGATCATTGAAAATGGGGGTGAATTTCGTATACATGTGTGTATTTTGTATTTCCCTGCAAAATCATGTACCACAAATAAATATAATTCTTCGATAGTCAGATTCAAAACCCGTCAAAAACTTCTTTCAGATATAAAAATGAAGTTTTCTGGAGGAAAAAAATCCGAGCCTAACAGTTTTGTTACTTTTCATTAAAAAAAACGGAAAAAAGCAGAAAGCGTTGAAATCTTTTTGCTCGCGATAAAAAAAATGATTGCTTTGAATTCGATCAAAGAGCGCATTAGTAAAAACATCGCCTGGTTATGAAATTGAGCAGCGCAGTTTTACCGACTTTTTATGGAACTGTTCCGACCATTGAAAATGGGAGTGAACTTCGTATACATGTGTGTAATTAGTCGTGATTTGGACTTCCTTATAAAATTTTCAAAAAAAACAGCGGTGTTGAGAGAAATCGCTTTGCGAAGCTTTTGATATTTTGTCTATTTTCAAGCGAGTAAAGCGATCGATTAACCCTCGTTATGTATAAAAATTAATAATTGAGGCTAAAAATTGATAATTTTACTTAATAAATTATAGTTTTGAAATGATTTATATAGCGCTTTTCTTGCAAAAAAAAATTTGAGTTTTTTAGTGCAAAAAAAATTAAATTAAAAAAAAATTGAAAACAATTTTTTATTTTTTTGATTATTTATTATCATGAAGAGAATTGTAGTCGTTCATGTCTAGCTCATTAATTTTCTACGCGTTAGCGATTTTTAAAACCCCAGAATTTTGCATTTTATATTGGAAAAGAATTCTACTAAATTTGAAATTTGAGTCAAAAACTTCAATGAGCTTTAAAAAAACTTTATTTTTATTTTTTCGATCGCCAATAATTGACTAATAAAAAAATCACACCTAGCATAATTAATTTTCTTTGATAGACGGATTCAAAATTCGTCAAAAAATTTCAGATATAAAGATGACGTTTTTCGGGAGGAAAAAAAACAACTCCGAGCAAAACTATTTTGTTACATTTTCAAAAAAAAAGACGGAAAAAAAAGCAGAAAGGGTTGAAATCTTTTTGCTCGCGATAAATAAAAATGATTGCTTTAAATTCGATCCAAGAGCGCCTTAGCAAAAACATCACCTTATAACGTTGAGCAGCGCAGTTTTGCCATCTTTTTATGTAGTTGTTCCGACCATTGAAAATGGGGAGGAAATTTGTATACTTGTGTGTTTTTTTTTGATTTTCGCGCAAAATCAGGTACCACAAATAATTATCGGGATGGGTAGAAAAATATAACAAAGTAAAATCCTCTCAGTCGTGATTCGGAAGTCATTATAGAATTTTCAAAAAAAAAACAGCGCCGTCGAGAGAAATCGCTGTGATGTTTCTCATATTTCGTCTATTTTAAAGCGAGTAAAGCGATCGATTAACGTTCGTTATGTAAAAAATTACTAATTAAGGCTAAAAATTGATAAATTTACTGAATAAATTGGAGTTTGGATGCTTTATATAGCGCTTCTCTTGCAAAAAAAATGAGATTTTTAGTGCAAAAAAAATTTAAATTAAAAAAAATTTTGAAAACATTTTCTTTTCATTTTTTTGTTTATTTATTATTTTGAATAGATTGTAGTCGTTATGCCTAGCTCACTAGTTTTCTACGCGTTTATATAGCTCTTTCATCACAGGACCTAAAAGAAAAAAAACTATCTTGAAAAAAAATTCTGAGAATGTGGTCGAAACATTCTGTGCTAATTGCACAGCAACCGGCTATCCTTATTGTTCTCATTTGTTAATGTTCTGACGTTTGATGAAAATGCAAAATACTTATATTTCGTGTCATTTTCTTTGTCACCGTTATTTGCTTTGTTTTAAACGAACGCAAATAACGCGCGATATTTTTGGTGTCTTTGAACACCGTGTAAATAACGCGCGATATATTGCGTTGTCTTACCATTGGGTTCTTGAAAAGTTGCGTTCTTGTAAAACGCGTTCTTTTACCACGCCTTTTAGTCGGCCTCAGAGTGCAGTCGAATTATTCAGGGCTTTGCCCTGATGTACGAGAATTCTTGTTGGACTAATAACAAAATGCTTTTGAAACAATAAAACCGTTTGTGCTTAGTGATTATTTGGGAAAAGAAACAAAAAAACTCAGGTCGAGAAGTTTAAAAAAATTTTTGGCAGAGAAGATCGGATTATAGATAGAACATTTTGCTACTTTCTTCTTGGTTTTTTCTGGTCAAAAATCATAAAAAATCACCTGAAAAAATAAGTCGAGCTTAGCTTACAATGATGAGAATATAGATTTAATCTAATAAAAAAACGTATTTTTTTGGCGAGTCGCGTGTATATGATTTACTTTGATTTACAAAAAGTTAGTTCTAATATTTTCAATCATTGACCGTGTGTCTGTGATACCTAACTTTGTGTGAAATAAAAACAAACCTTGGAAAAAAATTGAGCTTTTTGTTGAAAAAAAAATTGCAAAAAAAGACAATTTTGGGTACATACAACCAAACGCTTTTCTTTAAAAAATGGTCTACGGGTACGCAATTGCTTTCTGTTAAGGTTTTCTTGCATGAAAAATGAAAAACCTTGAAAACGGTTTCTTCCCCAATCAACAAAACTAGCCTTAAAAAGTATGCGGTTACTAATCGAGTTAGGCGAACTGAGCTCACGGAATAGAGTTATGCCAAGTGAGCTTACGAATAGAGTCAGGTCAAGTGAACTCACGGAATAGAGGTAGGCCGAGTGAGATTACGATAAGGAGTTAGGCCAAGTGAGCTTACAATGAGACGTTAGGTCAAGTGAGCTTACATATAATGTTAGGCTGATGTGCACCACTTCACTCTGTGTCTGAACGGGTCTGGACCATCTATTGTAGTCTGTAAACATGGTCTCAATCAGCTTCCGCTCCTGGTCCGGACTGTCCACATCATACCCTCCAACGGCTATACTCACATCCGAGCGAAGAGACTGTTCCTCTGAGTCGTAACTTACAACATGGGCAATTTCAGTGAGTAATACAATAAATTGAACAAGGAGAGAGGCTTTATGTTCACGCCGATTGATTTTCATAGCTGCTTTTTTCGTATTTTAGAAGAGTGTTTGTTGTTTTTAGGATTTTTGGCTATTGTTTTCCTCTGAAAAACCTGTCAAAGAAATCGGTCTTGAGTCGGTACATTTTTGATGGCAACTTTCAAAATACCGAAACGGGACAAAACGCATGAAAATTTTTTTTTTTCAAAAAAAAATATATTTTGCAGTAATATAAGTGCAGGATAACTCAAAACTTGCTCTCAACGTGGCAATAAAAGAGCTAATCTATGAACCGACTTCGTGGTATAAGTAAATCCAAGACTATCAGAAATTCACATACCCAACAAATTTCAATTGAGCCCCCGTCCAGAAATTCAATGTGATCCACGCTGTTTTACAAATCCTTCCTTAATCCCCCATATAGCAGTTTTATCTCTCCATTCCAACGAACCGTTGTTCTTTTTATGCCAATGAATACATATATATTTCAGCTTAGTTTTTAACACTCCAGAAATTTACTTTAACAATCATGCAGTATGGTTATAAATAAAAACACATGAGCGTGCTCCACTTTGTACGGCGAGTAAGTTTTTGACACTCAACATGAAACCCACGCCAAAAATATAATTTCTGGGTGCAAAGTTTCAATGCGTAAATACGTTTTATGTAACAATCATGCAGTATGGTTATAATTAAAAACACATGAGCGCGCTCCACTTTGTACGGCGAATAAGTTTTTGACACTCAGCATGAAATCCACGCCAAAAAATATAATTTCTGGGTGCAAATTTTCAATGCGTAAATACGTTTTATGTAACAATCATGCAGTATGGTTATAAATAAAAACACATGAGCGTGCTCCACTTTGTACGGCGAGTAAGTTTTTGACACTCAACCTGAAACCCACGCCAAAAATATAATTTCTGGGTGCAAAGTTTCAATGCGTAAATACGTTTTATGTAACAATCATGCAGTATGGTTATAAATAAAAACACATGAGCGTGCTCCACTTTGTACGGCGAATAAGTTTTTGACACTCAACATGAAATCCACGCCAAAAATATAATTTCTTGGTGCAAATTTTCAATGGGTAAATACGTAAGATAATGCAATCATCTCTAAGCAGCCAATCGGACGTGACTACACCCAGGGGCGGATGTAGGAGTTTCTCGAGGGGGTGGGGGGCGAATTTTCTTTTGAGATCAGCCAAATTGTCTTGGCGCGTAAGCGGAAGCGGAGATTTAATCCGTAATAAAAATTGTTTCAAATTGGATTGAGCCATGCTTTTTGGTCTACTTTGCTATATGCGAAACAAAAGACGCTTTGTTCCATACATAGCGTGTAGGAGTTTTCAAAAAAAACATCAAAAATAACTTTTGAAAATTTTCAGTTTTTTTGAAAGTTTCATCAACCATTTTGTTTTCCAATACTCCAAAGAAGTGAAAACGCAGTCGGAAAATTCAAAATCCCCAGACGCTATTTTTGCAATGTGATATAGAGCCGACATCAAAACAAATTGAAACAGTTTCTAAGACGAAGTAAATCTCCGCTCATGCGTTAATAGCGCGAAATACATCGCCCGTTAAATGTCGCAAGTTGGCTAAATTGGCAATCTTTAAACCTACAATACTTTACAAAAAATGATACAAATGAAAAATGTGTTTTTTAAATTTGATCCCAAGTCTACAATACTTTTTGAATGGTATTAAAAAAAACCGTCAAAAATGGTTAGTTAAAAAATCGACATTTGCCTGGAGAAAAAACCACCTGATCACAAATAGTCAGTCATTTTCTTCGAAAATAGTCGCCCCAACAAGTTTGCCCATATACATTGAAAAATATCGGAAAATTGTTTTTGCTGCAAATCCCCGTCAACACGCTATAACAAGTACCAAATAAAAAGTTTCTCGTTCAATAACATGTTATTTGGGCGAAATAGCTCAACAATTTCGTATTATTTTAAGAGCTTGGCTCAACAATTTTGAATAGTTTTTGAGCAAGTTCAACTTGCTGATTACGCTATGCATCAAAAGAAAACTGGTAACAAAAATCAGGAAACTTTTTTGTAAAACATTTTGAATCCCCCGCAATCCTTTCGAACCCTTGCAAACTTTCTCAAATTTTATTAAAAGAAGAGTTGGATTACAAATGAAGTGTGTTTTCAATTCTAGAGATCAGCTCACCAGTTTCAGAGTGTAAGCAAAACACCATCGAAGCAGTTGATAAGTTTCAGGGTTAAAACAAAAAACCATCAAAAGAGCTAGATAAAAATCAAAGATTTTTCTTCGAGACAAAATTTCAAACTATGCTGTTGTGAGAGAAATTTTTTTTCCTTTTTTTTATTTTTAAATTTTAACTTGTTGCTCTAAATATTTAGATGTATCTGTTTTTGAATAATTTTATTAGGCACTTCAACGCTTAGTTTAAGTTTTAACTACCAAACGAGAAACTGGCTCAAATTTTGAACAAATAATCTCTTTTTCTGTAAATGATTTTTAAACTTTTTTTCTTATGTTTTTTCTATGGAATTGAACCCGCTCAAACTGAATTGAAGCAAGTTATTTGATCTATTTAGACTAGACGCAAAAAAACATCGATTGGTGATTTACATGGCGAATTTAACTAAGAACTTCATCAGTTTTTGAACATCAAATATTTAATTAATTGAGTTTTAAATAGAGTCAAGCATTTCAGGTTATCTCACTTGATACAAACAGCCTTGTAAGTTTTCTCTTTAGGTTTCCTTAAAACTTTTGTTTTTTTATCGGAAACTTTAAACCAAAAATATGTCGATTTACTGGACCGATTGTTTAGAATTAGAATGCTCCTCACACGCTTTTTGTAAAACTGAGCTAGCATTTAATATTGTGGAAAGCAAACTAGAAAAACTTTACCAATTTTAATATAGAATTTAGTTAAAAAGGTAGATTTCTTTATTTTTTTTCTTACATTTTTTTTTGTAAATTTCAATTTCTTTTCTGTTTGGCTTTGTTTGGGTTTATTGTTACGCAAACTCTTTAAGAAACGAATAGTGTAAGAAAAAAAATGTTTTGGTAAATCAAATTGAAACAAGACTGCTCGTATCAAGGCGAAGCCCTGAATGTTCTGACTGCCTTTTAAGGTCTATGGAGCACTAATGACATGAAAAATTTAAATGTAAATAATAAAATTAATTTTTTTTTTAGAATTTGGAATTTTTTGTAAAAACATCCCCCCACACGCCATATTAAGTAAAGAGTGATAAAATTTGCTCCTATTAACAAATCAATTGTGGCATATAAACTTCCTTGAACCAATTTGGAACGATTTCAAAGACGGATTAAATCTCCGCTCACGCGTTAATAGCGCGAAATATATCGCTCGTTAATTGTCCCAAATTTGGCTAAAATGTCAAAAATGGCAATTTTAAACCCACATAATTTTTTGAAAACTAATCACAGGTGAAATATCTTTTCAAATTTAAGCTCAAGACAACAATAGCTTTCGAATGATAAAAGAAAAATTCAGTCAAAAATGGCTAGTCAAAAAGTCGAAATTTGTCTGAAGAAAAAAACCCACTCCGTGCACAAATATTTCGTTACTTTTGTTTTAAAAATCGGAACAATAACTGTTTTTATGAAATATTTTTCTGCTTCCATTAGAATTTTGTTTATTTCAAATACTCCGAATAGATTCAAGAGATGACATGTTTTAACTTTGCAAAAAGTGCCTAGCAATTTACCATAAAAAACTGAAATTTAGCTTTAACTGCTATACGAATACGTAGCAAAAAATCAGGCCGTCGTGCGCAAAAGGTTTGAGATGGAATGCTTCACTTAAATACTGAGCAAAAACTTCTCATTGAGTTTCTTTTTTCAATTTTTATTCAAGTTTTTTTTTTGTGTAGACGAACTCCACACCCTTTAAGAATCAATAAAAAATCTATTGGTTTTGCCGTGATAATATATATTTGTAGTAAATTGTCATAGAGAGAAAATGCGCCGATCTTTATGAATTCAAAGCTCTTAAAAATAGTAACAAGGATAAAAATAATAGAGAAAGATTTTTAAATAAAAGCACTTTTTCCAAGTAGGAGCAATTAATTAATCTCGAGCGAATATTATCTCTGTTTAGGCAATAAATAGTCCTCGCTGATTTTAAGGTTGGCAAACAATTTTTTCTTAAGATTTTTTCATCAAAATGACTTTTTGCAGAACTGACTCTATTGATTTTTTCGCTGAGCTGAGTATAAATTATTTCAAAATTCAGCTTGTATTTCTAAACGCAAAAATAAAGATATTTAGAAAGTTCATTTTGGGTCAGCTCAGGTTAATTTAGAAGTTATCATTTAGGTGATTTTACATCGCTAAAGAAGTTCTCAGATTCTCTTCCTGTTTTTTTTTCCGTGCATATGCTCTTTTAATATAAATTTTGCAAGCTGGAATAATTGTGACGCAACGCGTGTTTTAACATGTACTGCAATGCAAGGATACGACGCATATGTAGTCAACCAGATCGTTATCTAAGCCGCCTTGTGGTAAAATAAAGTTACATTCATAAATATATAAATCAATATCAACCAAATGGAATTAAAGTTTTCAAAACAAAATTGCATTTGTTGTACTGTACATGATAAAATCTTTATTTATTTTATATGATTTCCTACTGTGCAGTTTACAAATAATTTACTGAAAATTAATTTTTTACAAAAAAAAATTGTACAATTAATTTTCCTGTGCCCAATTTTTTTAAAAAACCCTTGTGTTAAAGTCCATGTTAACACATAAATTACGGTCTTTGTGCGAGAAACTTCTCTTTCGATTTCTTATTCTTGATGATCGGTTTGTTATATATTTTTTCCATAATAATGTCTTTTCGGTTATAACCGATTTCTGGATCATTTTCAATAAACAATACAGGGCTGATATCGGGGAAGTAGGGCTGAATTCCCCCTTAAGTGTCCTACGTAGAGTTTTACCCTAGCCTCCAGAGGGTGCGTACCCACGGAGCCGCATTCCCGGATAGCCAAAACAACTAATTACCTCCCATTTTAATTAAATTAAATCAGTAAACTCTTCAATAAATTAAGACAAGTTGTGATTGGACAAAAAATGCTTCAAAAATTTGCAGCCTGTTAGCTAACAAAATTCCAAAAATTTTAAGAGATTTGATTGGCTAATACTTTTACTCTCATTGAATTAATTAACAACAAAAGTCCGACCTCTACAGGGATTTGACCCCCTCGGCAACCAAAGGGTCCCTCTTTGGTATGTTTTATGATATCAATTTTCGGTCGACAAACCCTAAAATTTTTCAATATATGCAAATTTTGAAGGGGAGCACGCGCTGAAAAATTCAATTTTTGGTCAAAATTTTTCAAAAAATCCCAAAAACGGCGTTTTGGCCTGTTTTTTAAACATTTGCACCCCCCCCCCTCCTCGAGAAAATCCTAGATCCTCCCCTGCATTAACATTATATTCGATCGATTATACTTTCGGTTAGGGGCCCTCATTTTGGGGGGCCCATAATAGTTTTTATTGTTTGCCGGGAGGGGGGGGGGGGCATGATGGGCGACACGCGGGTAGGGGACGGGGGTAATTGGGAGGAGGGTAAAGAAGAATGATGTGACTAAGTATGTGTGTGTGGGGGGGGGGGGTAGAGAAAGGGGGTACCCTAAATAAGAAAACAATGTTTTTAAGTAAGTCTGTAGGATCTCTTTAACTATTCCCCTTATGGTACCTAGTAACGAATCTCTCCCCCTCCCCCCTATTAAGAATTGGGTAAGGGGGTAGAAGGGGGGGTGGGGGGTGATTGTTGAGTCGATCCAAAATTTCGCCTATCCGGGAACGAATTTATTTTTCGGCCATCCGGTAACGAATTTATTTTTCGGCTATCCGGGAACGAATTTGTTTTTCGGCTATCCGGGAACGAATTTATTTTTCGGCTATCCGGGTATTCGGCTCCGTGACACGCCACCCTCCAGAGTTGACTAAATTTCGCAGTCTTAAAATTTTTCTATGACAGTTAAAACTTCTTACAAAATTAGACTCTAAAATAGTTACAAGATAGGTACTTTTCTTTAAAAAAGTCGGTTGTAAGATGGTGATTTTTAAAGAAGAAAGTTGTAAGATAGGATTTTTTCCTGCTAAAAAATCAAAATTTTTTAAACCTTTTTCCACAATTTTCTGTAAGTAAACAGTAGAAAAGTTCTCAACTGTCGCAGGGTACAATAACGAAAATTCAATTTAACAAATCGCCATATGAATTGATCAAAATAACAAGATCAACCATACGTCCAAAACCATATGACATGATTCGTCAAAATTGATGTTTCATTGTCTGCAAAAAAATTTTGAGCAGCTAAATATATAAAACTAGGAGAGTTGTTTATAAAAATTGCAAAATTTTTTTTCCGGAAATTACCACCATCTGAATATTTTTTAATTGCATGAATTTGAAAAAAAAGAAATTTTCAAAAATTGATTTTTATCCCTAATTGAGGTATGGGAACACAGTCAAATAAGTTAGCGATTTTAAAATCATATTGGTTCTGCATTATCTAATAAAATGAAATTTATAAAAATTATAAAAAATTCTAAGAAATGGGATTCATTTGTAAGATGTTCAAAACGGGAACGTTTTACCTTGGAAAACTAATTTCGCATAATATTTCAAATAAACGGGCAAAATTTGTCGCTCGGAAACAAATTTATTCTGAATAGCTTTTTTAGGATCTTGTTAACTATTCCCCCCATGGTACCTAAAAATATCTAACAAATACATTTTTCATATCCTCCAAAATTGATTTTTTTTTGGCGGAAATGTGCTCTGAATCCTTGCAGTTTTGAACCAACCTCGAAAATTGTAAAAACGCAATTAAAGCGATAACTAAGACTCATTAGACTCAAATGTTAAAATTATGCAGAGAAAACGCTAAGAAGGTAGGAAAAAGATAGAGACTAAACAATTTAGATAAAATTGTTGGTTTCGGCATGCCGTATTATATTATTCAGCGAACTCCAGCAAACTTGATCCAACTATGTTTTGAAAGTTCCATTTCCGTTTTTCATCAAATATGCGGGGTTAACCAAAAAGACTCATGCGTTCGTTATACTAATGAATTGACTCTACCCGGGTAAATCAATCCCTAATATATTCACCAGGATCTGTTTTCGTAGCAATTTTGGGATCTTGTTAACTATTCACCCCCCCCCCCGCCCCCATATGGTACCCTGTAACGAATCTCTCTCTCTCTCTCTCCTGTACGGTACCTTGTTACGAATCCCCCCTCCCCTATTGCAAATATCTATTTTGGACCAAATATCTAAACTTTTTTTTTCATTTTTTTGTTAATTTGTTTTTTGAGAACAGTTGTGGTATTTCATACCTAATTCACAAATTTTCTACGCGTTCGCATAATTCTATAATCATACCACGCAGAAAAAGCGACGCTAATTTGGAGATTTAAAAAAAATTGTATTTTTTTTTTCACGATTGCGGTCGGAACATTCTGTGCTACTTGCACAGCAACTAATTACCCTTGTTATATTTTGCTTATATGAGTAAACAAACGCAAGCACAGCAAAAAATTGAATTTTCGTAATTGGAGGTTAAAGACATATTTACTTTTGCTTTGTTTTACGAAAGAAGCTTGTTTATCTCCGCAGCAGTGCGTCAAAATTTAATTTTCTCTGCTAAGTTGCAGAGTTGCTTATTTCAGAGGAATTGTTTCAAAATTTCTGCCAAAATCAGATGTTTTTTGGATCATTTGAATAATCCCCTCATATCGGCTCGGGGGAAGATAGCTCACTAGCTAGCTAGTTGAGACCTGTTTATAACCTTTATAAAGTTTAGATTCAGACTTAAAAAAAGTGCCAAAATACTCACATATTAAGCCGGCTTTTTACAGTTGGTTTGTAAAAAAAATGTCCAAATACATACAATATTAGGATGTAGTAAATTTCTTTTTGATTTACGCAGAGGTGAGAAAACTGACCCTGGTAACTTGCTTACCTCAAACCAGAGATTGCTAAAACAAAAAAAAAACATAAAAACATGAAAGAGAAAGATTTTTTTTTCAAAGATTTTTCCTCGACACATCAAAAAATCTTCAGCCGGCCATTGATTGCGAACTATATACACTTCAACCACCTGCTAGCGTTGAAAATTTCTTTTTTAGTTCTTTTGCCGTTTTTGCTTGAGGGGTAGAGAACTCAATTGATCATCACAGGGGGAGGGGTGCTCAATTGATCCAATTGTACCACTAGTTCTTGCGTCAATTGTAAGCTGTAATCAAATCGGTTATCTTTTTTGAGAACTGTGAAAGGATAACGGCACGAGTTTATTTAATTTCTATTTTCTAAAGTTTATAAAACAGCCGCTGCGGAGCCAGATTATGGCGAATGGCAGCAATTGCTTTTTTGCAGCATACATATTGATCCGACTTTCGATACGAAAGTAACGGAATATTTAAGCTCGGGGTGGGTTTTTTTTTCTTCAGACAAATTTCGACCTTTTAACTAGCCTTTTTTGACGGAATTTTTTTCATATTATTCAAAAGGTGTTGTTGTCCTGAGCTCAAATTTGAAAAGATATTTCACCTGTGATCATTTTTTTATAAAGTTATGGGGGTTTAAAGATTGCAATTTTGGCCAATTTGGGACAATTAACGCGCGATATATTTCGCGCTATTAACGCGTAAGCGGAGAGTTAATCCGTCTTCAAATCGTTCCAAATTGGTTGAAAGAAGCTTATTTTCCATAATTGATTTGTTACAAGGAGCGAAATCTATCGTTTTGTACTTTATATGGCGTGTGGGGGGATGATTTTCATGAAATATTTCAAATTTTAGAAGAAAAAAATTTCATTTTATTTTTTCTTACATTTAATTTTTTAATGTTATTACTGCTCCATAAAACCTTAAAAGGCAGTCGGAACATTCAGTGCTTCGCCCTGATACGAGCAGTCTTGTTTTTGTTTGGTTCCTTTTTGGTCGGTTCTTTTGACACCGACAGGCCAAAATTTGTGAGTGCCAAGAAAATATAATTTCTTCAAGGCCGTCTTTAAAAAGTTTGAAAAAAACATGCGTGACAGTTTTGATCAGGGATCAAGTGAAAATCCTTCTCCACCCCCCAAAGATCCTCCGCCCCAGCATTCAATTTGCTCATATATGTTTGCAGTACCAATTTGCTCATATGTTTGCTCATATGTTTTTATTACCCATAAAATTTAGGACTTTTTAATTTTCTTTTTGGCCATCGATGATACTTCATAACAAAAATTTTGAAAGTTTTTAATACTATCGTCATTTAACGATGGATCTTGTATGTAGCGGTGAGCGTTTTTGTTCAAAAATACTAATTAGATCTCTATGTTCACCCAGCAATTGTTTCTCTTAAATTTCCGCTTTTTCTGCAATATGCATCCTAAATTTTTGCCCAAAACTTTAATTTCAAATTTTTGCATTCACCTAAAGCTATCTTACTAACCTGGAAATATATCTGTCTTTATCAAAATTGATTACTACAAACCTACAGAAAACCTGTATGTTTTCTGAGAATTCCGAATGAACCTTTAGCATAAAACTTTCATTTCAACCGCACCCTAAGTCTCAATTTACCCAATTTAAATGCCTTAAACTTATCAGCTCCATGAGCGTTTTCCAACCAAGCTCAAGTATATCAAATGTGAGAAGCATGTCTTTTCGAAAATATTGCAAACAAGAGACTTAGGAATTATAATTTTGCTAGCTTGAAATTGCACAAAATAAGACTTATTTTTTCCTTGATGAGCTGCTACGCACATTTACTTAGCCTTTTATCAAAGTCTGATTCAAAGAAAAGGGTAACCGGTCTTCTAGCTTGTGCGTCGCTTAGTATGCGGCTATTAGCGCAATTAGAACTGAGTTTGTTTCTCACATTGCAACTAAAACTCAACCTAATGCGTACCGCATCAAATTGAGTAATTATTGTTTCGGCTTACGTAACGAAAGTAATGGAATATTTGTGCTCGGGTTGGGTTTTGTTTTCTTCAGACAAATTTCGACTTTTTAACTAGCCATTTTTGACTTCTAAACTAACCAAAATCTCAAATTTAAGAAAAAAAATTTCATTTTATTACATATAGTTATTACTGCCCCATAGAGCTTAAAAGGCAGTCGGAACATTCAGGGCCTCGCCCTGATACGAGCAGTCTTGTTTTAATTGCACAGGCTAAGCGGCACGCATGAAAGTCGTTACGCCTCCACGGGCAAGATACCTCTACACGTAGCGGACCGAAGCGGAGCAAGCGCGCAATTTTTTCGTTCGAGCCGTCATATCAAATTGTCGGCGGAGACTTTGAGTGGATCGTTTGGGTGACTTTGTCGGCGGAGACTTTGAGTCGGCAGGGAGTCGATTCTCTGAGAGGGAAGGGGGAGCGTCCAACCCCCCCCCCCCCCCCCCCCCCTAAATCCGCCCCTGTTTGGGTCCATAAAGACCAAAGATATTTTTTCAGACTATGTTCAAAAATTTGTATGTATTTTTTACTCGCAGCATGCGTATTTTTATCTAGGCAAGCATTTTTTTAAAATCTATCGGAAGAAAAAGAATAAACTTTGGCTGGGTCTGTGTTCAGACTTTGTTTGGGGTTTGTTCTGAGTTTGTTTTGAATTATGCTTACACTTTGTCTGGATATTTGACCCGCGTTGCGGGCTACGAGAATCAGGTTCCAAATTGGATTGATTGAGATTATGAAAGTACGAAAACAAAACCACAACTTCGACCTGGAAATACAAATGTTATGAGCTAAATCAGCAAACGTTTACTTTGCTCTTACTTGATTTTGTACAAATGTACTACCAGATCACCACTAGCCGTTGAGTTTTGCCATTGACTGAGAATCTAAAGCTCTTAAGCAAACACTACCTTTAATATAACCAACCCTCTTCAGTATTAAACTGTGGTTCAAACTTTGAAAGTGCGAAACCAAACTCAAGCTTAGAATTCTTTATGCTCATTTGTGATTTGAATTGTTCTAATTATCAATGAAGTTACGTAGAAAAATTTCTATCTAGATTTTTTGCCGTATTCGTATTTGTAAGTTGTGTAAAAATCCAACTGATTTTTAAAATTTAATCATTATTTGCCCTGTTATTCTAAATGAGTTCTATCGCTGTTCTATTTTTCAGACGTCGGCATGCGGTTCCTCGGCATCCAGAGATCCGACAGTCTAGTGTCCTCCGAGGAGGCGACTCCTAGCGATACTCCGGATGAAACCATCAATGAAATTGTAGAGGTTAGATTTTTAAGTAAGCTTGGTTCGTTGATCGTCTGTGACTCTTTTTTTAGCTTATTTCCATTACAAATTATACATCCGGTAAATTCGTACTTGTTGAACTGTTGGCGATGAAATCGCTAGTAACAATGCTATTATCTATTATTAACGATGAAAATTTCCAGGCGTTATATCAGGTAATGAGATATTTGTTACCTTAATACCCGGGTTGACAAAATTGCTTGTCATACAATTTATACAATTTCACAAATGTATGATAATTCCACAATTGCATAATTCTACAAAAAAAATGAATGAAAGCTATAATAAGTATTTGTTCATATAAGATAAATTTACGAGTACAATTTTTCCAAAGACCCCGTGCATGGAATTGTATGATAAGCAACTTCCATAGACTCCATGTATGGAATTGTTTAATTAACTTTTTCTCCTAGACTCCATGTCTGAAATTGTATTGTAAACATTTTTTCCAAAGACTCCAGGTATGAAATTTTATGATAAATTGTTTCCATAAACTCAATGTATAGAAATGTATGATAAGCAATTTTTCCATAAACTGCATGCGAGGAATTTTACGACAAGCATCTTTTCTTGTATCGAATTATTTGAGAAGTGTTTTTTTTCTTGAACGAAATTGTATGATAAGAATTTTTTCTTCTGTTGCAAATGTATGATAAGTTTTTACTCCATGGCTCCGTACATAAAATTGTATGATATGCTTTATTTTATATTCAGATGTGTGACAAGCGTTTCTCTTGTATGTAATTGGATGACACGCATTGTTGTTCCGACTTTCGATACGAAAGTAACGGAATATTTGAGCTCGGGTGGGTTTTTTTTTCTTCAGACAAATTCGACTTTTTAACTAGCCATTTTTGACGAAATATTTTTATATCATTCGAAAGCTATTGTTGTCCTGAGTTTAAATTTGAAAAGATATTTCACCTGTGATTATTTTTTGTAAGGTTATGAGGCTTTAAAGATTGCTATTTTGGCCATTTTGAACAATATGGGAAAATTAACACGCGATATAATTCGCGCTATTAACGCGTAAGCGGAGATTTAATCCGTCTTAGAAATCGTTCCAAATTGGTTGAAAGAAGCTTATTTGCCATACTCGATTTGTTAAAAGGAGCGAAATCTATTGTTTTATACTGTATATGGCGTGTGGGGGGATGATTTTCAAAGAAAAATTTTCAAAGTTTAGAAAAAAAGTTTTTCATTTTATGTTATTTCATTTAATTTTTCGGATCTACGTAACAATCTCCCCCCCCCTTCAAAAAAAGGGGGGGGGGAGATTCTTTAGTAGATACAATAGGGGGGGAGATTGTAAAGTAGATCCAAGTTCTTTATGTTGTTTATGTTATTACTGCTCCATAAACTTTAAAAGGCAGTCGGAAGTTTCAGGGTTTCGCCCTGATACGAGCAGTCTTGTTCTTGTAAGGAATCGTTTGGTAAACATTTTTTTTCATAGGCTCACTTTATTGGAAATGTATAACAATATTTTTTTTACTGTTCTTAATATGGATTTCTTGATACACATTTTTCTTCAATGGAATTCTATTACAAGCGCCTTTATTACAAGCACCCATTTTTCCTTATGAAATCATATGGAATTATTTGATAAGCATTTTTTTCATAGATTCATGGATAGAATTGTTTGATATATTTTTTCCCATAAGCTGCATTTGTGAAAAAAACATGGTAAGCATATTTTCCATAGATTCCAAAAGTAATAATTTTCCAAGGAATTGTATATATGCTTTTTTTTGTCGGGAATTTATAACATGATTTTTTCTCGTATAAATATTAGGCATAAAGAATAGGTGTATATAGGCATTTTTCCAAAAAAAAACCTTGTTCACAAAACAGTCAATTTTAATTGAAATGGTAAATTTCGCGACTGATTTTAAGCAGACTACTGACATGCTCAATTTCTTGAAAATCTTAACCAAACAACCATCATTTAAAAAAGGATAGTAATTAGGTGAAGTTCATTTCAGGCAGTTTTTATTGATTCAAAAAAAAGTTTAAAAAAAAAACATTTTTTTTGTATTCGTGGTTTTCACTCTAGTTTCCGACGGTTCAATTTCCGTTTTTTCATGTAATTTATGCTATCTGGTACGTTTTTTAGGTGCTTTTTTCCAAATCATGGGCTTTTTAATGATTTAAACAGTTTTAATTATAATTGACAGGTGGGTAATTTTTTTTGATTAAACGATTTTGGCCAATGTTATATATGTTAGTCAAGTTCTTTTGCGCAGTTTCGAGAGCAAAATAAAATGTTATGCTTTTGTATATGTAATTTTTGCACGTCATTTTTTAATTTTTCAAGTACTATTTTTTTAACATAATTTTTCATAAAAATTTATATTCTTTATTTTACTATCATGTCACGCATTGTTGGTCGTTGTATCGCAAGTGTTACAAAGCCCCAATTCGTCTCTTTATAAGCAAATTCGTACGGATTTCTATGAATCGAATTGTATGACAAGCATAGGCTCTATGTATTAAACTTTTTGACTAGCGTTTTTCTTATACGAAATTTTACAAAAAACCTTATTTTGTAAATAGAGAGCAACCCGGGGTTCCCTTATTCTCTCTAGGTCATTCGGGACATCCAAAAGCTGAATGCTCACTTCGAGTGCGAGTTGGGACGTCTGAAGCGGAAGAAACAGAGAGAGAGGCGGGACAGGGTAGGGTGGCTGGGCTGGATGGAGATGATGCACATACCTAGATTCATAGTTCGCTTCCTATTTCCCATTTGCGCTGCTTGGCAGGTTAGACTTACTTTTGAACAAATTTTAAACACCGACAAAAGTTACAAATGTTAACGAATTTAACACGAGCAAAAGCAACACAAGCATAGCGAATATCAAAGACCCCCACCCACCCGTTCGGG
>NC_087066.1:40145710-40169458 GCF_963678635.1 Symsagittifera roscoffensis | reverse complement strand
AGAAGCACTCACTCTTCGCTCAGTTACCCCAGTAGAAAAACAAATGAGACTGCTCATATATCAGGGCAGAGCTTTGAATGTTCAGAGTTCCCCTTAACCCATATCGAATAGCATTTGTGAAAAGAAAATATTGAAAAACCATACATTTTGGACAATATCATGTGTGAAAACTTGGGTCGTGGGGAATTAAAGCTACCTTATTCTTAGCCTCAATTGAATTTGAAACAATTTTTTCTGAGGGATAATTAGTCATGCATGAATAATTCGAACTACGTTTTCAGCAGCATTAATAAAATCATCAAAGCGCACAACAGTGAATCCAGAGCATAGCCGAAATGGCAATTTTTCAACGCCCAAAACTTTGCAAAAAATAATCGGTATTTTTTTTTGAAATTTGGTTTCAAGTAAATAATGTAATCTCATCATTGTGGTAAACAAAATTGTTAAAAACTATTATTTTGATCGCCGAAAATTTACTGATTAAAAAACCACCCACAACCCACAATCATAACTATTCCGTTTTTTTTCGAAAGTCGGAACAAAATGTATTAGATAATTTTTTAATCGAAGCAGTAGCAATCTTACCAGCTGATATAAAACGGTCACTATCAAAAACAACAAAGAACTAACATAAAACCACCCAAAGAAAAATATTCTGCATTTCTTCAGAAATCGGAACAAAAATTGTTTTCACCAAAATAGTTAAAATGTTAAGAGTAGCTAAAATATGATGTAAATTAGTTCAAAATAGTTTCATTTTATAGCCTTTTTGCCCCCTCCTCAAACAAAAGGCTGAATATGTACAACAAAATATGAAGTTTTTTTTTTTTGTTTTTCAAAAACTTTCATTGCAAAAATTAACACTGCCGGACATTTCTGTGCTCAGCTATAGGTGACTTGTGTTGTTTAGAGTCTTGTCTTGTTGATCATTACTCTGGTGGAGACTTCTGTCTTCCACGAAGACCACGCCAACAAAAACTCAGACGACACTGTGGTATATTATATCACCAATTGATATATTCATCAATTTGAAAATTTTGCTCAATTCTTAAGAAACTTTTCTCAAAAGTAAAAAAAAAATTATCAAAAAAGATCGAGTTTTTGTAACTTTGAAATCTTTTTTTTTGGAAGTCACAACTCAACAAACTGGCCGAACGGAAATTTTACGTAATATAGTGATTTGACTCTGTAAATTGCTCTTCGAAGTTATCCAATTTTTGTTTTTTCAAGTTTTTCTAAGTACCAATGTTCCGACAAGGTTTCTAAGTGTTTGAATAATTGATGTTTGCCTAGACGAAGGTGCTGATGATGCTGTTCCAGGGACTCAATTTAATATTTATTGTGATCACTTCAGGTAGGGACTGAGCCTTTAAATCAATTTGGAAATAATGCATCTTCCTGTTGATATTAAAGTTTTGACACTTTCTTCAAACCGTAAAGAAAATATTAGATAAATTTTTCTCAAGATTTGTTTTTGTTAAACTTCAGTTTTTTGGTAAGCAAATGACTCGAACAACATTTTAGTGTTTCCGCGCTAGCCTTTGATACTAAAATATTTTCCTCCTTTGCTCTTGTAGACCTCTGGTTCGCAAAGTGAGATCATCTTTTAAGAAAATTGTATGCGAACTAACGACGCCATCTAAACATAATTGGTCTTCATATCGTACCCTGTAATCCCACTCAGTAGTTAGTCCTTGAATTTTTCTTTTTTTTTGGTGTATTAGTTGTCAGAAGGGCTTAAATAGAGGCAAAAAAACGTCTTAGAGGTTTTGTTCTGGTTAAGTTCCTGAGTTTGTTTTAGTGAAGTTGTACAAGCAGTTCATGCATCACACAGCCACCGGACTGTTCCTTCTTCAGTCCTATATGGCCACCACCCTCCTCTTTGCAGGTGTCTACACCACTCTCGAGATGATGACAGCACCTGTAAGTGCACCTGTACCCCAATATGTAGCCCCACCATTTTTATAAATTGGGCGGGGGCTATATTTTACTGGAAAGGGGGGGGGGGGGGGTGAAGCGAAACAAGCCTTAAAACTTTCTAGACCCGTGAATTTCCAGTTTTCTCGAAATTCAAAATTTTGGCAAAATATCTAACACAAAATCTTTGCTAGCAAATACCTTTTTTTTGCTTTTTTGTTGCAGGATTTTTGCAAGATTTACTTTCATTTTGAAAGTTTCTTGCGAGATTTGCTTTCATTTTGCAACCCGTACCCAGCATAGGTTCGTTTTCTAGATAGAAATGTTTAATAGATTATCTCCCCAAGTTTTCTCGATTTTTCTGTACAGAAATTTATTATTCCTTATCTTAGGTTAGAAATAAACCATTTCTTTTTTTTTTAAATTGTACATTAATTTTTTTAGTTGAGAGTTTCATAATCAATATGTACATCAAATAACATCATATTCATCGGAATTAACTCAACGAGTTAGTAACCTAATTGTTGCCACAAGAAACACCTTCTAAATTGTTGAGAGCTCGTCTAGATAGTTTCTGAACTGTTTTTGTACTTTTTTTTATTCAAACGGATACTGGGTGTCCTGATCGGCAAACTGTTTTTTGTTCTTTCTGTGACTTGTGCTTAAAATACATTTTTTAGTACCGGATACAGAGTAGCCTGGTACGCTTGAAATGTCTACCTTCTACTTCTTAGCAGTTTTTGTTCAATTGACATTACTTTTACCGGATACCGGGTATCCTGGTTTGTTGCTGAAGTCTAACCTATCTTTGTAGTTTTTATCAGAAGGAGCTATTTGAATTTCTTATCTTCCATACTTCCCATGACACAAATGTTTGCAAGTTGATTATCCATGACGTCGATGTTTCTGAATATGCACCACAAATAACCGCAACAACATACTCAAGCCTTGCAATGTTGGTTGATACAAAAACGTCACGCCATTTATTAATCTGTAATATGTTTCTTGAGGGTTGTAACGAAGGACAACTGAAAATTAGGTGTTCGAATGTTTCGCATTCTAAATTACAATTGAAACATTCCAGGGCATTCTCAAGAAATAAAAACCACCGCTTTTCTCGATCTTTAAAAACAGCGTACGCAAATTAATAAAGAAAGTTTTTTCCCATTAATCAAGCATTGAATTTTTCCAAACTTTGCCTGTAATTTGAATCAATTCTTCTTCTGAACAGAGTTAACGGTTTGCAGCAAAACAAATGCGAAAAAATTGCAGCTCGATGAAAACTACAGTTTTGTATGCAGAAATAATAAACATCTCGCGATTTTGTCCGAATTATTATAATTAAACGGCTATTGGTAACGTTTGAAATTATTGCAATATCACTCGAATTTATTTCATCAGAGATGTTCGTATTTCTCAACAAATTTTTGATTTTTCTCGGGAAAATAAAATCTGTTGGTAACAAACTATTTTGATCTGATATATCAGAAGCAAAGAAATTGATAATTTCCAGACTGAAAAGTTTGAGTTGTAGGAATGGTAAGCCTTACCGCAATATCTAAGATGGGGTGATATTAAACTTCTTTCCTTATGTCGAGTCTGCTTGATTTTTTCAATTCTGCATTTAATGATTCTTGGCATTTACTAATAGTATCCAAGTTAACTGTAGTATGACGAGCCAAATGAAAAAAATTTAGGGAGAACATAAACTGACAGTGGTAATGAATTGACCCTTAAGATTTACTTTGTGAAATTAACCCTCGATGTTTTTGAAATTAAGAACTCGATAATAGTTCATTATTTTCAACTTTTTGTGAAGTGTAAAACAAGACACCAAGTATTTTTGTTTCCTTGACTGTTTTATAGGGTGATAAATCAGGTATAGAAATCAAATCACTTTTACTTATGTTAATCATCATTTGAGTTTGTTTGCAAAATGCATCGATTAAGCGAAACAACCTGTCAATACATCGGATTTTGATAAGGCAAGTTATGTCGTCTGCATATAAAACTAGTTTGGGGCACAATAACCCGAAACCTTCAATTGCTTCTGTAGATTCGATTGCTTGAATTGAAGAAGGGTTTCGATAAAAGCCATGAAAAAAAAATGCGGAAAGAGGGCAACCTTGTCTCACACCGCGATGAATTTTGAAGCTGGGTGATAAAAAAACCATGTACCTCAATTACTGCTTTTGAGTCTAAATACAAAGTTTCAATAGCTCTAACTGAAAACTCATCAAGGTTTAACCCTTACAAAACTTTGATGAGAAGTGATCTGTCATCTCTGTCAAATGCTTTAGAAAAGTCTAATTTTACAGCACATAAACCTCGATTAGCCAATCGTTGTTGAGTAATCGCTTTTTTTTAACTTTCGTATTGCTGTGTGCATTTGTCTTTCAGATAAATACGCGTGCTGATGGTTTTTTACAACTTTACAAAGGTCTTTTTTAATTCTATTACAGACTCTACGGGCAAAAATTTTCGCGTCAGTATTTATGAGACTGATGGGGCTAAAATCTGGTACTGCTATGGCATTTTCAGATTTCGGGAGCAGTTTGATTATTGCTAAATAAAAACTGTTTGGGAGTTTTCCACCATGAACAAAATGATAGAAAACTTTAGCTAATTTGAACAAAACTCATCCGTGAAAGTCTTATATAGCCGAGATGTAAGGCCGTCTGGTCCAGGCGAGCTTTTCAAATTCAATTTGTTTATAGCCAAGTGAATTTCATCTTCTGTAAAGTAATTATGGCCATCATTCTCATGATTTTTGAGTTTATATTTTGATAAAAACGTCAATAGTAGTTGATCGGAGTCTGTTGTAGAACTGTTTGAAAATATATTTGAAAATTACTTTTGAAATTGATGAAGAATGTCCTCATCCGTATGATAAATTTCATTCGTCTGATCCACTTGAATTCGCTTGGTTGAGTTAATTGTGTTCTTTGAGGTCCATTGACTACAAAATTTGGGCACACCCTCAAAAGTATAGCTGAGAATTTTCTGAATTTTTAGACATTCTGAAAAATCTTTTTCCTTGGAAACTTTTTGAAGATGTTCCAGCATGAAATCATTTTTTTCAATCAAACTCGCGTGTCCGGACCTTTTCCGCTGTGAATGCAATCTCTGAGAACATTTTTGTGATACTTCAATATATTAAGTTCTTTCTGATCTACACGCTTTTTGTTCTGTTGAATAAACTTCAGAAGGTCACGAAAATTATGCTTAAAGTTTTCGTAACTACTTGGTGATTCATTTTCAGAAAAGTTTTTTAGATCTTCACTAATTAAGCTGGCGTTGTTTTTTAAAATTTTTTCTTTTAATTTCCAGTAACTAGGGCCGCGCTGATACAAGTTAGATGGCTTAACAAAAACGTGTAGGAGCAATGATCAGAAATTGATATTTGAGTGCTTTGCATAGAGTCATACTCTGTTTCGAAATTCAAAAAAGCATAATCTATGCGCGTAAAAGTTTTTTTTATTGTTTGTCATAATGTGTATAATCACAAAAATCATTCTTGAGGACGAAATCAACAAAACCAAAACAATCAAGAATTTGTTCTTTGAGTTGGGTAAATCGTTTGCTGCTACGTGCATCATTTAACTTAAGCATTGAAGAACTGTTAATATTGTCATAACTCAGCGCATTAAAATCACCCGTCATGATTATTTTCGATTTATAAGGTAAAAATCTGATGCTTAATTTCAGGGAATTCAAAGTTGCTTGGAAGGAATTTGGGTTCGCATAAACGTTGATAGCAAACCAATCAAGTTTGACAAATTTTAACAATTGAAAACCTGTACTTGAAGCAATTTTTTTGTAGGACTCAAGTTTGATGACCATAACGTTAAGAAACCACGAGAATTATTTGAGCCTGGTATGAAATACTATTCTGAAAAACTAAAAAAAATCGATGTTTTTGAACAAATTTTCGAAAGTTCACTTCAAGTTTTGTCAGGTGTCTTGTTTTTAGAGAAGTGTTTTTTTTTTCAGAATAAAAATAATTTGTAAGTGCGGACTGTAGTATTTGTAGTAGTTTTGCATGGTAATACACATTTGTCGTCTAAATGTCTTGTCGCCTTAATATCTTGTCGCTTTATTTGAGAAGTATATTTTGTCTAATTCAACGGATCTTGTCAACAACCCCCACCCCCTTTGTTTGTTGAACAGCTTGTATGTTAGTCCTTTAATTTGTGGATTAATGGTTAATTGGACTTAGTTTAAGTTATAAATGCTATAACTTATAAATGTATGGCTTAGTTAAAAAAAATAAGTGATTTTAGTTATAAGTTTAAATAACGGTGACAGGGTGAATGACCTAGAAACCGTAAGTGGCGCCTTGTTTGGGTCAGTCGAGAGTTAAAACCTCTTGCTGGTATAAATTCAAGCTAAATGGCATCTTTGATTTTGATTAAAATTCTCTCGAAGAAAGAATTAAATGAGTGTTATGAAAATAAGAATAGCGTGTCAGCCGGACTGTATTTGATGAGTTCTTGCTTACTGGTATTTGATTGAAGAAGCCCTCCAAGTTAGATTTAATTCTATTCTTCAAACAACATCTTACAAGAAATTTATCTCATACTTTGGTTATCTCAAAAACATAAGTTAGAAACCCTCATTTTGATCCAACTTAAGAAATTGAAAGAACAAAGAACATCACCTATACCTATTCTTCAGTAAATCATGTCGGGTATGGTTCTAGGCAGTTTTTCAGTTATGAGCTCAGCTAATACACTGAAAACAACAAAAACAAACAACTGCTGAAAACAACAAAAACAAACAAGTCAAGATTTGCTTTAATTTGCGAGGCTCACGCAAGATTTGCATTGCATACGCAACAAGAAATCAGCAAGGTTTTGCATTCTTCTAGCTGTATTCTTGCAAGATTTGCATTCCATTTCAATATTCTTGCATAACTTCCATTCCATACGCAAAAAAGCAAGTTTCTCATTTCATTTGCTGGCAAAAAAAACGAAACTTTGCATTCGTTTTGCAAGATTTTTCAGCTGTTTTCCTTATTTATGAGCAGGCCAAAGACGATATCCGTGCATTCACCGGGTTCCACGGCATCGACTCCTACTCGAACTCGAGTGAACTGTGGACTGCCGACGTCTTCCTCCAACTCACATTCTACTCCATTTCAAGTGCCACCCTCTGCGGATCCTCTGGAGTTCATCCTGTCCAATGGTACTCATACCTCGTGTCCAGTATTGAGGTCAGTTACGTAATAGTTATATAACTTTCACAGCAAATTTTACGTAACATTTTAAGATGAATTATTTCATAACGCAGGAATCTTTTGTACTTAACGCCATCCACCTCAGGGGGATTCGACCCAAAGCTCCCCCCCCCCCCACCTTTGTACTACTTTGGGATATCAATTTTTGTCTGACTGAACCTAAAACTTTTCTAAAGGCGCCTTGGGTGCCAATATATATTAATTTTAAAAGGGAGCGCGCGTCTAAAAAGCGTTTTTGGTCAACAATTTCTAAACAGTGCCCAAGAACGCCTTTTTTGCTGATCTAGGCCTTCGATAACTTTTTGTCTTTTTTTTGTACGTCGACCAAACTGATTTTCCCTGCTCTCCCAGGAAACTCAAAAAACTGTTTCGACACTTTTTCGCCAACGTTTGCGCGCCATAGGCAAACAATTCAAAAAATAGGCGAAGATGGAGTTGTGGACTTTTTTGGTAAACTTACATCAAAAATATGTTTTTTTTTGCGCTTGCTTTCTTGAATTAAAAATAAAGAAGGATGGAGTAATGAGTCATGAGTAAGATTATCCGTCGTTTAAGTGAAGTGATCCTTAAAAATGCTAACAGAAGCAGAACTTGAAGTTTTAATTTTAACTGTTAAAAGGTCTAAATCAGGTTCTAATGTCATGCTTAACTAATTTTTTTTTAAACTTAGATACTGATGAGTTTTCTGTATTTCTCCGCCATTATGGGCCAGTTTCTTCACAACCGACAAGAAGACATGCTCTCTTATGACCCAATAAGTAACTTCCAAGTTGCCGAAACCATCAAACACGAGATCCGAAAACACAGCCAATCCAGCAAAGAAATCCGAAACCCGGTCGGACTTAACAACGAGATCCTCTCGGAGTCTCAAACCGAAGAAGCGAATGACGTCTTGACATCGTTAGATCTTTCAAACAGAAGAACAAACAGTCGTCAAACGGCAACGCATGCGCCGAGAAACAGTATATCAAACTCGACCAGTCCGAACTCAAACAGTCGGCAAAAACCGACTCGAGTCGGCAATTTCCGAAGACACTCGGAAAACGCGCTCTTGTCCATCAACGGCGGAGACTGGTCCGGACAGTTTCTCACCGGAAATTCGATAAATCAAAGCGCTCATTTAGACGGTATTATATATTTTTTTTTTTTTTCAAAAACTATTTTAAAAAAGTTTCACTAGGTCGAAGTTGAATTTCAGATTTTTGATTCACTGGAAATGGATAAAACGTTGTTTATAAAAAAGTTAAGCGAGCAAAAAAAATGAGCAAAAACTGATATGTTTAGCAAAACTGCATGTAAATATGTTGTATTATCAGTTTATAATAACTGGCGTCTTTTCTAAGAAACTTTTTTAAAAAAAAACAAACTGCCCAAAAAAATTACATTGAAAAAATGTAGGTTTTTACTCAAAAATTATACCGGGCGCGAAGTTTTCTTTGATTTGAGTCACAACACTTTATCCGATTAAAAATCCCAAAATAGAAAAATTTAAAAAAAAACTCATGATTTTTAAACTGAACGAAATTTTTTTTGGAAAAAGTAATTTTTACTAGCAACTATTTTTTTCCGCGATATCACCTTTCTTTTTTTTCTTTCAGATAAATTGAGAGCAATCAGAATTCAAGTTTCTTCTTTGATTGGTATGCTCAAAGAAGACTAGAGCAAGGGAAAAAATCAATGCCGCCGAGTTTCGAAGAACAATTTATAAATGCTGATGTTTATCAAATTAGCTTTAGTGGTAAATTATCTCATGAAGACTGATATATGTTGTGAGAAATAGTAGTGTAGTCAAACTGTTTTCATGAGCTAAACAACAGTGTTGGTTTCAAGGCCGGTTGTAGATCCAATGTTTTTTTTTGGAGAAATGTTTCTTTTTTAAAATATTGTTTAATAACTGATGATATTTCATTAGGAATTGATTATTGATCAAATTGAGGTTTCATATTTTACGAAAACGCTATGATGCGACCCCCTGTATTCATCAATTAGAATTTTTTTTAAGTATAAAACAAAAAACTAGCAACTGAATTGACTTTTCGAACCATTCTTACCCGAGTCGAGATTTTTCACCTAAATTGAAGCAAGATATGAGCAGTTTGAGCGGTTTTTTCAGACAACTGCGCTCGAAATCTTTCTTCGTAATGAGCGGTTTGAGCGGTTTCTCAAAAAAAAAACGCTCAAAAACCGCACAATATTTGAACGTTTTTTTTATAGATAATCGCTCTCAAAAACCGTTCAAATCTTGCGCGTTTTTTTTTTTGATAAACCGCTCAAGATTTTTGACTAAATCTCGACTATTTTTTCGACCGCCGCGACTAACTTTTCGACCGCCGCTACTAATTTTTTGACCGCCGCGAATAATTTTTTGACCAGGCTGCGACTCATTTTTCGACCGCCGCGACTTAGTTATCGACTATGCTGCGACTAATTTGTCGCCCGCCGCGACTAAGTTTTTGACCGCCGCGACTTATTTTTTGACTATGCCGCGACTAATTTGTCGACCGCCGCGACTAATTTTTTGACCAGGCCGCGACTAATTTTTCGACTGTCGCGACCAATTTTTCGACCGCTGCGACTAACTTTCTTTCGGTCGCGCCGGTCGCAGTTAACTTTCTTTTGGTCGAGCTGGTCGCGGTTAACTTTCCTTCGGTCCCGCCGAACGCGGACACATTACCTCGGTCCGCAAAAAGGGGAAATCACAAATTTTGGTCGCGACTGTCTGATCATAAAACCACAGCCTCGACCCGGGTAGTGTAACATTGCCTTTTCCAGGCCTTTTGATGGTTTACTCGCTTTTTTTTATTAAACCGCTCAAAAACCGCTCAAATCTTGCGTGAAAAACCGTTCAAAAACCACCGCAAGGAATGAGCTGCTTTTGAGTGGTTCTTTAAAGCAAGATTTGAGCTGTTTGAGCAGTTTTTTGACAAAAAAATTGCCCAAACCGCTCAAATCCTGCTGGAAAATTGCTCAAACCGAAAAAATTTGAGCAAAATTTGAGCGGGATTTCGATCCGTTTAACGAGCATCAACCAAATCAAAAAGTTTAACGTAATATCAAAGCACTGTTTACGATGTTCGTCGAGAATCATAGAGCCCCAATCAGGGAGTTTGCGTCTTGAGTCTAACACCTTTTCAATCTCGATCTTGAAAAAATGAAAGGCGGATATTTCCCTCGTCTTACTTGTTTTTCAAAAAAAAATTTAATCTATAGTTTGCGATAGTTTTATTTTGTATTTTGACCTTAGTTTCTCTCTTTACACAATTTTATAAGTTTCGATGCTATCTGGTCAAATAAGAAAAAATCCCAAGTTTTACAAACTCAAAAAATTTTCCTTATTTTTGTTTTCATGTAAATTAGTCCCGAAATCTAAAATCTGAAAATTTTCCCCAATTTTTCGCATCTGTTAACCTTTTCTTAATTTTTTTCTCGATATAGCAAGCGTTACAGTGAGATAGTTTGTAACTTCTCAAATAAGTGTTTAATAATTTTTTTAATCGTTAAAATGAATGCCAGAAATTGAGTATGGCATGACCCAAATTTCCGTATTTTTCACGAAAGCATGGAGACTACTCAATTCAATAGCTACAGCTAGAGTGTTGTTAAACTTTTTTTTGTGGATAGCTGGTGTTAAGAAGTGAAAATAGACAGGGTAAGAAAATTCTAAATGGCTTACGTAAGGGTTGGAATTAAACTAAAACTAGTTTAAGACTCGGTAAAACGATGGGTTCTCTTCTAAAAACTTAGTAAAGTTTTAAGCTAAGACTAGACTAAAAGACGGAAGGTTAAAAGGTATCTTGGCTAGTTAAAAGTTAATGTCGGTTGAAAAGTTGAATTGAAATTGGTTGCATAACACATTACACTGAACAAAGATCAGATGTCCTAAAGCCGATGTGCTTTTGGCAGGTACTCTTTAATTCAAAACTAGAACATAAGCAGCAATAGATGTTAAAAGATCAGCTTTGACATTCTCCTGGAAAAGTTATTGGAAGGCACCGATGTTTAATATGATATACCTTTAACTTTCATCCGAGGAAGGCGGCCGATGGGCACAAGATAGCTCTAACAACAAAAACAAAGTTCATCTACGTGGAGGTTAACTGAACCAAAATATTTGACAAACTAACAAAAAGAGTTGAAGTAAATTACAAAATAAAGAAGCAATGCACTCATTTTTTTAAGTAAAACGAGTTAAGTCAAAAAATTAAATCATCGAAGCATAATTCCAGGTGCTGAATATCGTTTGCAACGAAACGTAAAATTAAGTTTTTACGGAAGTTATATGAATCTTTTGCGGAATGTAGAATTTTTGTTTTAATAGTTTCAGTAGGCAACTCGCTTCAATGCTCTCAATGCTGTCCATTTTTTGAGGTCTTCTAGTGTCATTGGAGACTTTAGCCTTGATAAAAGAGGTTGTCTTCAGCCGATCGGGAGTATCAGCAATGGGTGTGTCAACAACGGTTAGCGGTTCAATGGGTGTGTCCGACGGATCGTATTCACTTTGACCAGAAGAAGTTGATTTGACCTAGAAAGCATTTTCGATCAAATTTCCCTTGTTTGGAAGTCGAGGAGGGGGAATTTGATTGAAAATGCTTTCTAGGTCAAATCAACTTCTTCTCGAAATGTCGGGGGTCGAACGCCTTAGTGGGGATGAATTCGGGGTGGTGAGATCCACAACAGTTACTGACGGGTTTTCTATTTCGATAGTTATAGCTTCTAGCGATGATGTGGAAGGGATTTTTATACAAGTAGAAGAGTGTTCACCCGGCCTAACATCGGAATGTTCTACAAGGCTCGTGAAGATTCGTTCTCCCAGCAGTAATGGTGGCTTTATGGACCGGATGTGTCTGATGTTGTGTCTGACGTGATGATCCGATAGCTTTCATGGAGGCGTTGACTTCATGGGCGAGGACGCTTTCCTCTTGACCATCCGGGTGGGTTTTGGTCTTGAGGAGCCTCGAATCGGCATTGGATTGGTTCTCTGGTTCTCGGAATCCATTCTATTGGGGTTTTCAGGCACGCTCCTTTTCGGATTTGAAATCAAGTTTTGCGGTTGGGTCGCCTCATTTTGGTTGCTAAATTCTTGTTGTCTGTCGTCCGTTTCCTCTTGACTGTCCGGATGAATGATGGGTGGTATGATGGATTGTTCCGAGTTTGCGGTCGGCATTTTTGGTTGGACTAAAGCTTGCGGTGGGACCTGATCATTGACCGGTTCTGGGTCTTCCTTTTGTGGGACTTCTATTTTGATATCCGCTGAAAGTTGGGCTGCGGAAACTTGTACATTTTTGAGGTTTATTCGGGTAAATGGCTTAAGGTTTTTTAAGAGGATCAAACGGCTAGCTTCGTCGTCAGATATAGTCTCCATAGACATATTTGGAGGTGCCGTTTCCATTTTTTCCGATGTTTGACTTTGGCTGGGTTGTCGCGACGGGATATGTTCTAAGTCGCGTTCTGTGCCGATAGGACATCTCCCTCTCCTTTTCTTCCTCTCGCAGGAGGATTTCTCTCGAGCTGTTCATGATCGCATTACGTCTAGCAACATCTAAATCTTCATTTTGAGTTGCTTTCAAACGTTTGACTACAACATTTCTGGCTCGCTTAATCACACTCCTTGGCCCTTTTGTAGCGTATAACTTCACCAATAATTCTTCTTTCTGGGGCTCACCTTCTTTTTTCTGTTAATCTTTTCACTGCTAAATCAGATTTACGAATTATTTTACCCTTCATAAGGGTTACAGTATGGTCCGATTACCTCACTACTTCTTCTTTATTTATAGTACGGTAAGTTATTTTTAGTACGGTTCATACTTTTTTCTATCTTGAACTTTTCGATATATCTTACACGTTGGGATATTCAGTACGGGATTGGCTACCCCTTGGGCTTTTTATTTCTCTGTGCGTGAGAGAACTTTTAATGGGAAAGCCGAACTCGTTGGAACTTATTTGGTGGCACTTTCGACATCGCCTCAAGGAACATATAGGAGTCGTCGTCTATGTATCCATCCTCTAAATCGTCCAGAGTTTCTCAGTCGTGTCGTCTGTCCCAGCAATTGAAATTTCCTCCTTTATCTATACATAATAGAAGTATATTCCAATCCAAGTTTTTTTGAAGATGAAAATTTCACAAGATTATGCCAAATTGCCTAATTTTTCCTCCATACAAGGTCTTTTCTTCTGAGTAAAGCCAAGGTCTTTTTTTCTGAGTAAAGCCATGAGTATCGAATCAAAAGTTTCTGACCAAGAGAATGGAAATAAGTTATGTTTGGTAACATTAGGACTCTTCTCATTAGCACTGGATTGAGTTGTAGAAGTACCCGACGGGTAGCCTGTACTGGGTATAGTAGAAGGAGATTTTTTTACTTATGAATTTTTTTTATTCGAGCGGGTTTTTATCGATTGTTTCTTTAAGAATTCTGAAATTGTGTGACATTCGACCAGAATGTGAAAAATGCAATCTCTGCAGAATTCGGAATTTTAGCAGTAAGCCTTCCGGATTGGTGGTTTTTAACAACTAAGGGCGTTATTGGAACGTTTAGCCAAACGGTGAAGGCTGGAATATTCTAGTATTTTAAAATTTCAAAAATTCGAATGATGACGTCACATTTCTGAGAAATGCTGAAACGGCCATTTTAACAAGAAACGAGAGAAAAAACACAACAACATTAGTTGCGCTGACGATAACAACAACAATCGTGATTGAAAAACAGCAGCAGATTGCAGAGAACGTTCCGAGTTGCAACTATTGTGCTGCTACAATAGTTGCAAGGCCGTTGCAAACAACGGTGAAGGGTAAGAAACCAGCCTTCCGGATTAGGAAGAAATCAAGAGCAACGGGCTTGATTCAGCGGATTCAAGAAACCGGAAGGGTCTCGGGACGGAAAACTTTTATTGACTCATATGAACTTTTAGCATCCTGTCATGTCCTGACTTGAATTTAGTTGATATTTGGATTAGTTTTGACAAGGATGAGGTGCTAAGAGTTGGGGGGAAAGGGTTGATCCATCTTCGATGGAGATGATGATTTTTATCTACTGAACAAAAACAATAGTAATATAATAAGTAGTAGCCCTGTTTTTGGGAGTGACCTCGTGGTCTGGGGATACTGAGACCCAGCCATGAGCTCACTATTTTTGCATGTAATTCAGTTAATTTGAGCGTTCTGGTCGAAGCCGGAGAACAGTAACGTTTTTGTCGACCCGATGTTAGAAAAGACC
This sequence comes from Symsagittifera roscoffensis, assembly GCF_963678635.1. Lineage (NCBI taxonomy): Eukaryota > Metazoa > Xenacoelomorpha > Acoela > Convolutidae > Symsagittifera > Symsagittifera roscoffensis. Next base: position 40,155,091 of record NC_087066.1, on the reverse strand, counting down.
ACCGAAAAGTACTGGCTTGGTAGAGACGGTGAAAAACATGCAAAGCTCTGTTTAGACGCTAGCCAGTCGTCTTAAGACTTAGTTTTGTTATCCGTCGATATGTATCTTCCGGGCGAATGTTACATGTATGTTTTTATGGCGCTCCTGGATGTTATTCTTTTATAACATCATGACCGGCGGAACCATTAACGAGCACTCTGCGCCGAGCGGATGCTCACATTAACGCCCTTAATAGGCCTAAACCGCCGGGGCGGAAGGGTAGTTCGGAACGCGGAGGCCTTCCGGATTGCCGTGAATAGTTTTTTAACCTAGTTAAGACCGAAAATTCACGAACCAGGAAGGGTGGGGGGATCGGCCGTCTCCTCGTCCCCTGAGTGGTTGGTGACCAAAAACACTTAAAGATATAAGTAAAACCAAACAAAAAATAATATAGTACCCAAGAAAAACAAAAAACATAAAAAATAACCGAAAAAACCAAAAACAGTAAAAAAAAGTAAAAAATCAGTAGAAATCATCCCCCCAGACAAGATGTGATTCAACCCCCCGTTTGTTGTTGATAGATATATTCTTGTTACAGGCATTTATATCAGTCAGGATCGTTACGATCAATTTTGTGGCCCGTTTTTGAGGCTTGTACTGTAGGGTTATTTGAGCATTTAAGCACGTTAATGATAAATTGCGCTCAAACCGGAAGGGTTAGCTGATTTGCGCTCAATTCGGAAGGGTCTTGGGTGAAGACCGATCCGGCAAGCAGTACAAGGAGCAACAAGAAGGGGCTCAACGACAACAACAATCGACTGTTGGGTATCGTTAACAAGTTTTGTATCCCTTTTGGTACAAAAAGTAAGATAGTAATCTGTGGGGGGCTCAGTTTTTTGTCTGGTCAGCTTACTCTTCGATTGACCAATCATGTTGTAGTATTTTGAGGCATGAGACACTTTTTTCTGAGAGAATTTGTTCCTTAACTGAGAACTGGAATATCTAGGCATCAACTTTTCAAAGCCTAGAATAAATATAATGTGATTTACTGAAGTGATAACAAAATTTTTGTCATCATTTGAAACTAGTACGGGATCGGCCGTTGGATGCCTAGATGCCTAGATAAGTAATCTACAAATCCCATTTTTTTGTCCGGGAGATGTTCGACGTGAAATGTCAGAGTAGAAGATTATCTGCACAACGGATAAGGAAGGGTTGAGATGTTTTTGTATACTTATCAACCTGTAATGCTCCGATTAAAAATTTTATGATCTGTAAGGGTAAAAAATTGCTAACCCAAAAAGTTGTTTTCAAATTGGTCTAGCGCCCAAGCTAAGCCAAAAAGTTCAAGTTCGTTTGTACTGAATTTTAATTCGGCTATGTTAGGGAATCTCCTCGCGAATGCTACGGTTTTGCAAGCTCTCCCCATGGTCGTGCTCGAGGGATGCACCCAACCTTACGTGTGATGCGTCGTACTTTTCTCTTAGGATTGACTTGGAAATGGTTGTCACTGTATTACAGATTTTTCCAAGTTTTCTCAATTGCTGCGAGATGTACGTTTGACCAGTTGAACTGTTTGTTTTTCTGCAATAGCTCTCTGAACGGTGTAGATATGGATGCTTGAGAAAAGTTTGTTAAATTGGTTGATTGAGCCCATTAGATATTCAATACATTTTGTATTATCAGATTTGTTATTCGAAGGAGTGGTTCCTTTTGCGTCGATTTTGAATCCAACCACTACATTATATAGGTTGAAAGTTTATATTTTCTCCCATTTTATGGCTAGTCCTGCTTCGTCAAAAGTTCTTCAAACATCAGAAACCAATTTACAGTGATATTAAGCGCTACCAATTGTAGCGATATTAATGTCGTCTAAATAACAGTGTAAAATTACTAGTGTTTTGGTCAAGCGGTCCATAATGAGTTGAAACTTATTTTGTCTTATCGCCTAATCCGTAAAATCACGTTTCAAAACGATACGAACCCTCCCATTAATGCTCCTCCCACTATGTTGAAATTGAATTGGTTGCTGGCTTCTCTTGATAATAGTATTCGCCAAAATGAATGATGTACTTTAACTTAAAGAATTAAAACCAATTTTTTTTCGTCATGGCCGCTGATTGTTAAGTAGACGTTAGCGATTAGTTCGAACAAACTAAGCATTTAATATTTATTGCGAAAACTTTGCTTATTTAGTAATTTTGAATTCAAAGCTACTTTACTTGATTGGTTGCTAAATAAGTGGTCGACACAGAGTTTAAATTTGAGGGGCAAATATTTGGGTATGCGCCTGCCTTTTACTTGTATCGGTTTTTGTGGTTCAATGAAATATGTATTTACAAAACTTTTTTTTGTTCAGCCTGTTTTTGTTAGGAGTTCCGGGAATATATTAGATATGTACTATTTGAACTCACGTGGTATTGGTGCGTCGCAGATTTGGCATGAATGGGTGTCTGACTCAAATTTGATCCGGTTAACTTCTATCCTGACTGGTGTTTTTCTCGGGATGGACAGCGCGTCGGATACTGTGGGTGAGGCCTGCTTCTGCTGCCGTGGGTGTTGAAACTTTTGTTTTCAGGTTTGGTAGAATGTCATTGCTTAGCAAGTTTTTTATGCACTTCCGTATGAAAATTTGTTGATTTTTGGCATCCCATCCGTTCGATTGTATTCTGACGGCGACTTATCCGGTAACATTCATCGCATTCCCAACTCCTTCATAAGCTTTTTTTTTATTTCATAAATTGCTTCGAGTTGTAAGAATCTATCTCTTATCTTAAGTTCGTGGAGTAAGTCGTTTTTATGAATGATACTGGGCCGGCTGAGTCAATTTGTATTTCAGTTATGAATGGGTTAAAGTTACCAATTGACACCATTAATGAATTCTTCAGCTCTTGTCCTTCGTGAGAAAATACTGTTCTAAATTTTTTTTCATTTCAATAGCCTGCACTTCATTATCGTTATCTACAGTAAAAACTAGGAAGTAATTTCGGATTTTGCTCCGCAACAATGGTTTGTGCTCTGGCTGAACTCCTGCAATGTTAGCTTGTGTACATAATATAGCTTTTGTACAGAACTATATACTGAACTTTTTATTTAATCTTGATGTATTTTCATGCCTTTCTCGCGTACTATAACGTCGGCTAAAATATTCTCTCTCTGGGGTCAGAAAATCGATACACAACTTTTTCTGATTTTCCATGTTCCGTATTTTGGTAATAAAAATATCTCTGACACTAGTTCCGTCTCTAGATCGCCTAGTATACAGTTTTTTGCCAGATCTGAAAAAATTTCGATGAACTTCTCTAGTGACTCGTTATCATTCTACCTTCGAATGAAAAACTTGTATCTTTCCTAAGTTGAATTCGTAGTTATAGTGAACGTGGTTCTTAGTTACTCCCAGATTTTTGCAAAAATTATATCAAGTATTCTTTTTTCTTTTTCCAGGACTATTGTGTGCGAAGCATTTTTGGCCTTCTCTGGCAAGCTAGGTATAATTGCGATATTAGCTTCTTATCCATGTCACCGATTTGTACGCCGTTATATTTTGCGTTATTTTTGTCTTTCCTCCTTCGCACTTCTTCATTAAAAGTTTGTGATGCTTGTTTACTTCTTTCTTCTTTTTCTGCCCGGCAGGTTGAATCATCGGATGATTATGATGTTTCTGGGATAACGACAATTAACTCGGGTCTAATTGGTAGATTTATCAAATCTTCATTATTCAAGGATTTTTTAGCGATGATTGTCAACTGAAACTTTTTGGCGCATTTTTTTTAATCTAGGTAATTTTGTTTGTTTCGTTGTTCCAAAAAAAACACTGGACCTCGTAGGTTCGACTCGTTTGACTGCGTCATGTTAAAAAGTGAAGACAGTATTCAGGGTATGAATATTCTAAATGACTAACGATAAGGGTTGTACTTAAACTAAGACTAGTTTAAGACTCGGTAAAAGGATGGGCTCTCTACTAAAACACTAGCAGATTTTAAACTAAGATTAGATTAAAAGACAGAAAGTTAAAAAGTATCTAAGCTACTTAAAAGTTAAGTTTGGTTAAGAAGTTGAATTTAAATTGGTTGTATAAAACATTGCACTGAACAAAGATCAGATGTCCAAAAGCAGATGTGCTTTTGGCAGGTACTCTTTAATTCAATACTAGAAGATATGCAGCAATAGAGGTTAAAAGATCACCTTTGACAGCTGGTCTGAAGTTTTTTGAAAATCACTGAATCATATCTTCAAACTTTTTAACAGATTTTGCCTATTAGGGAACAAGGAACTGGATTTTTGTTTTCGTTCCGACTATTTGTAAAATGCGAAGGTACGTTGTATTCGGATAGGTTTTAGTTTTTCTAAAAATTGTTTTCAAATTGACGTTTTTGATTATGATTGGCAAATATGCCTCCCTTGTTTTGTTCAAATCTTTTTATCACACCACACAGAAAAAAAACGACACTAATGTGGAAAAAAAGTGTTTTTTAAGTCTATGGTCGGAACAGTCTGTACTTTGTGCACAATAAACAGCTGTTTTTGTTCGTTATTGCTCAGCAATTTTTTTGAGAAGTCTTTTATTTTGCAAATATTTGTTTCAGACCACATTTTTAGGTTTGCGAATGAATTATTTTCAATTTTTCGTATAAGTTTTTTTTACCGGTGCTGACGCTTGAAATCAAATTGACTAATTTCAATCATTTTCAAGTCATTATAGCTCTACCTATTCTTTGCTTTCCAGTGTATATAAAACCGGGGCTCAAATCCGCCGTCATGGTTGCCGTCAATTAGCTTCAAGTCTCTGATTATTAAGCTAGTTTACAGATTGATGTTCAATTTTTTCATGATCGTTTTTGGCTCTGTTACGTGCGTATTTTTACACCGCTCATATGAGCTATCCTCGTTTATCTGACTAAACTTTTGAATGATTGGATTTTGAGCCATCTTTTTCCCGTTGTGACAAGTCTCTCAGAAATACTGGTGCCACGACCAACATTCGAGCCGGACATTATTCGGGACTTGACGACCCCGCGTGGAACCTTACGACCCCAACCCCAGACGGAACCTTATCCTTACAGAGGGGACGGGACCTTACAACCCCGAATGGGACTTTACGGCCTCAGAACCTTCTCAAACCTCACACGGCGTGGTATTCGCCTCCGAATGCTGAAACGAAACAGAAAGTCAAAGTTGAAAACAGTTTCTGAGCAATCAGCTTCACAATACGATTATATAAATAATGGTAGCGGCCCGGGTTGTTAAAAAAATGCTTATCATACAACTCAATACTAGTGGAGAAAAAGCTTATCATACCATTCCATAGAATAAAAAATTATTGCATGATGGTCTTTTTTTTTCATAATAAAATTAATGTATGATAATTATTTTTTCCGCAATATGAAATAGTTCGACAGCATTTTTTCCATGTAACTTTTTTGAGTTTTTTATTTGTGTTTCACCTCTGAGCACAAAAAGCAAAAGTTGAACCAAGTCTGAAAATCAACAGGATAAAATTGAAAATGCAGTTAAAACTACGTAATGCTAGATACCAAGAAAAATAAAATTTGAAATTCATTCGAAATTATAACATAAAAATTTAATTTTTTGTAAAATGCTACGAGGTCTCTGTTACAAAAATTCTGTTGCAAAAATGTTGGACTGAGTAAAAATTTGAAAAAGTTTTTTTTGTAAATAAAAATGTTGAGCGACTAAAATTAGAACTGAGAACTTTTTCTCAATTTTGCTTTTAAATAAAATGAAAATCGTACAATAAATGAAAATGAATGAAAATCGTACAATAAAATTTTTTTTTGTGCAACAGAAAATTAAAAATTTGATGACGAATCTGTTATCATTCAAATGAAACCCAATGTAAGCTCATTGAATCTTACCTAACAAGCCTTTTGGAAGGATTTCTGAAAAGCACTTAGTCGAAAAAATGCTTATAATACACTTTTCGTGAATTGGAATACAGTGCTGATTTCAATTATCCGGACAAAACGAACATAACTTGAATTTTCAAACACGTTTTTCTCAAATTGGGTTGAGTTTAGGTGAAAACTTAAGGAGACAAAACTTGCTTAAAATTCCAGCAGAATTAATATGGTGCCATTTTTTCTCCGAAATTCTTAACAAACATTTTACCCCAAAAATGGGTCAATTTGGCTTTTTTCAATTAATCAAGAATTACGCTGAAACTACTTTGTTAATTGATACGAAAATTATATCACAGGAAGCCTCTTACGCAGCTCAAAAAGTTTAAGAAGGGTTAAATCTCCAAAAACCAGTATAAGAGAAAAAAATTTCACTTGATATTCAATAAATGTGATTTTTACTTTATAAAACCCAGAAACTCTGTTAAAAAATAAATTTTAAACAATTTGCGCAAATTTTTGGAGGTTTAACCCTTCTTAAACTTTGTTGAGCTGCGTAAGAGGTTTCCTGTGGTGATATAATTTTTGTATCAATTAACAAAGTAGTTTCAGCGTAATTCTTGATTAATTGAAAAAAGCCGAATTGACCCATTTTTGGGGTAAAATTTTTGTTAAGAATTTCGGAGAAAAAATGGCACCATATTAATTCTGGTGAAATTCTAAGCAGCTTTTGTTCTCTTCATTTTTTGTCTAGGGTTAACCCAATTTGAGAAAAACGCGTTTGAAAAATCAAGTTTTGTTCGTTTTGTCCGGATAATTTAAATCAGCACTGTAGTATGACAAGCGTTTTTTCCATAGAACCCATGTAAGGAATTGTATGACAAGCATTTTTTGGTGTGGAATTGTATGATAATCGTTTTTACTTTATAGAGGTAAGCCCGGGAGGTTCAAAAGACAGGAAGACAATTGGATGAAAATTCATCCATGATGTTACAGGAAAGAAAATTACAACATGTTGAGGTTGGTTATATGCTTTTGCCCTATAAAGTTTTGTTTTGATAAATGGGTTTGTGTGAAACGGAAAAACCCCGACTGCCTTGCTCCTACTTACTTTGTAAGCAAGTGTTGATGTAAGCAGTGTTGATTGTTAGATTTTGCAAAATTCGAAGAGAGCATAGTGTAATTTAAAAAACAGCATCAGCAGTGGATTAAAAAAAGTACTGCTGGCATAATTTTTTGACTTAAATTGCAATAAGCAACAATCACACTTAGTTTCTATTTCTTCTATTCCTTCTTTTTTCTATTTTTTAAAAGATTTTTGGTAATTACAAAGCTGATGATATTTTTGATGGTACTTTTCATTTTTAATTGTTATTTGAATTCTGTACGAAATTTTTAAGAGTGCATACATAAACCGAAAGATCTGTATGTCAAAAAAAATGTGAAATTGGAAAAAGAGTAAACATCAACAAAGCAGAGGCAACTCTCATCAAACTCAACCTAGAGAAGAATTAGAAATAAATAACAAAAAAATGTAATTAACTGACGATAGATTAGTATATTGTAAAAATGTTTGCAGACTGGAGATACTTAGGCAAAAATCTGAATGTCAAAACAAAACAGTTGTATCAGAAAATTTGGACTTTCTTAATATTTGACAAATAACTACATTCCCAAAAAGCAACCAAAACCAAACTCTAAATCTTAGGACCCGGTGTTCTGCCAAACGCCCGAAAAATCATTCCGTGCTCGTCAATTTGCAGAAAGTGAGACGAGATTGCTCGTATCAGGGTAAGCCTTGATTGTTTTGGCAGCATTTTAATCCTTAAAAGTTTTCAAAGCAATTTCTTGGAATATAGTTTGAATCAAGAAAACTGATAAAAATTTCAAACAAAAAATTAAAAAATTTCAGACTTTTTTGAGTTTTTTTTTAAATCATCCCTCACACGCTATGAAAACTAAAAAAGATTTATTTTTTTGCTCTACAAAGAATTAAACAGACCAAATTTTATGCCTCGATCCATTTTCTAAGACGGACTAAATTTTCACTTGCGCGTTAATAGCACAAAAATTATAGCGCGTTAAGTGTCCTAAATTTGTCAAATTATCAATCTCCAACACCCATATTTTTTACAAAATTGATCACAGGGGCGCATCTAGGATTTCTCGAGAGGGCGGATTTTTTATTAAATTTTCATTACGAGGCCAAACTGTGCACTGGATAGGCGCACAATTTCACAATTTTGTGTCTGTATAACCCTGGATTCCAGAGACAAATCTTTAAACACGTACCAAAATGTAAGTGGATTCCACTTACAAAAGTTTCATGGATTCCGCGTACAAATACCTGCAATGCAAATTTTGTCGGCACATTTGTTTTGTTGCGGATTCCGCAACAAGCAAATATAGCTAGTTGTTCTGAGTTCCGCAACAAGCAAATATAGCTAGTTGTTCTGGATTTCGCATCGCATCAGTAAGTGGATTCCGCAAAATGTAAATGGAGTCCGTAAAATTGAAGTGGATCCGCAAATTTAAGCGGAATCCGCAAGCAAAAAGCGAATTCCACTTACAATTTGCGGATTCCACTTACTATTTGCGGATTTCACTAACAATTTGCGGATTCCACTTACAATTTGCGGATTCCACAACAGCTCATTGCAACTATACACATGTCTTATTATTTGTTTGTGGACTCCGCAAACTGTTCTGGATTCCGCACATTCAGTTGCCGATTTCGCAAATTCGCCCATTTGTTGAGCGATTTTGAGCGGTACAATGTTTTAAGTATTTGTTTCCGTGGAATCCAAAACAGCAAAGAAGATCAAGGGAAAGTAGCAATATTGCGTATTCCGCGACAAATCTGATTTTGGACTGTTGCGAAGTCCGTTTACAATGCACAGAATGCACAGGTTGGCCTCGTAATGTTCGGAAATTTTGTCCACCTTTTTTCTAAGTCGTTCAAGTTGATTTTCCGAGCACTCCCAGAACCTTATAAAGACCCTATTTTGACCAAAATATTTGCGGCGCAGGCAAATTTTTGAAAAAACAGATCAAAAAAGGCGTTTTTGGGCACATATTGGAAAAATTTTGCCAAAAATGGCGTTTTTTTGGCGCTCGGTCCCCTTCAAAATGAGTAAATTTTGGCACCCGAGCCAATTTTAGAAAAACTTTAGGGTTGGTCGTTCTAAAATGGATGTCATAAAATAATACCAAAGGGGGACCCTTAGGTTGGTAAGGGGTCGAATGATATTTTAAAAGTGCCGTCAAAAATTATTAGTTAAGAAGTGGAAATTTGTCTCGAGAAATAAAAAACACCGCAAGCTCAAATATTCCGTCACTTTCTTCAAAAGTCGGAACAAAAAGTTGAAATAAAAATTTTATTGGCAATGATTTCATACACAGCAAGTTAAATTAAGTTGGAATCAAAAGAAGCGATCATTTTATAATCAAGTAACCATCTATTTCGTTTGCCTTGTTTTTTTGACAAATTTTTTTTGTCAAGATGTCTTATTCTGTCTAATTTAAAACTTCAGTTCCTTCTATC
>NC_087066.1:39931499-40145510 GCF_963678635.1 Symsagittifera roscoffensis | reverse complement strand
AAATGTCAGTCTCCTGATCAAACGGAGGATAGGAGATAAGGAGAGGACTGAAACTTATAGCAGGTGCAGCGAAAACCAAACTAAAATTGTTTCGGATTGATCCTGCCTGCGTTTTTCAGTGACTCTAATTTCTTACGCTGACACGGTCAGCTAAAATACTATCAATATTCTCCTACTTTTTCGTCTTCTTCAAAATAGTAAATATTAAATTCTCTTAAAGTAAATTTTCACATAAAAAAGAGTCACTCAGAACTGAAACAAATACAAGTAAAGAAATTTATTGAGTCAAATTTAACGGACCCAAAGGAAAGCGAATTGCCACCACCCCAGCCCCCAGCATCGGGCAATACCCCAACTGACAGTGAGGACTAGACAGTGTACCTTTCCCAGCAAGGATTGAAAATCAACTCCTCGGAACTTTCTCTCCGCTACCTTCCAACGATTATTGTAAGAAATAAAAAGCAATTAATTGATAAAATAAACAACCCCCCCTCCTATTGGTAAAAATTAACATAAGATGAACAATTGTGCATAACACTTAACCTTTGTCTATTTAATCATTTCTTTCAATTTATCTGTTTGTATAGCAATCATTTCAACTCTAGGATCAGATCGACTATGATCTATGATATAATTGAAATGAGACTTATAATTTTAGTTACTAATTGAAAGAAAGGTATCTATCAGTCGAACCCAAGCGTTTCTCTTAGTAAATTATATATATATATATATATATATATATATATATATATATGTATAACGCAAGGAGTGATTTTTTTCTTTAACGTTTCAACACACTTTTGAAAGTTTCATCTGTACAGAGAAAAAAAAATATGTAAATTTTCTGGTTGCTTTGCGATTCAAACCTGTAAAATACAGAAAAAAAATTAAATGACTGAAACGACAAGCGGTATTCTAATTCCAAATTTGTTTTCTACCCTCAGAATAGTCTAAGTAGCTCCTGTGCTTAAGAAACGATTCGGAACCAATTTTTAGAATTGCGTAAAATTTTTGGACTCAACGCATAAAAAACGTGTTTTTTTTTTAAACAATGCCATCACTTTATTTTTTCAGTAGGGACAATGGCACCGCTGTGTTTTAAAAACATGTTTGATCAAATAGCATGTTTATCAAATTGAAGCGAAAAAGTTGAGATTGGCTGTTGGAAAAATAACTTTTTTAACCGACAAAGCATTACATAATGAGTGAGGGAACTTTAATTGAAGACAGGAGAATATTGTGCTGAACTATTTCAGTCGCGGCCTCAAGATTCGATTCTCTCTCCCATTAGCAAAAAAAAAATCATATAGTTGAACAATTAAACTGCTGTTTTGAGCTTCTATTAGAGTACTGAAACATTAAATTATTAAATCAAAGAAATTTCATTTGGAAAATGGTACCTCGTTTCGCTACTTGCTTGCAGGTCCTGATAAAATTTATCATTATGCACAAGCTTGCAGTAATGTTTTTCATGAATTGTATTGAAACGTCGTCACTATTACCTAATTTTAATCTTTAAGACCTATGCTGCGTATCTCCTGTGCTTAATGAACTGATTACGATTTTGAGCAAAAATATGTTTTTTTCCTGCTTATCCTCGCCTTCTATGAATGGCCGCTTTAGGCTAAATCCTTTATCTAAACTATAATATTCAGAATAATTTTAGTTCACTTGTGTCTTATATTGCTTCTTTCAATCCGCTGCATTTATCACCATCAGTGTCATCATTCGCGAATTTAGGAACACAACCAAAAGATTTTGAGAAATTAAAATGTAAAAAATCAATATTTTTGGTTTATGGAAAAATGCTGATCATACAATTTCCATATATGAAAAAATACTAATCATAGACCTTTCATGCAACTTTCTGTACGTATGGAATTGTATGGAAAGTGTATGACTAGCGTTTTTCCATATATGGAAATTGTATGACTAGTATTTTTGGTCATCCCGGGCGTGATTTTGTTATTCCTTCTCATTCATATGCTGCTGTCTTTTAATTATTTTGCTCTCAAAAGTCCTCGCCCGATTTTATCCTTTTTTTATTAATGATGGTTCGCTTTTAGTTTTTTAGTTTCTCTTCCACGGATAATGACTGCAAGCTTTGTCTACAATTGAATGCGTGCGTGATTCAGTAGAAATTCCTTTGACAAAAACCAAAAGTACAGTGGCCGCTTTAAACTCTACATAGCACCCTTGGTCAACTCTTTCAGCACCTCTTTCAGAGACAATTTTTTTAGAGACGAAATTTTTAAATGACATCTTTGATTCCAAGAAGATGAAAATTGTCGAAAAGTCTAACCAACAGTTAAAATTAAACAGAACGCCTTAAAAACTATGTAGTAAAACTCTTAGCATGGCTTTTATTCTTGTTTTTCTATGCAGAATGCATTACTGGCATGTGTAGTTTTCAATTGATAAAGTTAAGTACACTGCTATTGGTTTATGAGACAATAATATAAAGCTTTATTTTGAATATTTGATACTAGAAAGTCCAGTCTAGGAATTTAAAGAACTTTCACCATTATAATTCAAGATTTAAAAAAACGGCTCATAACTGCTCAAAAATGACTCAATAAAACTATTCAGATGTTATTGGAAAGTTTTGTAGGTTATTCCTGGACAATTGTTTTTCATGGACACTTAATTAAATGATGCCCAAATAATTCCGCTGATTGTAAAAATATCAAGTAAGCCGGTTATACAAAACACCATACAAAATAAAAAAAAAGACTTGGATCTAATCAAAGCCAAAACTACTGCTGAAATATTGTTTGCATTTGTCATAAAAATAGTTGAACCTGGCATTGTCTGAAAATAGCCGAACAGGTCTCATTCAGAATCTGAAAGCATTTTTGCAAAAAAAATTTACCTTGGTTGATCAAAAATGCTAGCCATACACTTTCATATATGGAAAAAAACTAGTCCTTTTTTATCATGCAATTCCATGAGTGCAGAAAGTAACATGAATTGTCTGTGATAAAAAATTTTTCATGTGTCGATATTGTATATTTGCCCTTTTTTAGAGGCCAAAATTTTTTTTCTAAGTTATTTTCTCAAAGTTTTTTACGATATTTGTGTTTGTTTACGATATTTGAGAAAATTTAAGATATTGACTTAGAAAAAAAATTTTGATATGCAAAGATTTCATATTAGTTTCTACATTTAGGGAATTGCAAGAAAACTGTATGATTCAAATTTTTTCCATATATCAAAAGCATATAAAAGCATATATTTTTTCCATATATTTTCAGCATTTTTGGTCAATCCAGTTAAAATTTTACTTGTAAAAATGGTCGCAGATGCTAAAGGACACCTATTCGACTCTTTTAGATCAATCGTTTTTATGTCAAAAGCATACAATGTTTCAACACTAGCTTCGTCTTTGACAAGATCCAAGTCCTTAAAGCTTGGTAGAAACTTGTAAGTGACAGGAACCATAGTTATTCAAACATAGAGTCATCAATAGTTTTATAGTCTTGCGTGTACATTGCTTTTGAAGCAACTTGATGTAGATGCCTAACACAAACCAATTTATTGAAAACAGCAAACTTCTGATTTGTGGCAAAAGTTCCAAGGACGCTATTTCTTCAAATTTGAAACTTCATTCAATCATGCGTTCCCCAAATTTTACTCAAAATGCAATCCAAAAAAATGTTTTTTTGAGCCTTTCCAAATAAAATTATCAAGAGAAGCGGAAAAAGTTCAAATTTTTACGTCAAAAGTTATGCTCACAAAAAGTTGAATTTTGCAACAAAAATTTTCGGGGAATGTTTGTTGGAGAACTAAATTTGTTCTGGGCTTGAAAAAAGTTTTAAAAAGTTTTTTGAAGCAATTTGGAAATGTTTGCATCAAAAAGACACTAGTGATACAATTTTTACTTGACAAAATTGTATCACTACGTATCACTAGCGTTTTTGCCGAAAAGTTTTTTCTTTTTAATTTATGACGATACAAAATTAACTTCTTTTAAAAAACAAATTACATCATTTTAGTACAAATGTATGAAGTTTGTATGACTAGCAATTTTTCATTGAGATAGTTTATGGATTTTTATGATCAGCGTTTTGGGTCTATGAAGATCAACCCTGGCAATCAATTTGCGAAGGCTCGTGCAGTATCTTGGAAAATAATTTGGACTAAAACTTTCTAAACGAAATATACAAACGGAATTTCTAAACGAAATATCCAAACGGCGCAATTTCATATATTTTGATTATTCTTCTAGATATATAAAACAAAACTGCTCGTATCCGGGTGAAGCCCTGTATGTTTTAACTGCCTTTTAAGGTCTTTGGAGCAGTAATAACTTGATAAAAAAACTAAATACTGAATAAAAAAATGAAACACAATCATCCCTCCACATCCCCCATGCACCATATAAAGTACCAGGTGCGGATTTAGGGGGTTTGGTGGGAGGGGGTGAAAGCTCCCTTTCAGGTTTTCGACCACCTGCCGACCCAAAGAGTCCCGCCTCTGAATTAATTTGAGATATCCATATTTGATGACGGACCCTAAAGTGTTTCTAACGGCGCCTTTGGCACAATATATACTAATTTTGCGGCGAAGAAAATTTTACCAAAACAAGGTATTTATAGTGCTTTTGGAGAGCTCGGAAATTCACTTTGCTCGACAATTCGAATTTTTTTTTGTAAAACTGCCCCCTCGAGAAAATCCTAGATCCGCCCCTGTAAAGTACAAAGAGATAAATTTCGCTCCTAGTAACAAATGAAATATGGCAATTAAGCTTCATTCAACCAATTTGGAACTATTTCTAGGACGGATTAAATCTTTGCTTACTAAACGAAATATCCAAACGGCGCAATTTCATATATTTTGATTGTTCTTCTAGATATATAAAACAAAACTGCTCGTAACCGGGTGAAGCCCTGTATGTTTTGACTGCCTTTTAAGGTCTATGGAGCAGTAATAACTTGATAAAAAAACTAAATACTGAATAAAGAAATGAAACACAATCATCCCTCCACATCCCCCATACACTATATAAAGTACCAGGTGCGGATTTAGGGGGTTTGGTGGGAGGGGGTGAATGCTCCCTTTCAGGTTTTCGACCACCTGCCGACCCAAAGAGTCCCGCCTCTGTAATAATTTGAGATAACCATATTTGATGACAGACCCTAAAGTGTTTCTAAAGGCGCCTTTGGCACAATATATACTAATTTTGCGGCGAAGAAAATTTTACCAAAACAAGGTATTTATAGTGCTTTGGGAGAGCTCGGAAATTCACTTTGCTCGACAATTCGAATTTTTTTTTGTAAAACTGCCCCCTCGAGAAAATCCTAAATCCGCCCCTGTAAAGTACAAAGAGATAGATTTCGCTCCTAGTAACAAATGAAATATGGCAATTAAGCTTCATTCAACCAATTTGGAACTATTTCTGGGACGGATTAAATCTCCGCTTACGCGTTAATAGCGCGAAACATATCGCGCGTTAATTGTCCCAATTTGGCCTAAATGGCAACCTCTAAACCCTCATAACTTTATAAAAAAGTGACTGCAGGTGAAATATCTTTTGAAACTTAAGCTCAGGACAACAACACCTTTTGAATGATGTAACAAAATTCCGTCAAAAATGGCTAGTTAAGAAGCCGAAGTTTGTCTGAAGAAGAAAAACTACACCGAGCACAAATATTCCGTTACTTTCGTTTCGAAAGTCGGAATAATAATTGAGTGGACGAAAGTAATTTAGAATCTATTTCTGATCTCAAAAGACGCTACTCTTTTCTAGATTTTGCCCACTAATTATTTAATTTTACTTTGATTCAATCCGGCAACTCCTTGGCAAAGTTAAACGAAGCATAGCAAATCGGATAAACTAAACTTTGGCATCCGCAGCCATAGTTTTTTGGAAAACAAAATTTTCAGTAGAGACAAATTTTTATGGAATGATAGTCTGAGTTTTTTTGTTCAAAAAACTCATCTACAAAGTAAAAAAATTACAAAAATGTTTGAGAACTTTTTCGATGAAAACTCCGGTCGTTGTAAGACATTGTCATGAGTAGAATTTTGTTTTTAAAATTTTAATTCGTAAACGATTTATAATAAAGTTTTGATTATTTTTCTCTTACTTCCAATGCGTATTGACCTTTCATGAAATCTTCTGATAATGATTTTGCTGTATAAAATTATCATGAATGATTTTGAGCGTTTCTTTTAGGGCAATTTAACAAGGTACATTTTTTGGCAAGGTAGTTTTTGCGTGTAGTAGCAAAAAAAGAGAGAAAACAAAACGTTAGAAATTGGGGTGTGACCTTTGACACTGAACTGGGAAAGTCCGTCGATGAACTCGTGGAAGTCGATCTCCCCGTCGCCATCGGTGTCCAGGATGTCTATGATGCGGTAGATCAGCTGGTTCTTCGGGATGTCTGGCAGCGCCATCAATTCTTTCACAGATAGGCTGCCGCTCTTGTCCGCGTCCAGTTTGCGGAAGCGCATGTTCAGTCGCATCACCTAAACAAGAACAGTTTTTGTTTCAACTTTCGAGTTGAAAATTTATTTCAACCTGCTCATACTGCTAAAAAAATAATTATTACAAACGCAGTATATGTGTAAGAAGAACTAGGAGGTGCATGTTGAACTCAATTTTTCTACCATTTTCTTGACAGGGTATACAAACTAAAGTCTTACCAATTGTATTCACTATACTACTCTATAGCTTGGTGACAGATAATCCATTTCCAATTTTAAAACAAGAGGTAACCATCAGACACAACCCCCCCCCCCCCCCACACACACACACACACACACTCTTCTCAAGCATATACTACCTGCAAAATTTGCATTGAATACACGCCCCGACTTTTACACAATTTCCCCTTATAGTACAAGAATCGACACAAGATCCGGTGCATTTTCCTTTTATGCAAGATCCGAATAAGCTCACCTCAGATTATAGCCCCCAAAATACGAAAGCCGAGGCGTGATGGAATTACAATTTTGTTTTTAATAGGCTGGGAGGGCGCAAAAATAAAGATCCGAAAGGTCTTCATCAATACCTCTTCTCGTGTAAATGTCTGGCTCACGTTCCGTGGCATCGTGAACAACGAGTTACTTGTTCTTCTACTCATCTTCTAGATTCTTTTAGAATGTTCTGCAACACTGTAATCTTTTCTAGATTAAATAATCAAGTTTTCGTCCAAAAAGATGAAAGCTTTGAAGTGTTCTAAATATTTTGATCTAACAGTTTTTTTTTTAGTTCTGTTCTCTTTTCCAGCTGCTTCTATGATTATAATGATATATGTTCAAATTCGGCAATCATTTAAAATCTTATGAAAACAGATTTTTTTTCTTGCTGTCAACTTTTAATCTGAAATAAAAAATGGAACACAGACAGACACAAACAAAATGAATTTTCGGTTGTTTCAGAGTCAATAAAGAAGTCAGATTATAAAGTTAAACCAAGCTAGAAGTCAAAGATGAAAATTATGAGTTTGAGAAACCCTGAACAAATTAGATCCTTTCCAAAGCCGGCTGATACCCGGTTCCTATGATAATTGTTCTCCAAAATTATCGAAGCAACAAAACTCCGACAAAAGCTCTTTTCCCTCCCCACCCCCTACAAGACTCCGCCCACGCACCCCCCCCCCCCCCCCCTCCTCCCACCTCACATAAACATCAATTTTATGGTGTAACGAGTGGCTTTACAAGGTTGGGGGAATGAAGACCAATTATGTTTGTCATAGCCTAATTAGTCCGCCTGCCAATTTTTGTAACAATTGGACAATTTGAACAGAAAAAATAAGAGTGAACAATCGCAGGGGAGTTAAAAGAGCCCAGGACAAGAAGATTTGCAGAAAATCATTTATAGAAATCACTTTTTGTATTTTTTTTGCTACGGGGTAGTGATGTTGTTGAGTGGGTGGGTATGCTAGTCCGATTTCTTAAGGTAGCTTAATTATTTGAGGCAATGACCGAAACGCAACTTTTCAAAATATAAATATGAATGACTTAAAAGCTCATAATTGTTTTTTTTAATTCAATGATCAATTGCTTAGTTTATATATACCAATTTTTTTTTTGCAGGTGGCCGCGAAAAATACCTTTGTTTACAAATTACTTGGGTAGCTTCTCTAAATCTTTTTTGTTTATGAGCAGGTGGACGGAAAAACTTTGCTTCAATTTAGTTTTGATCTGAAAAAAAAACAACTGTCAGACCTGTTTTTCTTGATTATCAGATAAACTTGGAATGGGTTTGTTTCGAAAAAAAGTTGATTTTTTGACGACAAAAAGCATAATTTTATCTAGTTGTAATGAATTTGAAATAATTTTGCGTTTTTTTGGTGCTAGTTTTTTGTTTGTTCAGAGTTATTTTAAGCACAAGTAGATTACTTGCTGTTTCAATCTATTTCACTCATTATTTTGCCATTTAGAGAAAATTGTTGGTACTACTATGATGGAGTGGTCCCTTACAATACCCAGGTCCCTTGAGGAATAAGACACATAGGGTTGTGAAATAGTTAACAATTATGATTTTGCCATTCAAAAAGAAGTCGCTGTATAGTAAAGCCTCCCCCCTCAACATTTTAATGTGGAAAATTCAGAAAAAAATTCCAAAATTGATTTTTGAGGAGAAATAAGCCAATCCAATTATGATTGTTACACTGTAAAATAAATTGAAGCAATTTTCAAACTGAAAGGTTTCTGACTCAACATATTTTGCCACATTTTTGAAATGAATAATTTATAAACAAAAAATAGTAACATGGGAATTGCACGCGGGACCTGTTCATCGTAGTTGCTTTTCGAGGGACCACTCTATCATAGTAGTACCAAATTATTTATTACACACTTTCATTCTTTTGTTTCCCGACTTATTTACATATTTATATTCAAATTTTGTAGTACAAAGTGCAATTTATTTCATTTTCGTGACTTCAGTCTAACTTGAGGGGTGTTGAAGTGGTTATGTTTCCGCCTCTCAATTGAAAGGTCGGATGTTCAAAGCCCACCATGACCCGTGCTCGTTGCTTGCGGCTGAGGAAACATTGGTTTGAGATAAACCCGAGCGCGATTGTTAAGCGGGCCTGGAAGTTGGGGGATGGTACTGAACATAATTGTTGCATTTGGTTGGACATCAAAAAGTAATTTAGGGCGCCTTAAAATGGAAAATAAAATCCTTAAAAAATCTTAATACATTTAAGAAATCTGCAGAAAAAACAATGAAAAAAATGACTACGTTAGCCCTAAAGGTTGACCTAAATTAACCGATAGCTCAAAACACATTTTAAGTGCATTCTAGTGAAACCGGAATAACTTTGGATGAAACACTAGCCAAGGTAATCTAGAAGTAAGAAAGGCTAGTATTTTTAAATATAACATTTTGAAAATCGGAATCATAATCATTAAGCCTGTTCTTATTGTTGGAGTGATTCATTTAAACTTACAACCCATGATCTTATGCGTCTGACATCTTGTTTGGATCGTTTCAGTTGAATACAGCTGAAGATTTGCTCTGTCAAAAAATACGGTTGCTCCTAGTTAAATTTCATAGCGAAATTTGGGTTTTCTTTTAGCGAGTTCAATCTCTCAAAACTTTCCTGGCTCAAATAGATAAACCTACGCCAGATATGATTAACATCGAAGGAATTACTGAATCTTTAGCTTGCAATAATTTTTGGTTTTTCTCCATTTCCACTCTAATGTAGGAACTATTTTAGTCCAGGCTCCTTAAAATAAATTGGGGTAAATTACGCTACCGATAAAACCAAAACTGGATACTAGAATTGTTTATTCCAAAGACCAATTTCCGAAATTGCGACTAACTAGTTTTCAATTTTTCCGGGAAAAAATCTAATTATTTGAGTTTTCTTAATGGATCAAAATTGCTCAAAAATCAACTGGGTACAAAAAACAGTTTTCTTCATCCGGCAGCAAGAATGGAGCAATTTTTTGAAATCTTTTCATTGAATGCATCGATGGTATTCGAGAATGCTTATATCAGAACAAAGCCCTGAATGTTCAGACAGCCCATTACCTGGACAACAACAGTTTTTGGTAAAAGAATCATTGATGAAGAAAAAATTTTAGAATGATTAAATCAACTTATAAGTGTTAAAGTTTGAGTCCCGAATGCAATTAATAAAACATATAAGCTTGCTTCAATTCAATTTGGAACAATGCTGAGTTTGCCGCGCGCAAAAACATTTCGCATCAAAGAAAAAAACAGGCAGTTTAGTTAGATTCATGCTGCTATAAAGTCTGGTTATTATAGTAGTGAGCACAACCCTTCTGGAAACATGATCCCTATTTTTTTTTGAAACTTGATCTGAATAATAAACCAACTTCGAGCATATAATCTTTGCTTTCCTCGAAAGTGTGAACAATAATTTAAGGTTTTATAACAGAGCACAAAAAGTGCTCGCTCGCTTTATCCTTCTTCCAGACAAAACTTGTACCTTACCAAGACAAAAGTTAACCCAGAAACTTTTTTTTATAACTGTATGTAAAATCCAATAGCAAATGTTGTGCCGTTGATTTTTAAATGTCAAATAATTTTTAAGTATTTGATACTCTATTGCAAGTCATTGGCTTTTCGTGGAATCTTTTGCGGTATTGATAAAATACAGCAAAAAATGTTTTAAAAATGGATGCGTTGAATCCTGACCAATCTTGTTCCAGAAATTCATGCAATGATTTCAATTTCGTACTGAAACAATTGTGTTTTCGGCAAAGAACACTGTGCTGGTTGGTATCTTACTTTTTGCGAATTTTCGGCACAGGGATGTTTTCTCTCATCTTAATTATGGAAATTTTTTTGGCATAGTAAGGTTGAGTGAAGCATTATTATTCTTTTACTTTGGCTGGGTCACTCTATTTTTACGTAGCAACATTTTTGATGAGAAAATCATACCACAATTTGACAATGGATTTCTGAAACTTTGAAAAATTAGTAAAACTTTGAATTCGGGAATATTTTAGTTTTTTTTTCACGTCAAATCGGCTACCACAAACAATCATCTAAGAGAACTTAGTGATACATCATTTTAAAGCCTTTTTAGTCGTGATTTGAACTATAGTAAAAAATGGTCAAAAAGTTTTGCCCAGTGTAAAAAAAAACGGTTTGAAAGTTCTAATTTTGAGCGAATAGAGCGAGCAAGCACGTTTATTAATCCTACTTTCGAACAAAACCAAAAGTTTATGCTTGAGATGGTTTTTTATTCAGTCAATTTCCGCAATTAAAAATATAGCATTTGACAAAAAAATTTCATACCCCATTGAAGACATTGACTCCTTGTAATCAAATTTTAAAAAGTATGTTTTTACCTCAGATCATTTTCTGCAAAGTTCTGGAGTTTAAAATTATTTCCAATTCGGACATGCTCTAGACTAATTTATGCGCGTTTTGAAAATTTTTGTTTTAATGCAGTATGCGTAACGTGAATTATTTATGCGCGGTAAATTATCCCACACAACAAAATCGTTCCAAATTTTTACTTTTACGATATTATCTTTTCTCGAAAACTATTCGATATGGATTAACGGGCAGTCAGAACATTCAGGACTTTGTCCTGATAAAGGAAGAGTCTAACTTATGCTTAATATAAATCGTTTACAATAGCTTACTTATGTCTAATTTTAATTTTACTTTTGGAGCTTTTTTATGCCATTTTGTTAATCAGAAACTTCAAGAACCAAAAAATTTCTGCAATTTGGTTTTTGTTTGCTTTTCTAGTCTGCAAAAACTGTTTTACTGTTTGCTGTCGCAAATACCTAAATGATAGTTTTACGCAGATCTTTTTATCAAACAACGCAAAAAAAAGCTATTTTTGTTTGAAAAAAAATTATAGATTTTTAAACCGTATGGTCCGAACATTCTGTGCTACTTGCACAGTAACCGGTTGTCCTTGTTCTTTTCTGCTACTAAGTTTTGTGCTAGGTTTCTTCATACAAAATAAACTACTCATACTAAACTCAAACAGCATTGGCTTTTTTTTATTTGTATGTTGGTTTGGTTTTGCTTAATTAATAACTTACTTCTATTTCCCACATAAAATTTTTGGAAACTTCACAAACGCTCACAAAAGTTTTTAAAGTTTCGAAACTTTTTCCTAATTTAATGCGAAGTTTTTGTATTACAAAATTTTCTGTCAAAACATGTGTAGTGTGGCGTAGTATATCAGTATTATTATGACGTCATTAATGTATTACTTTCTATGCTAGTTATTCGTGCTAAGCTTGCCTATTGGCTATCAAGGTCGCTACCGACCTGTCAATCCATTCTCTACTTATCATCAAGTGCTCTTATTCACTCTGTCTCAATTTATGAAAGATTTAAGTTGAACTCTAGAATTTGTCATGACATTATCTATATCACTTACATTATCTATATTATTTACAATCTTATTTATTATTAAACAAGGAGAATTGAGTCTTGTTTAAACTGGTATTCTTCAAGAAACCACATGGCGCAGCCAGCAGTTTCGATCTCGGAGGATCGGATTGACCTGTTAGGTGTATCTGTATTCTGGCATAAACCAACAGCGGATCCACCCAGTAGCTTTGATTCTTGGATAGGACAATTCAACTTAGCAATCACCTTGAGAGAAAGGTGTGATCCACGTGAGCTATTGAAACCTCCGGGTGTAGTACACGACGATCCTGTTCCAAAACCAGAAGCTGTGGGGATGGATGAGGATGCGGCAGCAACTGCGAACCGTATTGCACGAAACTATGCAGCTGTACGAAGAGTTGCGGAAATGAATGAAGAACGCCGGGCGAAAGGTCCCAGAGTAGCACCAGGAGTGTTCTACTACGAAGTTGAGCAACGAATTAAATCTCGTTTATTCTTCTCGCTTGGCTCAGAAGGGAGGAAAAGGTTCCTCCAAAGTTATCCACATGCGGACCTCAGTGCAATATCGTTTCAGGAATTTCACGAATTCTGTGTCCTCATTTTCAGGAAGGAGAAAAATTGCATTATCGAACGTATGCAAATGTACAACGCCGTACATTCAGATCGAGAAGGTTTGGAAGCATTTTATCTGCGATTGACGGGACAAGCCGCCCTGTGTGGGTGGACAATTGATCAGGAAAAAGAAGTTGTAAGAGATATCTTCATTGCCAAGATGAGATATAAAGATATTCAGAGAGAATTGTGTATTCGCCCAGGTACCACTCCAGAAGAGACGCTGAAATCAGCGTTACTGCAGGAAAAAGGGGCACAAACTGCCACTGATTTGCAAAGGCAACTTGAGAGTTCGGCTTCGATGGGCAGCTTTTCCCAGTCAGGAGTCATTTCGGGTCAGAACACTCGCATAAAACAGGAACCTACTTTCTCTGTCCAAGGGAAGAAACTATCTGATACGATTAGTCGGGCTCAGAATAATAAGTCAAAGGGGACCAATGAGAGAGCGAAACTATGTTAATTTTGTGGTAACAGGTTTTCAGCAAATCACAAGCAAAGTTGTCCAGCTAGAAATGTGACTTGTAGGTATTGTAGCAAGAAGGGTCATTTTGCAAAATGCTGTAATTCCAAGAACGTAGCGAATGTGGAAGCTGAGTCAGATGAGACGGTGGAAGAGAATTGTAATTTCATCACATCCGATAGTGAGTCGGAATTTGCTGTTTTATTAGTGGCGGCAGAAGAACCGAGTCGTCCAATTGCGTCAGTGAAGAAGTTGGAGGTGGTCAATGCTGCTACGGGCAAGTTACGTTCTATTCAGATAACACTGCGTTGTGAGAAGACGTTCTTCAAAGCAACGGTGGATACGGGAAGCCCCGCTTCTTTCGTGAATAAGAAGACAGCAGACTATATCATGAAAACTGTTCCGTCAGCCAAAGTTTTTTAGTGTTCAGGAACGTCCAATCGATACGATATATGTTGACTACAATAGGAAAAGAATTGAACTGATGGGTACATTGATTTTGGATGTGTCATCTTTGGGCTGGCATGTCAAGTCTGCAAAATTCCTTATTTCGGAAAACCGTACACGATGTTTATTAGGTTTGGACTTGCAGCCCCAATTGGGGGTGAGAACAACGCAAGTTAGACCAGAACGGTCTTTGGTGGGTGAAGTGTCCCTATTAAACCTAAATGTGACGTCTGAGTCTTGGAAAACACATTTCCATCAGAAGTTTCATCGTGTGTTTTCCAGAGTAGGTAGAGCTAAAAATCATAAAGTCTTCTCTACATTCAAGTCTCCACTTGTACCGATTCAGGAGAAAAGAAGGCGGGTTCCAGTGCATATACAAGATAAAGTTGGTCAGGAAATTCAGAAGCTAATTCAAGAAGGCCACGTGGTCAAACTTAACAAATGTACAAGCGAATATTTTATTTCTCCGATCGTAATTACGGCTAAGAAGGATGGTTCCGTGAAATTGGCTATGGATGCAAAACCCATGAAAGATCAGATTCATAAGAACCAATATCAAATGCCGAATTTGTTGGAATTGTTGGACTCGGCAGCCCAGATAATCACATCGGATAAAATAGGTGTTGTTTGGTTTACATCCCTAGACTTAAAATATGCATTCAGTCAGATTCCGCTCAGAGATGAAGTTAGTCGTCATTGCAACTTTATTATCGTCTGCGGAGAACAAACTGGCACGTATAGGTTCAAAACTGGGTTTTATGGGTTAACGGACATGCCAAAAGAATTCCAAAAAGCGATGGACAATACCCTCCAGGGTTTGTCGGGAGTTTTCTGTTTCCTGGACGATATTTTGATAGTTTCGAAAGGATCAATCATGGATCACAATATTCTTGTAGACAAAGTGATAATTCGTTTGGATGAAGAAGTTTTCGCTCTGAAACTGTCGAGATGTGACTTCTCGTTGAATCAATTATCTTGGTTGGGTTACGACATTGATGCAGAAGGCTATAGGCCGAAACGTTCTAAAATCGATGCATTGTTAGCTCTGGAGCCTCCTAAGTCGCTCAAGCAACTTCGTTCGTTCATGGGCATACTCAACCATTTACAACGATTTTTGCCGAACCTCCAGGTCCATTCGGACCAGTTACGCCCTTCCTTGAAATCAAGTAATAAAAGCAAGTTTGTGTGGGGGGAGTGACAACAAACTGCCTTTAGGAACATCTTGCAATTGATAGCGAATATCACAAAGATGTATCATTATGAACAAAGTCGGAACTCGCGAGTGAAGTGTGACGCTAGTCATAGTGGTTTGGGTGCTGCGTTAGAACAGGAGATAGAAAAAGATGATTGGGTTCCTATTGTATTTGCGTCACGTTTTCTCAATGGCCAGGAAAAGAAGTATAGCACTAATGAGTTGGAACTTCTAGCAATTGTGTGGTCATGTGAGCAATTTCAAAATTATTTGTTGGGTAATCATTTTGTGGTTCTAACGGACCATAAAGCAATTATCTCGGCGTTAAAGACCAATCGAGGTAATAAAACTCATCAATCTCTATTTACCAGATGGGCTGATAGAATATTGCCTTTTGATTTCGATATTTTCCATAATTCCGGATGTAAATTGGGTATAGTGGATTATTTATCTCGTTTTTCAACGTTTGAAGCGCCACGACCAAGCAGTTTTGATGAACAATATGTGGTCAAGTGTATTAGTCGATTCTTTGATGCGTGCGACTATCTGGATGAATGGGCTAGGGGTTGTTCTTTATCAGAAGAATCACCCGTTATTGCAAAAAACAGCCAAAATTCCGTTTTATCTAATTTAATAAATCTAATCGAGTCATTGGATTTCGGTCAGCCTCGGGCCAATTGTCCCGTTAAGGGTAATTTATTAGTTTCATCTAATGATATTGGAAATTTGTCGGTAGAGGGCGTCACAAATCAGGACATTCCAGCTACATTGCAATGCATAAAATCGGTAGAGGGCGACGGAAATTTTGACAGTGGCTATACCAATTTATTTCAACAATTCAATGCGCTTGTCACTTCTCCGCTAGAGGGCGTTAAAATTGCTGGTTTAAAATCTAGCCAATCAGCGTTGAGCTGGATCATGCAAATTTTTGTCACTTTCTCAGCATGGATTACAAATTATCTGCCAGTTTTGATTTCAGTGTGGATTATCAGTACGTCCGTTAGTGATTGTGATTTATTATCATCGTCCGTGGGTCTTTTTGACCTTGTTTCAGTTTATTGGAATTGTTGGAGTGTACTCGTATTATTGGGCGCTTTTCATTTTCAGACTGTGATGGATCTTCACACCAATAATGCGAACGACAGCTTTGAGCAACTACTCAACCAGTTTATCCCAATCAACGAACATTGGTTTTCGTCGGATCGTGCCCGGCCGCGGTTTCGCGCGGGGGCAGTGCGTCCCAAGAGATTGACAACGGTACAACGTGGTGCGGCGTTGAGGACTCAATATGCCCAAATACTGGCCAATTTCAGATGAAAAAGGCTCAGGAAAACCAATTCAGGGAATCGTCAGACACAGTTAGTTCAAAGTTTAGAAATTTTGAATTCATCGGTGGTCGCTCAGGACCAGAAGTCATTAACCGGTTTGGTGGGCATTCTGGATTCTGATGTACTGTCGGAACTTACGGATGAAGATTCCAGTCTATGCTTGATGAAACGGGCACTTATTAACCGGGACTATGAAGGATTTTGTCGTATTGACCCATATATAAAATCCTTTTGGCATTGTGCAGCGGTGGTTGATGGCTGTGTTGTCGTGGACAATAGGATCGATATTCCCATGTGTCTTAGGAAACCATTACTGTCTCGACTACATAGGTCGCATGCGGGTCAGTTAGCCATGGTCGACGCCGCGCAATACATATGGTGGCCTCGAATGCATCGAGATATTGTCCAGCTATGTAAAGATCGTCCCCAGTGCACGAAGTTTGGTAAGAATTTGAAAGCGAACGCTTCATTTAACTCTACCAAACCTTTACCCCTTTTGTCTGGTCCTAATGAAGAGCTTGAACGGTAACAGTATTTATATCTTGGTCGCGAGTGACCGTTACTCTAAATATCCGTCGGCTATGATTACACGTTCTACGGGGGGACGGAAGATCATTAAGTTTCTTAAATCGTATATTCAGCAACAAAGTATTCCTAAATCTATCAAAACTGACCAATATTCAGGCTTTAAGAACAAATTAGTACAGGCCTTTTGTAAAGACAAAAATATTGCCCAATATTTCTGCCCGGTGGTGGACCATCGTGGTTGTGGTCTAGTGGAACGTTCGATCCAAACTATTAAGCGTCGCTTGGGTGCTTCGCGTCTGAGCTCGGATTTTTCAAATGTTCAAGATACGCTTAGAAATATAATTGAAGATATTCGGATAACAAAAAATTCTGTTACTGGGGTTTCACCTTTTCAGCTTCATTTTGGCCGTCCTTCGAATACGGAGCTATCTATTGCGGCTGAGCGTTTGTCTACGGGCGTTAATTTAGATAACCAACAATTGGAACGGGACCTACTAACACCTGAACAGCGTCGGAACAGTGCGACAGCCGACCAAGAATAAAGCTAGTCAAGAAGGGGCAGTCAAGCCCGACGGTGTCACCCTTTTTTGGGGGACCGACGGAGTCAGTTGCGGACACACCTCACTACCGTGCGCTTGAGAGTCTGGCTCAATCCGCTAATCAGTGGCTGACTTTGAAGAAATCCTTGACGCACCAAGAGGGGGTCAAAGCTCTGAAGACTCTGACAGAACGAAACCAAGTTCTCGCAGCCACCCTTCGCTCCAACTTGTCTGCTGGGACGCTTAGGTTTAGGAACCAGATGACAACTGAACAAATCCGTCCGTCAATACCAAAACGCAAGCAAGCAACGCCTGTAAAGAAGGGGCAGAAACGCCCCATTGTGTCATCTTCGCCTTCATCGTCAGAGGACAATCGGCCTTTGAAACAGACTAGTTCTCACCAACGAATCTCGGCCAAAACTGTGGCCGTACCTGCGCGCCCGAAATTCCCGTCACTGGTGACTTCATCTACACCATCTCGTGTTCGAATTTTCTCGTCCAATTCAAAGCAAAATTCAGTATCGGAGGCTCCAGGAGATCAGGTTATTCCTTATCCCCAATACTCTACTCCAGTAGTAGATTTAACGGCTTCTTCGTCCACCTCAGGAAACCAAGGAACGGAGGTTCCCATCAGTATCAAACCGAAATCACCAACTAAAGTCAAAACTCCATTATGCCCAGATCTCATTCCTATTTCTTCGGACGATGAGTCATTGGTTCCGAAGCTACAAGAGTGCACGTCGTCAAATTTGGCAGCATCGGGTCTCCCCACCCGGGATGGTTCTGGCGTAATTTCCGAACCGGACGGAAATATTTCGTCATCATCGAACTGAACTCTTCTCGAACTTCCTCGCGCCGGAAAAAGCAGACAACCTTCTACGGCAGTCCAATCAGACATTCTGTGAATGTCGTTAATACCACCTCGACGCCTACTTCCCCATCAACTCCTGTTTCGCCGGACAAGAAAGTTCGTTTTGTTGTGGCTAACCAAGAGCTAGAGGTTCAAGCGGGGCAGTCTCGGGTTGTTCCACCCATTGAATCTGAACGTTTATGTAGAAAATTTACTCGTTTCCCTAAAAAGAGCTCTTCAGATCATCCTTTGCGTCGTTCAGACAAATAAAACTTTCCGGTCTTTCAAACTCGTCGATCTTTCAAAACATTTTCAGTACATTTTCTCTCAAGTTCTATCCGTCAACTTTGTAAACTTCTATTAGTGTTTCATAGGTTACAAGAAGTTTTGTTAAACGGTAGTGAGGGCATGTTTAGTCATTTTAATTTAAAGAAATTCAAATGTTCATTTGAATTTTTCCCTAGAGGGGGAAATGTGGTGTGGCGTAGTATATCAGTATTATTATGACGTCATTAATGTATTACTTTCTATGCTAGTTATTCGTGCTAAGCTTGCCTATTGGCTATCAAGGTCGCTACCGACCTGTCAATCCATTCTCTACTTATCATCAAGTGCTCTTATTCACTCTGTCTCAATTTATGAAACATTTAAGTTGAACTCTAGAATTTGTCATGACATTATCTATATCACTTACATTATCTATATTAATTACAAACTAATTTATTATTAAACAAGGAGAATTGAGTCTTGTTTAAACTGGTATTCTTCAAGAAACCACAACATGAATATCTCGCCATTGACAGGTTCATCAAAACAAATTGAGATATTCGTTGTCAATGAAAAAATCTCAAAAATCAAAAAATTCTGACCGACGATGCAATTTTTTTCATTGAAATGGACGATAAATTTAGGAATCGGCGCTCCGCCTCACGCTAATCGGACTAGTTATATTTCGACCAACTCGACGAAATGAAAAATGCGTTCGACTGTGTTCGACCCAAGTGAGCTATATTTCTACCGACTCGACCCAAATTGGCTATGTTTTGATTATGAGTCTGTATAATTTAGGATCGACAGCTTCTGGAGGCAAGTGCTTCGAGAATAGGCTATGACAGCATTAGTCGTAAGAACGAAGACATCCAGTAGACAAATAAGAATTGAAGTTAAAAGAAACTGAAGCAATGGGACGGTTCACCGAGATTCCCATCTTGCCTGCAGCCGCTGTGTGCTTGTGTGTGGTGAAAATGACGTCGTTTTAACCTGAGAAATACCCCATTTGCTCCCACGAGACTGTTATTGCTTAACTAACAACTTTTGTTGGTAAAGAAAAAAAAAGCAGCTAAGACGGAAATTTAAACAAAAAGTTTATTCTTAGTGTTTTGAATTACGAAACTTTTCAGAAACCTGCCGCTCAACTTCTAGCAACCGGGCAAATTTTTTTTCGATTTTTAAATATTGTTTTCTGGTATCACAGCGGCTGTAAAGCATATGGAAGCTGTGAAAGGAATCTATTGAAGGCATTTTTGGCAAATGTCAGTTTCAAACAAATACTTATTGAGCCTTGCATAATTTTGAGCAGTTTAACAAAAATAACCTTTATTTTTGGTCAATATTTTTCTATAAAGCGAACTGAAGAATATATCAGTTTTGATCTCTATTTTTGTATGTTTTCTCTGTTCGTCTTATTTTTTTTAGATCGGACCAAGTCAAGATCCTCCTCGCTGAAACGTTTTAGGAATGTTAACTGGCTTCTAATTTAGAATTTTCAGCCATTCGACATTGAGAATTTTACACACAGTTCGAGGATACACCAACTGCATCAAAGGTTTCACTATGATGTACTTTTGTAAGCAATTACGCAGAGGTTGTCGCTTACGTTTTGATTGATTATGAAAAGCCAAACTTTATACCTCTTGGGGGAACATTTTGGGCCCGAATTTTTCAAAACAACCTGCATCATTAAGATTTTACGACAATTCCAAGGTTTTACGACCGAAGTTTTGTCTTCATCATTTTTTGTCTAAATTCAACACTGTGTGGCAAAAACGGGTTTCATTTTTCTCTTTTATTCGTTTTAATAAAGTTGCATTCGTTTCCTCCGGATCATTTTTTGCATTGGTTTATTTGGATGCAGAGGATGTATTTTATAATTTATATATAATTAAAACCCGTTATCTCTCTGCCAATGGTATCTCGGTTTAAAGAACAGATCATCAGAAATGACTATGATTTAACAAACTTAAAAAGAACCGAGTAGTTTCAAGTTAGACCGCTTACACAATCAGTTCCGCCTAAGAAAGAAAAAGATCCAAAAAGTTTTTATTTCGAAACACTTGAACCCTTCATTTGGCTATCGATTGCGGCTAAAATCGATTGCGGCCAGAAATTAAAATTCAATCAACTTTACAAGTGTTAATTCTAAGAGCTGATACATTAAGTAACAACTTTTTGACAAGATAAACCTACAGCAAGACCCGATATCTTCCCCGTTACAATCTTATCACGTCGAATTGTAATTCATAGCTGGGGCTTTTTAAGCTCCCAACTTTGAATTTTAAATCAACACTTGAAGTATTTGTTATTCCCAACTTTTCACAAGTCCAAAATGAGAGGGAAAATAGTCGAATCAAATCAATTCGTTACTTTTTGCAGGGCTACTGTTCTCCTGGCAGAACGTCCAAATGATCGACGAACAACAGCCAGTGAATTTTTCACATTTTTAAATTTATAATTCATTAGGCAAAAGAATTCCGTGCATTTAATCCAAAAAAATAAATATAAAACAGCATCTTTTGGGGCTGCAAAGAACAAAAGTTATTCTTAAATTTTACTGATTTTCGGATATATTTTCATGCCATTCTTGCAAAAAAATCGATCTTTATTTATTAAACTTTGTTTCCGAATCGGCTGTCATTTTTATAGCTGCATAGCTTGCGTCCTTACAGTCCAAAAAAATTTCAATGCTTTTCAACTTCGGAACACTTTAGAAACTTGTTTTGGTAAATTTCAAGTGATCAGATTTAACTTTTCTAAAGTTTCGGAGAAAAAAATTCTAATTTGCGCCGCATACTAACAACTGTTGAGTTCTTTAAGTTACAGACTGCTTTTCCTTAGATATGCGAATGGGTTTTGATTTTTTTTAGATTGAAAAATTTCGATGAAAATCTCCAGTATAAAATAAAGGGTATAGATTTTTTTGAATAAAAATGGCATGCAGTGAAGTCCGAAAATATTTTTTGACATGGTTGCCATTTTCGACAATCCTCATTGACACATTTTAAGGCTAGCCATTTGAATTTTTCGACTTGAGTGACATTTCTATCAGCTGGCCATTCCATCAAGATTTTCTTCATCAAAAAAATAACAGGCAGCGACAATGAAGATGCAGATAAAATATTGGCTCCGGTGTTGTAGTATTTGTTCAGCCCGCTGGTAGAGTATATTTAACTTAGTGGGAAAATGACACAAAGTCAATCAACACTGTTCCCCTTTCAAAGTGCCTCTTTGTAAACTTCGTCCAAATCAAATCAATATTCACTTCTGACAAAAATAACAAGATATGTGATAACAAGCTAATTGAGCTGTTTTTATTTCAATCGAGGAAGAGGGAAGTAGGGGGAAATTATTTAACACTAGCAATTTTATAAACGACTATCCAGGGGCGGATTTAGGGGGGGGGGGGGGGCGGGGGGGGGGCGGACGCCCCCCCCCTCAGGGATTCGACCCCCTGCCGACCCAAAGGGTCCCCCCTTTGATACTTTTTCAGAAATTCATTTTTGGCCGACCGACCCTAAAATTTTTCTAAAGGCGCCTTCGGCGCCAATATATACTATCTTTGAGGGGGAGCGCGCGCCAAAAAAAACGCTATTTTTTTGTCAAAATTTTTCAAAAAGTGCCCAAAAACTTTGCCAAAATAGGGGCAAAACAGTGCTTTGGGAGAGCTCGAAAAATCAATTTGGTCGACCTAAAAAAAAAAAAAAGGTCGTCAAAATTTTGGAAAAATTTTTGAAAATCCGCCCCCCCCCCCTCGAGAAAATCCTAGATCCGCCCCTGCGACTATCAATGATGTTCGAAAATCGACCGAATCAAGTGAAAAAAATATTCCTTTGATAAATTCCAATCTAGCTTTTATATTTTTTTTCCAATATAGCTTTTAGTGGAGAGGTGGTGAAGTGGTTACGTCTCCGCCTCTCAATCGAAAGGTCGGATGTTCGAGGCCCACCATGATCCGTGCTCGTTGCTTGAGGGTGAAGCAACATTACCCAGCCCAGAAAAATAACCAAAAAAAGTTGCATGTAGTTCTTAAACAGGGGCGCAACAGCGGTTCGCCGTGATGAGCTGTACAGCTCTTGTGTTGGTCTTTTCCCCCGTGGATAAAGGATCTTAATTAATTTTTCTTAAATTTAAAAAGGCTTTAATTAAATATATGAATTCACACACATGCGTTTTCAATTTAAAAGTCAAATTATTTCGAACGTTTTGTTCAACTTTTGTAAAATATCGAATCGATTGTGACTGTTAAAGTTTTTTATACATCCTGTACGAATACTAGCACTATAAGTTTCTATAGTTGTTGAATCTTAATTTTAAGTTTCTATAGTTGTTGAGTTTTTTCGAACGTTTTGGATAAACTTTCTTTCAGAGCATCTTAGTTTTCGGCTTTCTCAATTTTGGCTTGGTCGATTCTGTTCATTTCGCTGGACACATTTTTAGTCGTTGCAGTCGTGGCGGCTTTCAATTGGCTGACGACTTCTCGCTCATCCACAGCTGTCTTGAGAGTGCTCATTAGAAGGAGGTGTCTGCCGAATCGCATGGGGTTTGACGGGTGCTGTCTCTTAATGTAGTCCCCCAACATCACCTGGCACTGGTCCTGCACTCCCTCGACCGCTTTGGGGTCAACCAGGTCCACTATTTCTAAAACAAAATTCAAAATATTAACTTAAAACATCATTTAGTTTTACTAGAAAAAGGGGACCAAGATGGCAATGAAAACATGCATATAAGTTTTTTTCAAGACGTTTTATCCTCAAGGATGAAAAAGAAAGGAACAACATACCACCTATTCAGTTTTTTATGCAGATTCGTTGCTGTGGGCTTGTGCGCCTTTTTCAGAATTACACGCTATTTTTGTGGCTTGGGCAAAGTTGTCTTCCTCAAGCAAGCTCAAATCATTGTGAGCTTCGAGCCACCGACGTTTCTGCTTGGTTTTCTTTAAAAATGTGGACATATCTTTAGTCTTTTATTTCAATGAGAAAGGGACTCAATCTAACAAAATACATTTTATTTACTTTTGATGTCGAGAGTTTTTGTTTTAGTTTTTATTTAAAACTAAGCTGCACCGAAACGCCTATTTGTTTTTGAAATTGGCAACAAGCAATTGTTTTTGAGCCTTAAGCTTTGAGAAATTTTATCTGAATAATTTTCCCTTAAACTCTGAGCTGATGTGCATACCTGGTTTGAACACTGCGATGGTCTTAAGTAGCACATATTCGGTGACATCCAAATTCAAGCTATGGATCTTCTTCACCACAGAGCCGAGGGAACTGTTCTGATGTTCACTATTGTTTTCTATTAGACTTCCTTCAGTTTGGTATCTTGTGGCCGAAAGCGAGAAATTAGCCGAAACTTCGTAAGCCGTGAGGTGTTGTGCCAAGTTAAGCAAAAGCGTCTCCTTCCAAGATGCTTGAACTAACAGCTTCTAAAACAATCAAAATGGTCAATGGGGTCTAAAAATATACTAGCACGGGCAGCGGTGGATTTAGGGGGAGAGGGCAAATGCGCCCTCTCTCCCTCAGGGACTTGACCACCTCACTAACCAAAGGGTCCCCCCTTTGGAAGTTTTATGACATCCATTTTCACTAATCGACCCTTAAATTTTCTAAAAGCGCCTTCAACGCCAATATATACTCATTTTGAAGAAATGCAAAAAAAACGGAACTTTCTGGTGAAAATTTTGCCTTTTTGACCTGTTTTTTTTTTCAAAACTTTGCCTGCGGCGCAAAATTTGCTGCCAAAATACGGTTTTTATAATATTATAGAGCGCTCGGAAAATCAATTTGGTCGACAAAAAAAGATCAGATTATTCGAACATTTTTTGAAATTCCGCCCCCCCCCCCCCCCCCGCGAGAAAATCCTAGATCCGCCCCTGTGCACGGGGTTATCAAGTTATCTTTATATCAAGTTGTTTGAGGGTGAGGCAACATTACCCAGCACAGAAATATAACCAGGAAAAAACTGCGTAAATATCTTAAACAGTGGACAGGGGCACAACAGCAATCTCCGTGAAAAGCTGAACAGCTCGTATGTTTGTTTTACCCTTGCGGACGTTTTACCCTTGTGGATAAAACGTCTTAATTGATAATAATTTTATGAAAACGAATAGTCAGTTCAGAATGCAATATAATGATATTATCGATCCGTCTCCATGAGTATATTGAGTTTTTTGCGTTGATTTTTGAGCTTGGGGGTTTGGGTGTCAATTTTGTCTTTTCATGTCCCGATCTGTTTGTTCAAATGGACTACTAGCAGAGGCACTAAGTTGATCACTTGATCCTCTGTAGTCACTTGTGCAAATCTAACTGCGTACTTTAATGTCACTTATCGATTCTCAACTTGATTGCTTTCTGTTTATTTCTGTTTACAAAACCAGACGCGCTTCACCCCCACTTCCCCTCCGAATTCTGATTAGCCTTTCAATTTTTCATCAGCTTCGGATTGATTTTTTTACTTTTCAAATAGCTCCATGCTGGTTTGCAGCCAGACCGAAGTCGGCTCTGGCTTTTAACTGACAGGCTGCCGCTGTTTCCCTTATCACCTGTGTAAAATATCTCTCCTTTTTATCCCAAATCTATTTTTCCACTTTGACCGCGAAAGTCAATACATCCCAAGTTTACCTGCGACAAAGTTGATAATCAATAATTCACAAGATAATGATGCGGCTTAGAATTGAAATGAAGGTGCTTTTTCATATGAATTCGACCTCGTTTGTTTCCTAATTCACCTTTTCTTGGCTTCTTTTCAAAGAAAAAAATTGCACAAATATTGCCAATTGAAAAAGAGTCAAAAGTCGAAGTGGATATTTAGCTTTATAAGCAAATCCTTTCATCTGCCAAAAATTTGCCAAAAACGTACATTGAGTTTGTTAAAATGAATGTGGCAACAAGAATTTATAGTTGGAAGGTCGTTTGGTCTGAACCACCCTCCTCACAAACAAAAACGTTTAGTTATGGATACTTTTTTATCGCCGGTCCTTTTACCCCATATGTGTTTCCTTTTTACTTAATATATGTTTTTCCAACAAGTATTTTGACGGAAAAAAGAGCTAGATGAAAAATGGAACCTCAATTTTGTTTTCTATTTCTTATTAAAATGACGCTTATGAAATAATAAGCGTCAGTTAAAAAGTTATATTCAGTCTATTAAAAAAAAAATTTAACAAACTTGTTTTCTCCATGTTTCAAAGGAAAGAGTAAATTGATGATAATATTTTCTTAAAAATATCCAAAAATACTCCAAAATTTACCTGGTCATGAGGGGTTAGCAGTTGAAAAGCAGGCAGTTGGGTCGTCCATAGAAAATTTCCACTAATTATTCTGCAAATTTTGTCAGACGTGCTCAAATGTTGATCGTGTATTTCATTTTTCGTTTCTTCCAATCTCGTGTTTTTCTCGACAAAGTTACTGTTAAGTCCTCGAGGCAAGGTCAAGTTCAAAATTTGATCGTTTTTGGGAGAGAACGAAGATGTATTCAAATTTGCATTTGGAATTTCTGGGGAACATAAGTTTGGAAACAGTGCTTGTCTCGTGTAAAAAGGCATCATCAGGCTGTATGCGGGAATCGAACCCGGACCCTTGGGTGCCGAAGCTGTGCAATTGATCGTTGAGGCTAATGAGTTGAAATATGTCTGCAACATATTCGCCATGACGTTTGAGTAAAAATTCGAATTGAGCCAATTTGGTGGATTTGCTTTTTCGCTTGGGGATATTCTCGAACTGCTTGTTTCGAAAACTGGCGCTTTGATTTTATTGTTATCATTTAGGTTTTGGGTGGGTTTCAGATTCGGAATTGAGTTTACAAATGAGTTGGAGTTGGAATGAGGTTTGTGAAGCTTAGAAGGCGAGGCTTCCTTTTCTGTTTCGGTTTCGTTCATTGTCGTGGAGAAATCGAGAGGTGAGTACTTCTGTTTCGGTTTTCTAGGTCCACGTTCGTGTTGCACGGCTGAAAAACGAATTTAAAAATAGTAGTGAAAATACAAAAGTGTAAAAGCACGGAGAAAGTACTTTTTTTACAAGGTAGGCAATTGAAACACCATCTACTGACTCCGTATTTCAGACCAGTGTTACTTAGCGTTAAGCTTCTGACATGGCTACTCCAAACCGCTACTCAAAATACTGGTAATTCGAATGCCGCTAAATCGCTGATTAAACGTTTCTCAAGATAAACTAACATTTCTCAAATTTCATGAGAAAAAAAGCGAGAAAACAGCACTTCTATGTAAAATTTCATACTAAGCAAACATTAAGCGGAATTAACATGCAAAAATTCGTAACTTTCTTAAAGAGGATAGCTTAAAAGTATTTTTATTGCTGGTTAGCTTTTCTGGTCTCGGAACAAGTTTTGCCTCACCATTGATTAAAATTGGTCTCAAACCATTATTTGGTTCGAAGTGCGAAAAATTTATAGCATTGATTGTAGGATGAAAGCGGAAAAAATACTTTATAATAATCATAGTAATAATGATTGTGGTTTCTGCCATGTGGTTGACCTGAAACTAGAGGGCAAGTGAGAGCTCGTCCTCACACAATATCATTGCCATGGCAGTGGATCGATTACACGATCTGATGATCTGGAAGTGAACACCTTACAATTGTGCTAAGCGCCTCTGGGAACTTCAAGGTGTGTGTTAGATGTTGTCTACTTTTCTTTTCACTCATAATCAGACATCATCACAAATAAATATTGGAGATTTGTATTAAAGCCTTAAAAACCGCGAGTAGATCCAAAAATTACTCACACTGTCGAAAAAAAACGGGTTGAAAAATTTCGATTCGAGTTGGGTTTTATTTGCAGCAAATAAAACAAACAAGCAGATTAACTGCTTTTTTTTAATTTATGAAGGGTAAATTTTAAGCTTTAATAAACCTGATTTTGAAGCTCAGTTAATGCTTTCACGGCACGATAATTTCAAAAATTTTAGAAAAAAGTAATTTGATGATCGTATTTTGAACAATATACTAAATACCTTTTTTGAGTTTCGTTTCGTGTTCAATATACAATGCAGAGTGCAAACGCTGATTGTTTAAACTAATATGTAAAAAAACATTCGTTAGAAACTTCAAAACGGTTTTTACAAAAAAAAACCAAATTGTTAAAAAACTAACTTTTACGCTTCATAAAACCATTTTTTGTACCAATGCAAAATTTCTAATTTCAATGAAAAAACGATACAAAAACAAGGAAAGCCGGTTACTGTGCAAGTGGCATAGAACTTTCACCCATAGTATAAAAAGTACGACAAAATTTTTTCTAATTAGTATAGTTTTTTTCGGCTTGGTGCGATAAAAGGATCTGAACGAAAAAAACTAGAGCTCAAGCAACTCAACTAACTGAATTTTTGAAATTTTGATTCCAGAAAGACGCTAAAAAATTCAAAAAACGCGCTTTACTCGAGTAAACTAAATTTTACGGCTAAAATGAGGCTATTGTAAGCCTACTCACTCGCTTTATTCACTCGAAGTAAGACGAAAAAGCCTTCAAACCGGTTTTTTCTCGACACTGGAAAAATTTTCTCTAAACGAATAACGACTTTATCATGGTATATCACTCTTTGCGATGATTATTTGTGGTAGCTGATTTTGCGTGAAAAAAAAAGAAAAACACCCGGTCGGAACAACAGCAATCATCAAGAGCTAGCTCCAACTGTTTTTAAAATATTTATACATTACGGTCAGTTATTTTTTTTTAAATAGAAGGTAGCAAAAAATATTTGCATAATTGATGTGAAAAACTATGGCGTTCACGGTTTTTCAAATACGTTTAATAAAAGAGATAATTTGAAGAAGTTTTTCCTACCATCTTTGTTCATGCGCATTAGGAGACACTTTTTGAGTCGGCAGGCGCGACACTGGTTCCTGTGAGTCTTGTCAATGGGACAACTGCCCTCCTCCGAGCCCTGACTCTTGCACTGGTAGACTCTGTTGCGGTGGATGGATCTCTTGAAGAATCCGGAACATCCATCGCACGCGAACACCCCGTAGTGCTTACCAGAGGACCGATCTCCGCACACTTTGCACGGGATGTCCAGAAGTCGGTCGTCTGAAAATCAACAATCCAATTTGAGAAGAGTGTCGCTTGGCTTTTTTCAATTACCCCTCCCCCCTCCCCCACCCCAAAAAAAAGCTCAGTTTTCTATTTTCAAAGTTGCTTCACTTCACGGCTTATTACCGCTAAATGAGCAAAGTTACGGTATTAATTATGGAAAGAAAACGTGTTCACTATTTACTTTTCTTCACCATTAATTTTTTAAAATTATGACACGTTCAAATAGTTTTTCAAAATGGAAATCCAAGAGGTGTGGGGGGGGGGGCGCGTGGAAAAAATTATGTGGTTTTCGAACATATTGTTTCTCATTTGCCATTTTAGCAAGCCTGAGACACAGAGAAGACTCGTGGCAAAAAGGGAAAATTTTCACTTAAACGTAATCGAGAGTTTATAAAAATATATAAACGGTGAGCATCAGAAAGCGATTATAACAAAAGAAGTCAGGTAACCGTAAAATAGAACATCATTTTCCATTCGCATTTTGTTTCTTTTTTTTTCTCAAAAAAAAGGTTGCCTTTTTTATAGCTCTCACTTGTATGAACATATTGAGAAAAAAAAAGTTCAAATTAACCTCAAGTTCAAATTAAATATGAAGCCTCAAAAAATTAGTCTACTGCAAACAATAATTTAGAAAGCCACGATACTTTTTATAAGATTGTTTCTTTAACCAAAAGCCGGACCCAAACGAATTTTGTTATGAAGATTCACTCGAATGATGGCGTAGCAAACATTGGGAGAGAAACACGTATCTTTGGTCAAATTCCTTTAAAAATCGGGAAAAAATAGCAGAAAAAAAACAAGGATAGTCGGTTGCTGTGCGAGTAGCACAGAATGTTCCCACCATATTCTTAAAAAACTACAAAAAAAACAAGTTCTTTTGCGCGTAGTATGAAAAGATTTGAACGAAAGACAAGGTTTCAGGCATTTGCAATTTTCATAGTGAAATGGGCATACTAGAATATTGAAAAACAATTTTCTTTGAAAGATGACTAATAAAAAAAATATATATATATAACTTTTTTGCAGAAATTTTTTGAATTTCTAAGTTTGCAATTCCCTATATGGCACTTAAAAACGTTTTCTAGATTTTTCAGGGGCTTATTTACTACTAATCTGCGGCTATACTTCATTAAAAAGCCTGCTCGCGCGCTTTACTGGCTCGAAATTAGACGAAAACCAAACAGAAAACAAACAAAAAAGAAAAAAAACCCGAAAAAAATTTCCTCCCATTTTCAATGGTCGGAACAACTAGATAATTCTGATATCCTGTAATTCAATTTTGAACGTTTCACGTCAAATATGCCAAGAAATTCAGCCTAGTTAAGTCAATAAGGAATAATCGGCATTGCAAAAGCTGAAATCGAAATTAAAAAGAACTGAAAATGAAGCAATTTTTTTGGCGCATGAGCTTTCGAATTGATAGTGGTGATTACTTACGTTTAAGTCGTGGCGATCCGAGCAGCATTGGCGATTGATACATACTGTACTCAGCTGCGGCTGTCGTCGCGCTGAAAGGTCCTGGCCGAACTCCCCCGTTAGGCCCCGTTGCCGCCTGTCGTATTTTCCCGAGAACTGCATTTACTGAAACCCGAACGAAATCTTTGAAATGTATGGGCGTGATAGAGGGGAAAAAGATTCGACAAAAAATTCTTTAACGATCGCACCTTAAAAATTTTAAAAAG
Organism: Symsagittifera roscoffensis; assembly: GCF_963678635.1. Taxonomy (NCBI): domain Eukaryota; kingdom Metazoa; phylum Xenacoelomorpha; order Acoela; family Convolutidae; genus Symsagittifera; species Symsagittifera roscoffensis. The sequence continues at coordinate 40,115,242 of NC_087066.1, read as the reverse complement.
TTTATATCAAAGTTTTTGCTCTTTTGAACCATAAAGATTTGCAAATATATTCTGTCTCATAAAAGGAAAAAAAAAGTCAATTTGACATAACTGTCGGATTTGAAATAAGTGAAGAGAATGGCTGGTTTTAAATTTTGTAATTGATTTCTGACCTAGTTGCAAGGACGTCATGATTTTGTTGATACAATTAGACACGTCTCGTGTAAAGTTTTTGAAAATGTTTTTGTTTTACCACCAAAAAATCATTGTAAATCGGTCTTTTTTAGATCATTGTAGATCTTAAAATATTATAAATCAAAAATTTTGCAACTCGACTGATAACTTACCTGTTTCGCTCATTTCGAATATAAGGCTCAAAACTAGTTTTCACGAGTTTTCTTTTAGTTTTTGTTATTTCAAATTAAGAGTTTCGAAAATAAAAAAATCTGTTCTTTTTTCTTCTGCGGTAAAAGAATGGAATGGTTACCTGGCTAATTAAAAGTTTGAAAAAAGGCAAATGGACCTGGCTTTTTATTGGCTAAACTCGTCAGCCAATCATAGCTACTTTTCCAGTGTCTGCATATCTAAGTGTTTTTTCCTTTCCTACATTCCAGAATTATCCCTGTAAAATAAGCAGCATTTTGTACTGGCTTCTTATACTGCAAAATTGATCAATTAAAAATTAATCAGATCACCGCCGTTTTTCTATTCACTGCTTGATTTCTTAACAAAGACATTTCAGGTGCCCAGCAACAGAACTTTTTTGTTTTCTACACTTTTTCTTCGTTTTCGGGCTCGGATGAAAAATTAATCGGCCCTCAATCCAAATTTGCGACTTGAACAACTGAGCCATCAGTCATACAGTCTCACAGTCAAGCTTCTTCAACAAAAAAGCCTTGTTATTTTCATCCTTTTGAAAACAAACGCTATTGTTTACTTTTATAATTTCCAAAGTAGAGAAAGAGAGAAAAATGTTGAATTTTTAACATAAAAGTCTTTTCTACTTCAAGTAGCTTCGAAATTTTTAATTCTGACTTGAAGTTATTGGCTGAAAAGGCAGCTGCTTTTAAACACAAAAAGACTTTGTGATCCCAAAAATGGCTGAAAACCTTTCATGCATTTTGAAACAGCCAATAGTGTTTTAACCATTGTTTGTGTAATGGATTCTTTTTCGTGAAAACAGAAGGCAGAGATATAACAAAAAAGCAACAAAAAATCAAAGAATTTGTTTGTCAGTATCATCTAACTGGAACACAATGAAAAAAAAAACTTTTTTTTGCATATGGAGTGCGTGGGGGATCTTTTTAAGTGTTAAAACAAAACCTATCAAAAACTGACAGATACAAGTTATCATTCCGGCCACTCGAAAAACTGGAAAGAAGCTACGGACAAAAAAATCAGCGGATTTAGGGATCCCTTTGGTTCTACTTTACGATATCAATATTTGGTTGTGCAGCGCTAAATTTTTTCAATTTCATCTTATAATTGCCAAGAAAAAGTTAAGAAAAAGGTAGCATTTGCGTATCATTTCCAATCTTTATGCATTAACGAAAATTAAACACGCGTATCTTCAATGATGAAATAGATCAGCTTCAAACTAATAACACTGTTTCAAACCGAAGAGAAACTACACTTTGCAAACACAAAAGACAAAACACTCAAAGTTAGCTTTGAAAAAAGTATACAGAAAAAGAAACTTACAAAGCTAAAATATGATTGACTAAAAAAAGTTTTAAAAAAATACCCAAAACGAGAGTCAAACCACAAACCTCGAGAATGCAAAACAACTGCTGAACATAAGTGAGTTATGTGCGCTCAAAAAACCAAAAAACTAGACAATCTTAAAATAAAGACCACATAATATCAAACTGCCAAAACAAAATAGAAAAAATGCCAGCAAAATGAGCACTATTTAATGCAAAAGGATTGATAAATAGTGACTCGTATAATAACACAAGGCTTGCTGGCTTGCTTTTGTAATACAACAACGAATAGTTTTCGAAACTGCTTCATTTTTGACCTGTCATGCCTAAAATTTTACGACGATACCAATTACTAACTGATGAAATATCAAATGAGTTTTTTCTGTAAAAGACTGAAAGTTGATTGAAAAGTAAACGAATCTGTTCCTTAATAGCACTCCAGGATTCTAATTAATTTGTAGCTAAACTTTTAAAGCAATCTACAATCTGCTGCGGTAGGGGGTCGAGATTGCAAACATAAACAATGAAAGGCGTTAATTTGAAAATATATTTTACTAAATTAGAGCTCAAAAATCAATAAAAAACAAATTGGCAAAACGAAAAGTTAACGTCCAAATTTTGTTCTTCCTTGTTTGTGCGCCTGAGTGTGTGCCGAACTGATTGTTACATTCTTCTCTTATAACGTGAACATTTTTTCCGAAATTTGTAGCCAAAAATTTTACCCAAAAATGGGTAATTTCGGCTTTTTTTAGTTAACTAAGAATTACGCTGAAACTAACGACTTAATTGATAAGAAAGTTAAATCAGAGAAGCCTCTTACACAGCATGCCCAAGTTTTAGAATAGTAAAATCGGGAAATGACCTGTTTTGGCTATCATTTAAAAATATATTCCCTTATACAGATTTTTGCAGATTTTACCCTTCTCGAGCCTTGTCGGGCTGTGTGTGTAAGAGGCTTTTTTTGATCTAAAAATTTCTGATTACTCAACTCAGTAATTCAGCGCAAGCCTTGATTAACTAGAAAAAAGCTAAAATTACCCATTTTAGGTAAAAATTGTGGGTAAGAAATTGAAAAACAAACTACATCATATTAATTTCGGTTTTTTTGTTCTCTTCATTTTTGTCTAATCTTAGCCCAGTTTGAGAAAAAAAACGTATAAAATTTCAAGTTCTGTTTGTTTTGTCCGGATAGTTTAAAGTTTAAATCAGCACTATGTTTTAAAACTGGTCAAAATTACAATGATCATTTTCATCAATTAAAATTAAATATCGAATAAAAAAAATAACTAGCGACCGATTCGTTTTTTTTTGCAAATCGAAACGAAATTTGTCAAGCAATGCATCTTCTGAAAATTCGAATTTTTTTGCTGATATCAACTATATAAAACAAATGCAAAGAAACTAAAAAGCAGTAATTTCGGCATTTCTTTTGCACTTGATTTTTATTAAAACATCCGTTTTTTTTTACAAAGAAATTATTTATAAATAGTATTTGAGATACCTCTCACAGGTCAATTGTAACAAAAAGAGCTACGCTCTAATTAGAGCAATCTTATTCTAATTTTTGGAGAAAAGTGTTAACGCTTTCCATGCAATTAAAAATGGTAATCCTTAAGATTGCATGCAGTTTTTTTAACAAAGTGGGCTTGTATTTTAAAAAATGCAATAATTCAAACTGGTTAGCTCTGGAAAGACTGTAGTTTAGATCTAATTGTCTCCACTCCATTCACTTCACTATAACTCTAGACAGATTTATGATCAATTCAACAAACTTTGCAAATAAACAAAAACGACAAAAAATTGATTTCAGAAGGATTTTTTGAAAAAGATAAAGAAATAAGCTTGAAAAAATAGTCTTTCACCGGATTTGAACAAAGCATATAAAGTTCCTACTTTGATGAACTGGACAAAACAAGAAAACTCCATATATAGTTGAATTTCATTTTAAATTTTTCAAAAAACAACAATAAGAAACAAATGACTGATTGAGACTCCTATCTTTATAGAGCCCAGCGTTTTCAAAAATTGTCTACAGATAATTTATAATTTTAAATCCATATAAAATCCATATCAAAAACCATATAAAATTTTTTTTGATATATACAATATTATCATGAAAATAAAAAAAAAATTCAGAACATATTAAGTCGCTTTGATGATTAACAAGAATTATCAGCCAGGGTGCGCAAAATCAGTTTTCGATTTAATTAAGAACAGCCAACGAAAGACCGATTTAAAAATGCAAAACTTAAAATTAGTTAAATGAGCTTAGAAAAATGAAAACAAACAGACATGATTTGAACCAAACATCTCATGAATAACTAACATGCGCCTTTTTGAAACAAATGTGTGAGTATCTAATCCCTTTACTTCACATCAAGACTCAAATAAACTAAAAATAAGCTGATAAAAATTAAGTTGTTTCGTTTTATTTTCTGAAAAAAATACAATATATTGATGCTGCAATGAATGATTTTCAGGCAGATGACACGATTTTGATAGCTCGTTTATCATAACAAAAAATATTATTTTTTCCTATTAAGAGATAATTTTTTTGTCTATTCTCAAGATCTCAGCTATTAAAAAGCAATATCCTATACAAAATAGTAAAGTTGAACGTTGCGTCATTTGCAAGACATAGGTCAAAATTATCACAATTGAGATACATCGAACGAACAGAGCATTGCGTCTTTTATGATGTAGCACAAACATAGCAATTCAAATGATCCAAAAGAACACGAGACAAAAGTCTCTGCCTCGAAAAACAATTTCTGAAATATTGAAAACAAAGTTGTTCGTTTGTCTTGACGAGAATTAGCTATTTCTGAAATAATGAGAAAGAAACTGTTTGTTGGTCATCATAATGGAAAAAGTTAAGGCATTCATCTCTCACAAGCAAACTTGGCTAAGAAATTTTGAAACGGAAAAAAATCTTGATATCCGTTTATTATACTCTTGAGAAAAAATCCTTAAAAAATATATCAACTGCAATAAAATGGGGTTTTAATTATCGAAACATTGGAAAATTCCTCAATTAAACCATTGACCGAAGTTTAGGGGAAAATCAATGGCTAGCTAACCCTATTTTAAATTTTAGGCAATGTCTGAAAAATAGGTTTCAAAAAAGTGCTATGTTCAGTACATTTTTGAAATCTATTCAGGGAGTTAGTTACTGGCAGCTATTTTACAATTTTTTAAATCTTTTGGATTAACTCCATTCTTACTTCATTTATTCCGACCGCAAAATTAATAGTTATGATAAAAGATATACGTTTCTGAAAAATTATCAAATGAAGTTCTGAACAATCAAAACTGTGATTCCGATTCAACCACAACAATACTTGATTGCTAGTTTCTTTTATGAAAAACTATTAATTTCTATAGGCCTCGTAACACTCGTTTATAAAATTTGGTTTTTTAAAAAAAAACAAGCCAATTGAAAATTCGTAATTGAAAGGGTACAGATTTCGAAAAGATTGAGGGCCAAATTGTCATAAACTCAGTAAATTTCAAGAAACGCTCAGTTTGAATTAAAAATCCAAAAAACTTTGTAAACAAAAAAATGATAAAAACTATAAGAATGCGTTAGTGAAACGTTTCTCAAATTTAACAAGACTGCTCGTATCAGGGCGAAGCCCTAGAGTTCCGACTGCCTTTTAAGGTTTATGGAGCAGTAATAACATTAAAAAATTAAATGTAAGAAAAAATAAAATGAAAAAAAAAATTTCTAAAATTTGAAATTTTTTTATGAAACTCATCACCCCACACGCCATACAAAGTACAAAAGGATAGATTTTGCTTCTTGTAACAAACCAATTATGGCGAATAGGCTTCTTTTAACTAATTTGGAACGATTTCTATGACGGATTAACTCTCCGCTTACGCGTTAATAGCGCGAAATATATCGCGCGTTAATTGTCCCAAATTGGCCAAAATTGCAATCTTTAAACCAAATTGTAACTTTACGAAAAATGATCATAGGTGAAATATCTTTTCAAATTTGAGCTCAAGACAACAATACCTTTTGATCGATAGAAAAAAAATTCCGTCCAAAATGGCTAGTTAAAAAGTCGAAATTTGTCTGAAGAAAAAAAACCCATCCCGATCACAAATATTCCGTTACTTTCGTATCGAAAGTGGGAACAATAAAAACAAAAATTTTCAACTAGTTTTCCTCAAATTGGGTTGAGTTTAGACAAAAAAAAGCTCAAGATAAAATTTGCGTGAAAATTAGCTAGAAACTTTATAGTGCACTTTTTTCTAAATAAAATTACAAAATGAAGCCCTTGAAACTGATCATTTTGTTTGATTCGAGATTGAGCAAACTTAAAGGGTCAATTGATGTAAATTAACATGAATTGACTTTTCATGTTTGCTCAAGTGCTCAATGAACCAAACGAAGTTGCCCATTTTAAAAGTTTGTTAAAAGTCAAAATTTTGCAAAAAATAAGTGAAACATAACAAGACTGCTCGTATCAGGGCGAAGCCCTGAAAGTTCCGACTGCCTTTGAACGTTTATGGAGCAGTAATAACATAAAAAAATTAAATGAAATAAAATAAAATGAAAAGTTTTTTTCTAAAATTTGAAAATTTTTCTATGAAAATCATCCCCCCACACGCCATATAAAGCACAAAAGGATAGATTTAGCTCCTTGCAACAAATCAATTATGGCGAATAAGCTTCTTTCGACCAATTTGGAACGATTTTAGGACGGATTGAATCTCCCCTTACGCGTTAATAGCGCGAAATAAATCGCGCGTTAATTGTCCCAAATTGGCCAAAATGGCAATCTTTAAACCGCCATAACTTTACGAAAAATGATCACAGGTAAAATATATTTTCAAATTTAAGCTCAGGACAACAATAGCTTTCGAATGATTTTTAAAAAATCTGTCAAAAATGGCTAGTTAAAAAGTCGAAATTTGTCTGAAGAAAAAAAAACCCACCCCGAGCACAAATATTCCGTTACTTTCGTATCGAAAGTCGGAACAATACCTCCCACCATTAGTTGACTTCGTCTTTTTTGTCTAAATATTGCACAGTTTGAGGAAAGCTAGATAAAAAACTTTACTTTCCTTCGGTTTGTTTTTCAAGACTATGTGAGCTTTTTGGTCTCAAAATGCAGTGAAATTTTACAAACTGTGAAAAAAGCACAACTAATCCAAATTGTTCAAAAATATCATCAGAAATCGCTGATGTTTACTGCCTATAGTAAAAAGAATGTTGAAATAAGATATGATTTTCAGACAAACGTGTTTTATGAACACTATTTATATTACAAAACACATGCTACCGCATGTGAACTTATTTTAAATATTTGCTGAACTAGCAAAAGAATCAGTATTTCAAACTTACTCACAACATCACATTCAATTCAAACGGTTCAAATTTTTAAGTATTTTTGGAGAGCTCTGAAAATCAAATTGGTCGCCATAAAAAAGTTAATATTTCCAAAAACCGCACCCTAGAAAATTTTTTCCTCCCACCACTGGTAAAAACGGAAATGTTTGAACCCGTAGGATGTTTTACGTTGAACCTGATTTTGAGAAACAACATTTTTGACCCAATCGTTCTCTTCGATACGGATTTCTTGTTTGCCTTATGTAGGCAACTGCTAATTCTAAGCATCTATTACCTCAGAACCACATAAATCGTGTAGACTAAATTGTTAAGGTACTTTTAATGAAGTTAGATTGAGATTTATAAAACCTGAAACTATTAATATGCGGCGGCGTAGCGCAGCGTACATATCTAATTATGTAAATTTTTCTCGGTGAGTTATTACGTGAACGTTTGAAATATCTTTTCCGTCGAGCTCTGATCTGAACAAGACTGCTCGTATCAGGACAAAGTTTAGAATGTTCCGACTGCCTCTTAAGTTCTATGGAGCAGTAATAACATGAAAAAAATAAATGTACAAAATAAAAATTAGTTTTTTTTTATTTTGAGATTTTTAGTGAAAATCATCCCCCCATACGCCATATAAAGTACAATGTGATAGATTTCGCTCCTTGTAACAAATCGATTATGGCAACTAAGCTTCCTTCAACCAATTTGGAACGATTTCTAAGACGGATTAAATCTCCGCTTACGCGTTAATATCGCGAAATATATCGCGCGATAATTGTCCCAAAATATCCAAAATGGCAATGTTTAAACCCCCATAACTTTACGATTACAGGTGAAATATCCTTTCAAAATTAAGCTCAGGACAACAATGCCTTTTGAATGATATTTTAAAAATTCCGTCAAAACTAGTTAGTTAAAAATTTGAAATTTGTCTGAAGAAAAAAAAACCACCCCGACCACAAATATTCCGTTACTTTTGTTACGAACAATAACTTCGAAAGCCAACACAATCGATATGATGAAACAAATATAAAAAATGTAGAAAAAAACTAAGCTACACTACTAAAAAGTATACGTTAAGTGAGTGTACTATAAAAATATGTATACTTTATGAGTGTGAAACGTCTACTTATATTCAGATATCAACCGCACTAAGATTTTGAATAACTCAAATTTAACTAAAAATGAAGGAAATGGTAATAAATTGGTAACATCGCAATATTTACAATTTTTACACGGGGATCAAAGCATAGAAAACTATATTGACTTTTCTCCAATGAGTACACAACAAATTTATCGAAAACTTTTCGGATCATATCTCAATTAAAGTCACTAGCCGACAAAAGCACGCTATGTTTTATTGATGTTATCAAGTCTCGGAGTTGTGGATTATGCAAGTTCAATTATATCGGTTTTTAAGGATAGTCTTGACCGTATTTTCAGTAACAGTGATTGTGTTGCAGCATAGCAGGTCATACGATAGTAGCTTGTTAACTAATTGTATTTCGCATCTGATTGATAGAAGTTGATCATTCTTCCACTCCTTCTGCCAAGATAGCTCGGATTAGGATCTGATTGCGTCTCATCTGATTACGCTATAACTGAGTTTGTCCTTTCTGTTTTCATCACAAATCGTGTCGTCATAGTTTGTTGTTTGCAGTCGAAGAGGAAGACGGAGCTGACGGGACCATTTTCCTAGCCTAAACAATGTATTTTTTAGAATCAATCTTTTCACACCATAACAAGACAGCTCTTAACCCTGAATTTTGCGATAGCGATTCAATATCTATGCATCTATCAGGGGTGGACGTCCCTTCTCTGGGATTAGACCCCTGCCGACCCAAAGGGTCCCCCTTTGAACTATTTTGAGATATCAATTTTTGGTGACGTAACCTAAAAATTTTCTAAAGGAGCCTTTGGCGCCAATATATACTAATTTTGAGGGGGAAGGCACGCAGAAAAACGCAACTTTTTGGTTAAAATTTTCCAAGAAGTGCCTAAAAGCGCCTTTTTTGGCCTGTTTTTTCAAAATTTTGCCTGCGACACAGACATTTTGGCCAAAACAGGGGCTTTTTAGTGCTTTGGGAAAGCTCGGAAAATCAATTTGGTCAATCTAAAAAAGGTCGACAAAATTTCCGAAAATTTTTTGAAAATCCGCCCCCCACTCTCAAGAAAATCCTAGATCCGCCCTTGACATCTGTGAAGTAGTAGTTTTTGATTGAAAAACTTGATGAGATTTTCAAAAAAGAAGAAACTTTGCTCATATTTTTTTCAAAGCTCTTCTCTCACGCTTTATGTCAAAAAAGTGGGCCTTTTCGCATCTATCTACGTTTCTATTAAACCAAATAGCTTGCCTCAATTCAAATGTTTTCTGAGCTGGATTAGAGGTGGAATCAAATTGCCGCTGATGCGTAATAGACCAAAATAGCGTGTTAACTATCCCAAATTGGCAATATTCAAAATCCCAAATAAAATTAAAGAATGATTGCCGGTAAAATATATATAACTTTTCAGTAACCTTCTCCGTAAGACGAATTAATAACTTTAAAACATTAATTAAACTTCCGGGTCCATTTAGCTGTCACAGAAAATTACAAAAATTCTCATAATCTTTTCCGTGAAAACCAAAAACCAATTTGACAACAAAAAGCATGATCTCGATTGCGGATAAACTCATTAAAATAACAAGAAGCCCGGAATATTCCGACTGCATTTACAGGTATCGACCACACTTTCTTTGAATCCCTGAAATTATAAAAGGAGACTTTTGAAGTTTTTTGGTTAAATTTCCCCCACACAGACTGTCAAATACAAAGTAAAATAATTTTTATCTGGTTAATGTTTCTTAATGTTTTATGAGCAAGAGAAAATAATAAATTGCACGCAAAAAAATTCGCATTTAGGGAATATAGTGTAAAATAGGAAACTAAATTAGGATTCGAGCCCAAATCGACAAAGAGAAAATCCATCATTACTTTTTGATTTAGGCAACATGCTCATTGGAGTGAATAAAATACTCAATTCTGATTGGCTAGAAATTCCAACTTAGAATCAAGTTAACATCCCCTGAACCGGGGTTGTATTCAAAATAACATCCCCTGAACCGCTTTAGGGATGTTATTTTGAATACAACTTTTATCGGCAAATTCGTGGCTGCCAAAAGTAAACAAAATTACGCTCCATTTTTGTTAAAGAATTTAACTAACTTAAAGGTAAATGTCCTAATTTTTAGAACTAAAACATAGCCATATGAGAGTTCGAAGAGAGTAAATAGAAGCAAAAAACAGCAAAAAATATAGTCGTGTTTTGTTTTGAAAAACTCCAACTTTCGAGCTCCAAAGAAAAAAATAGAAAACTGACCCTAAAGCTTTTTGAACTTCTACAACAATTTTTGATTGACACTTTATTGATAAAATTAACCCAATTTGAGAAAACTGAACCAGTAAGTTAACTTTTGATTTGGCTGTGGAATCTGAAAATGAAATCTATCTTCGAAACTGAAGTGGACCACAACTTTAGTGATTTTTACACTTTTGCTTTTCGATAGTGGGAGAGGCACTTAGTTGGAGATGCACTTAGCATAGTGGTGAGGCGTGCTCTTCGAGATCGTCAGATCGTGATATATCAAATTTGAGCCTGAACGAATTTCAAGATTTTTCCTGAAAAAACCACAAAAAACAATCACGACGTACATAAGGGTCATCATTACGTTCATCGACTCTTAATCAAGACTGTTTCGGTCAAACGTCTAGAAAATGCAGTTGAAGTTTCGTGATTAGTTTTTGTCGTTTCTTTTAAATCAGTGCTGTGCAAAATGGGTGGCAAACCTTTGTCTGATGATTTATCCGAAAATATTAACAAAAAGAATAGACACATTGCAACGCACAAAACTGCCAAGACACTTTTTTATTCCATTCAACTGTCGTTAATATTTTTAAACGGCGCATCGGGCAAAACTACCGCCAAATTTTACAGAAAAAACGCTCAAACTCAAAATTTCAGACGCTAAACAGAAAAATTAGGTAGAAACGGCAACGTATCTCTCTCAGAGTTCAATGTTCAAATTCCATTTTCGGAACATAAGTTTGCTAGATAATGATTTCGAAACATCCGTGAAAATTGTTAAGTTTAGGTGAAAGCCAGAAAAGAAGTTCTGATAAACCTTCAAAAGATTGAAGTTTCTAATAAACTTCAACAGTCCAGTAGAAAAATTTACAGGACAACATTTTGCAATAAAAAAACGGAGAGCACCCAAAATCGTAGTTACTCAACCCGAAATTCGAACTACTAGTAGTATAGTTGTTTAGGACTGTTTCTCTGCTAAACGGTTTGGATGTCTTTACTCTGGCCACAGAATAATCAACGGAGAAAAACCACAATTTGGGAAATTTTTTATGTTCACAGCAAAAATTTCGCGTTTTCGGGTGAGGGCTACGTCTTCCAACACGACAATGAAAACGCTTTAGCCCACACCTCTAGGAAAAATAAATATTTTAGTTAATCGACAACCATATCCCAACATTGCGCTGGGCACCCTCTTCTTCGGACCTGAATATGATAAAAAAATGATTGAGGAATCCTGAGAAAAACGTCTTTACAAAATTCTACTTTCAATTGGTGATCAGTTGATTTACCTATATTGAAGAAATGTGATAAAATTGTTCGCCCAATTAGCCCAAACCTTTCAGACTCAATTTTAAAACATTCATTGTCTTGAAGTTATTCAAAACAATGTACGTCGCTGCAAATGCGCAGCCATTTTGGTCTGTTTCTTTTTCGTTGCACTTCATTTAAAGATTTTCAACCTTTCAAATTCAATGTCTTTTTGAAGTCTCAAAGTCAAAATTATTTCAAAAACATGCAAACTTCAGGCAAAAAGCCGGACGCTCCATTCATTCGGCAGCTTGAGCAGTATTTGTTCTATTTCATCATGGTCGTACCGATTAATGTTTTTTCTTACTACAACCACTTTTGAAACACCTTTAATTTCTAAACTCAAGTCTCACCACGGTACGAAAACAATGTTAACTGATTTTCAAAGAACCTGAGGGAAGTAAGATAGAGATAACAAAATAAAAGTAACTGAAAGCTTCATTTTGATAGGTTGCGTAGTTTCGACCAATATAAAGGCACAGAAGCGACTGAAATGTACACACTCAAAAAAAAGAAAACAATTTTTTTCTGTTTTGAAAAGATCTAACTATTTATTGGTTTTCTACTGCTACCAGTTTCGAAACACTTTTAGCTTCTGGGCGTACAGCTTTCAAAAATTTCTTCCCCGTGACAAGATTCGAACTCGCAATCTTCCTGTTAGAAGCCAAGCCGGATGCTCTATCGATTTGGAAACTTGAGCAACATTTGTACATTTTGATCAATAATCTTCCCACTTATTTGTATTGCACTAACAAGTTTTCAAACATTTTGAATTCTAAGCATAAGTCTCGCCACGATACGACATTGGGAAAGCTTGGATTGCTTGGCAAAAAAAAATTCAAGCAAGCTTTTGAAGCGATGAAACTTCTACAACATTCTTGGCATTCTCTAAGAAGTTTAACAGTGTATTTGCTTGAGTATAGCGCTCGACAAAATTAGTGTATTTGCTTTCAGTTAAATATTGCATCTATAGCGCATTCCGAATTTCATTTAATTTACAAGATTGAAGCCGTGGACAAACACTATATAGAGGCCAAATTGTTGGTAACAAGCTTTCTGGTCAACAAATCAACAAAAAGAACTGTTAATTAATTAAATCTGCTCTTTTGGGCGTTTGAAATTAATTTTTCATTCAATTCAGCACGTAAAAACCGTGCTAAAACCTTAATCACACTAAAAGCTTTGTTTTTTATCAACTCCGCAAGTTTACCGATATTCATTGCCACCTATATTTAGGGTCACAGCTTTTCCAAGGTCACCACTATTCCAGGTCACCGATATCCCAGGTCACGGATATTCCAGGTCACCGATTTCTAGGATTAAAATAACAAAATGCAGCATGCAGTGATTCAATCATACGGGCAGAACAACGGTACAGAGAGGAAAAACTGTGAGAGGTTAAATGTAAATCACCAAAATTTTCGTATTTATTTGAACCCGGGACAAGCGCGAAAAGTCCGAAAGAAATTGAAGCAATCGAAGCAAAAACCGACCAACCTACGACGAAACTTCAAAACTCAAAGACTCAAATCTGTAACAACAGTTTGTTGAACAAACTCTAGTGACCACTCTTTTAAGTGAGTTAAGGATTTTGTAATACAAACTTAAAAAGGATTTTCTTGCAGAAATAATATTTTGTGGCTTAAACTCTAGTGACCGCTCTTGTCAGCGAGTTACAGATTTTGAGTTACAGGATATCTAAAGAGTTTGTGGTAAAAAATATAGTGACCGCTCTTGTCAGCGAGTTACGGATTTTGGACTACAGACTTTTAGAAAGGATATTTAAAGAGTTTGTGGTGAAACTCTAGTGACCTCTCTTGTCAGCGAGTTACGGATTTTGGACTACAGACTTTTTTCCTAAGTAAGTGTTTAGCCATGTCTCATAAAACAAGGATAAAATCTGCAACAGATGTAGCAAAAGAGGGCCAAAAGTTTTGTAAAACCGGTAAGTTTGAAATATCTGCCGATGAGGTTGATTTTCACTGCTTCAGTTGTGGAGTCAATTTTCATTTGACAAAAGTCTGTAGGGCACTAAATGATGCAGCGCTCCTAGGCGTAAAAGAGCTGGGAAATAATGCACTTCTTCTGTGCAATGACTTTGTGGCGCGAAAACAGCGAAATCGGATCATAGAATCAGCTGCAAAAATTCAACAAGCCAAAGATGATAAACAAATAAAATCTTTTCAAACAGAGGTAACAGAAATCAAAAAAGCAATAACCGAGTTTAAAAAAATCCTTCGTTAAGCAACCAATTCCAAAACAAACTCATATTGGAGCAGATCATCCAACACCAAAGAAAACAGTGGAAGCCGAAACCCCCGAAGGCATACGAGTAAGAGGTGTGCTTGAAAGCACTTCAAAACTTGCCCGTGAGCGAAATGAGCATGATATGAAAGAGATATCCGATTTGATGACGTTTTCATCAATCGAATGTGAGATCACTGAAATAAAACGTATCGGACCCTATCAAGAGGGAAGAGCAAGGACAATAGTTTTCACATTTGCAAATAAATTCCACAGACGACTGATTCTCCTGTCCATCAGCAAGCTTAAGGAGTACAACAAATTAATATTTGTAAGTAAAGAACTCAACGCTGAAGAAGCAAAACAAGAACGTCTGATACTTAAGAAACGCCGAGAAATGATTGAAGCTGGAATATTACGGAAGGAACTCAAAATTCGCGACCTAAAATTGTATAAGAAAGACGGGGATGACTGGGTAGAAGTCAAAAACGACGAAGAATCGTCGTCATGACTCGCCGCAAACCTTTTTGAAAACAGTACCCACCTACTTTTGTACAATGTAAGGAGTCTTGTAGACTTTGTTAAACGCATGGACTTTTCAAATGTCATACAAAATTGCGATCACTTCAAAATTATCTGCTTGACGGAAACCTGGTTAGTACCAGAAATACCCGATAATGCTCTTTTTCTCAATAACTTCGTCATACATCGAAATGATCGTAATACGGTTAATTGCCAAACAAAGCATGGTGGGGTGCTTATTGCAGTACACAATAGTATTCAACATCGGTGATTAATTATTGACTCAAAATTCACTGATACAGTATTTGTTCAGCTTGAATTTAACGACTACAGATGTCTCTTGTGCTGTATCTACAGTGCCCCTAAAAACAGTCCATACAGGTATTCGCCCATTCTTCTAATGGAGCTTCTTGAATGCTTAGACGAACTGAGTAGGAATCACGTCACCAACCTTACAATGCTTGTAGGGGACACCAATTTTGATAACACAAACTGGCATCATATGGAGTCCTCAAATTTGGACGAAGCACTCGTACTAGAGGAGTTGTTTGAACACAATTACCAGCAATTGATCACAGGTGCTAAAAAGCAACTTGATGTCATTCTAGTCAACAATACAGAACCAATACTAAACGTAAGTGCAGATAATTACGTTAAGAAACTATTTAAATCCGATCATCAGCCATTCCAGCTCAAACTAAGTTTAAATGATTGGTTCAAAGTGACAAAAACTTTGCCTGAAAAAGAAGATTTTAGCATATTCTCGTTCGAAAAAGCGAATTGGAATGAAACCGGATTATACATTGTGCAAAATCCTTTCTTGCCTTACTGCTTCAGCAATGTCGACGTTGTAGTTGATTTATGGTATGATTAGCTACATAAGATATTGGAAAAACAGATACCCAAAAAGACAAAACACCGAATGAGTTT
Source organism: Symsagittifera roscoffensis (assembly GCF_963678635.1). Classification (NCBI taxonomy): domain Eukaryota; kingdom Metazoa; phylum Xenacoelomorpha; order Acoela; family Convolutidae; genus Symsagittifera; species Symsagittifera roscoffensis. Next base: position 40,099,861 of record NC_087066.1, on the reverse strand, counting down.
ACCTCCTTGGGTCAGCAATGAAACATCAAATGCAAAAAAGCGGATTAAAATGAGAAAATGGATGAATAAAAAACCGTCCCCGAATAACTACCTAAAGCCGGCAACACTTGAATCAGGAGTAAGTGAATTTTTAAACGAAGATCAAAACACTTAGTTTTCGAAAATTGAACATTTTCACAAATACAAAAGTATTTTAAGAGCATTCAAAAATCAACTCAACTTCCCTCAGAAATGTACTTAAATGATCAGATCGCTGTCACCGATAAAGAAAAAGCCCAACTCTTTAATGAGTTCTTTCAATCAGTCTTTACTAATTCGGATTATCAAAGAACCTCCAATAACTCCAAAACTTCAAAAGTAGATAAACTCCACTTTACAAGAGAGAAGTGCAAACTACACTTGAGAACTTGTGTATGGGGAAAGCAAAATGTCCTGGCGGTTTAGGAAATCTACCTCTTTAAAGTTTAGCTAAATACTTGGCTCCTTCACTGACACTCGTCTTCAACATAAATGTTAATAAACATAACTACCCTTCCTTATGGAAATTGAGTATCCTTATACCAATATTTAAAGACGGAGACAAACAAGACATTTCAAATTATCGTCTCATTGCGCTCACGGCGTGCCTCTCAAGTTCTTGAAACATTAATTTTCGAAAAAACTATACGTAGCCATTGGACTTAATATCTGCAAAGAACAACATGGATTCACCAAATGTAAATCCACAACGACTCAAATGATCTTATATCTCAGTGAAGTATTTGACCACTTCGAATCTCCAACACTGACTGCTCTATACCTCGACTTCGAAAAGGCGTTCGACAAGGTCAGTCATGAAAAATTAATAGAAAAATTGCAAAATAATGGCATCACTGGAGGAGCTTTGGAGCTGCTTGAAAGCTACCTGAAAGGTCGAAAACACCGAGCAAAAGTTGGAAACTCGATCTCTTCAGAACTCGAAGTCAAAAGTGGAGTTCCACAAGGCTCAGTACTGGGTCCTCTGTTCTCCATAATTTTTATAAATGATCTCCCAGAGTGTATCATGTCAAGTTGTTTCGGATACGCGGATGATTTTAAAGTTATTGCTACCAACACGATCACTCTACAAATTCACGCGACCAGAATATGGAAATGGTGTAGCCAGAATTTGATGACATTAAACATCAGCAAATGTAAAACGCTGAACTTAAAAGGAAACGGAAGTATTTCAATGAATGGAAAGACACTTGAACAAACACAGAAGGAAAAAGATCTTGGAATAATTGTATCGAACGACTTGACATGGACTGCAAACGTCGAAAGAAGATGTGAGAAAGCAATCAAAGTATTTTTCACTATAAAACGAAACATCGCTAATGGTACAAGTTGGATTGGGAAAAAGAATCTTTACCGGAGCTACATTGTCCCAATCATTTCATACGGTGCAATTCTTTGGAAACCAAGTAAATCAGAATTGAGAATGATAGAAAACCTTCAGGAAAAAGCTTCGAAGTGGATCCTTGGTACCAATAGATTAGACTATAAAGATAGATTAAAACGACTTTCGATTCTACCACTATCCTTGTATCACGATATGCACGTTCTTTTGACATTTGTCGACATACTGAAAGGCAGGTATCATATTGAGTGGGAATCTTTTGTTCAAGTACAATCAGAACAAAACACCAGAGCACAGGAATTGAAGTTCTATAAAACACGAATTCGGTTGAAGAAGAAACAAGAAAGTGAGTTTTGGACAAGAGTTACATTCTTAGCAAACACAGTTGCACAAAAGATAGGGATTAATCCAAAAAATCCAAAAAATAAAATCGCGGAAGTTTACAAAAACTATTTTGTCAATAAATATAATCTCGAAGATATATGCTCCTGGAGACTGACATGTAATTGTCAGAACTGCAGAAATCAACACAAACTCAAATGAACTTTGGAAAACTGGAACTCGGGAATATCTCCCCTGGGTGCTACCCTAAATTCTGTTTTATTATTATTATGATTAATACATTGGCAATCATGGTAAAGGGCATCAAAGAATTCGACAGTTTGAAGACACCTCAAAAGGGGTACATGTTGAGGTGCAAAGGGTCAAACTCTGACAGCGCACACCCCGGATAAACAGCGAATACGGAAAATTTGGTTAAAGTATTGGTAACAGGAACCAGATCAATATATTTTTAGGAACTAAAAATGTGAAGCTTCTTTTAGCAGTTAGAGGGTTCCTTGAACAAATTGATTTTCTAAACATGGAAAAATGATTTTAAAACAATCGATTGTATGGCTTAAAATGGCTTGGCACGGTTAACACAGAGGCGAAAAGGCCCTTCGCATACACAAGCGAAAATATGACCGATAATCCTACTGCGAAAAACTGAATGAATAAAACTTTGAGTCTACAAAACTTCTTAAGTGACGCACGCCAATTATGACGCATTAGCAGTACCAGTCAATTAAAAAAAATTACCACCTAGCATGCCTCAATTTAAAGAGCAGTCTATGCAGCAGTAATAACATGAAAAAATTAAATAAAACAAAAACAAAAAAAATTTTTTTTTTGTGAAAATCATCCCCCATTTGTGAAAAATGATCACAGGTGAAATATACTTTCAAATTTAAGCTCAGGGCAACAATACTTTTTGAATGATATAAAAAAAGTCCCGTCAAAAATTGTTAGTTAAAAAGTTTGTCTGAAAAAAAACCACCCCGAGCAGAAATTTTCCGTTACGCCTGCAATTTGGCATGTACTATGCAATGCAGACTAGCCTGTAGAGATAGTGGTTCTTTCTGCAGTGGCTTCATGAGCGTCTGGAGGAAGAAGATGGCACTGTCTCTGCTCTCCCAGTACTGCACGTGGGCAGTGGGCATGGTCGAGATGCCACTGTAGAAATCCACGAGAGACTTCTGGGCACGCAACTCGTAATCCACTCGGAACTCAAGGTCTAAACAAAAGTTGCATTAAAAATAAGTTGTAAAAAGTTAAAACAGACAGAATTAGTTGAGCCAACACACAGTTGGAAAAGAGTCAATGAACGCAAGTAAAAAAAAACTGACTTGTTTTATAAAAAAAATCTCAACTTTCGCATTTCAATTTAAAAAATAAATGCCCTTGAAGCTCTTTGAATGCTAAGAAATCTTATGATTAACAATTTTTTGATAAATTAACTCAACTTGAGAAAAATGAATCAATCGGTTAATTTTTAATTCCGCTGGGAACTCCGCTGGGAAGATTAAAATCCGATTTTGAAAATAGAAGTCGATCACGTTTTTCGTGACCTTTACACTTTCGCTGTTCAATAAAGGAGTTTATCTTCCTTTTAGCAAAGGAAATGAACCGAACCTAAAAAGAAATCAAAATTCAAACCACGAAAAATCAAATTTGAGCGTTGATATCCTGAAAATATATAATTATAAGAGTCTTCATTGCGTTAATTGACTCTCAAATTTTTTTTAGAGCAAACAAATGTCCGAGAAACATCCTGCAAGATTTGCATTCCTTCCCAAGAGCCCTGCAAGCTATGAGTTCCTAGCATACTAAGGTTAAAACCTTTCGTCCAGACTGTTACTGTTCCGACCACGCCCTCAGAACGAGAAGAAAATTTCGATTTCAGTTTTCATTGTAATAAAACGCTCTATAGAACCATTTGTGAATCTCAATCAATCATTTGCAAACATAATTACACCTGCTTAAACGTCAAAAAAATTTCCAAACAAGGAAAAATGTAAATTATCTAAAGCAAAAGCAATTCAATTTGTTTGAATCCTTGAAATTTTCCAAAAATAGCCAAAACTGGTCAAAATACTCTTTTCTTTTTATAAAACTTTTCTTGTTTAAGGCACTTTTCCTTCATAACCCAGCATATGAATTGACAGCTGACTCTTAAGACAAACTTCCTCACTTCCTCCTTTGTTAACTCTTCGTAAGTTTTTTTGATAAAAATAACTATTCGTTTGTTTGTTTGATAAGCAGTATAAAATACTTCAAGCTAATTCAAAAACAGAAATAATTTTACAAGCCGAAAAAAATCAAATCACAAATTTTTGCAACTCATCGGATTTTCTCGAGGAAGGATTTTCAAGAAAATTTGAACATTTTGTCGACATTTTTTTAGGTCCACCAAATTGATTTTGTGAGCTCTCCCAAATCATTATAATGACCCTATTATGAGCTTTTTTAGGGAAAAAGTTGACCAAAAAATCGCATTTTCCGGCGCGCTCAAATCCCCCCTTCAAAAATGGAACACATTGGCGCCAAAGGCGCCTTTAGAAATTTTTTAGGCTCAGTCAGCCAAAAATGGATATCTCGAAATAGTACAAAGGGGGACCCTTTGGGTCGGCATGGGGTCGAATCCCTGAGGGTCGGGGGTAGCCATTACCCCCACCCCCTAAATCCGCCCATGAATACATGGCTTTTCTCAGACTTCAGTTTGCACGTTAGATTTTAAAGCTCTTTTAGATCTATAGGTTGTTATTGTACAAGAGTTACTGTGTTTAGAAAAACACTAAGAAATCTTAACAGAATTAAAATACTGATTTTAGTTTAGCTAAATCAGATGCGGAGGTATAACGAAGAAGCGACGAATATTCGGTTATAATCAATGAAAGGCGACAACGTCCACTTACACCAGGCACAAAAAGAACGGTTGCAGTTAGTGAAGCCAAGAAGCATATCAATAGTTACTGGCTGAATTGCTGGCAGGCCAACTCAACTTACCATGGGAATAGGACGCCTCTTGAGAGCCGAATTTATCTAGAAAGATCGGTTCTTTTTTGTTTCTGAGATATTGACCTCTACTTCTCTTTATTTATCAACCAATCAGTACATTATTCAGGACTCTATTGGATGCCTTGTCTGACTAAATTAAACATTCATCAAACCTCAACAAAATGAATAGTTGAAGACTAAAATAGCTCCCAAAAACCTTTGAATGAAACAGGTATGAATTTCTAAATTCCGAAAAATCTCACGATTAAAAGCAGGGGTAAATCAGTTAAAAAGGGTCTAGAATTCAAGACTTTAATTCTTAAGGTGATTATTGTTATTATATGGTCACCTAAAATATATTTTTGGAGCGTAATTTTTGGAAGCCAGAAATTTTTTTTGGAATCAGAAGTTTCAGAATAAATATACATTCAGAATTCGATTCTATGCGCTATTTGATCACTGGGTTGCCCTCAATTTAACGAAACGATGGCGTTGTTGTTGTTTGTAGCTGCAAAAAGAGGGCTCGTCAAATTCGTGTCTTCACTGCCGTTTATTTTCCGTGCTCCACAATCGAAGATTGCGGAGATTGATTGATTGTTTCGTTTCGTCCGTAAAACAGTAACTGTGGCTTTCCCAGGGTTCGCTAAGAGCAGGAAGGCCCCCTTCCGACAGTGCTGATTAAACCCCATTCTAGGGGGCAGTTTTTGGTACGAAGTACCGAGCAAAACTCCCGTGCCCGATTTCAGCGAAAAAAAAACTTCTAATAAGCCCCGTTATGTTGGTAAGTTGAGCCATTTTGCGGCTGCAACGGGGTTGTCCCACAGGTCGTCAAGTTGAAGCGATGTTGGCTTCAATTGACAGTTAAAGAAGTGGTGTGTCATGCGGAATAGCGTTACAGTTTGGGCAGCTGTTTTCGATGTTTTTGTCCAATCTCGACAGATAATTATTTCGTTGTGTGCTATATCCACAGCGGAGTTGAGCAAAAGTACGTCGCGAACTTCTGGGAAAGCTGTTTTCTTCCGAAGCTATTTCTGGAGTTTGAGAGCCCTCCAGTTTAAAAGGATGTTTGATAATGTAGTTTTTCACCTCATTTGAACGACTTGTTTTCAGAGCGACTTTGTATTGACCTGGTGTTAGGCGATCATTTTCATCAAGATATTTTTTGATGTTGCCATAGTATTTGGGGCAGTGATTTTGATATTGACAGTAAGAGCAGTTTTGACAATAGTAATTGCGAGACCATTCCGCAGTGTTATGTAACGAGGTGCAAGAGAAGTGTACCAATCCGCCGAAGTGGCACCAGACGCTTTTGTGAGCTCTCGTTATTTTTTATCACAGATAGGGCAGATGTACAGCAGTTTTGGGTTCGATTCTATGCCGGCTTTTAGGAGAAGGATGTTATTGATTGATCCAGCTGAATGGTAGGGGAAGGTAGTCGCTGGTTTTCTCCGTTCCCAGATTAGGCACTCGTACTTTGTACAAAAGAAACGATGGTCATGCAATATCATACTCTTAGTCTAAACTATGGATATTTTTTCTGGCAATTTGTCTTCAACACAAAATTTAATTCTTAGTGAATTGCAGAGGATCTAACAAAAGCTGTTAAGCCTGTCCGAGGATATTCCATTTTGATCAAATTTCAGAGTTATTTTGATGAGCTGAGCAGCAAGTGTAAAGGTCACGAACAACGTAATCGAATTCTACATAGCTGATTTAAATTATCCGGACAAAACGCATAAAACGCGTTTTTAAAAAAAATCAAATTGGGTTAATTATATGTGGAAAATGACACAACTTGCTTAGACTATTAGCAAAATCAATATGATGTTATTTGTTTTGGGAAACTCGGGTCCAAAATTTTACCTCAAAAATGGTTCATTTTGGCTTTTTTTAGTTAATCAAAAATTACGCCAAAATAGCCAGTCGATCACAGACATATTTATATCAAAGTTAGCCCCTCACATAGTCCAACAAACTTTAAGGAGAGTATATTCTCCAAAACATTGAATAAGTTCATTTATTTTCCTTGATCGACAAAAAAGGTAGTTTTTACTACATAAAACACCAAATTTTTTTATTTAAAAACAATTTTTAAACGGTTTGCGAAAACTTTTTTTGGAGAATTTACCTTTCTTAAAATTTGTTGGGCTACGTGAGATTCTCACATTGATATAATTATGTCTGTGATCGACTGGGCATTTTTGGCGTAATTTTTGCTTAACTAAGTAAATCCAAAATGACGCACTTTTAGGGTAAGGTTTTGGACCTAAATTTCGCAAAACGAATTACACAATATTAATTCTGTCAAAATTTCGAGCAAGTTTTGTCTTCATGAGTTTTCATTTAAACTCAGCCCAATTTAAGAAAAATGCGTTTGAGATTTCAAGTTTAGCGCGTTTTGTCCGGTTAAATTAAATCAGCTTTGTATGATTAAAAGTAAATCTCCACACAAGTTAGTCGCCATAAAAAATTTGACAAAATTTAACCTTTTGTGGCAAACCAACCCATTGCTTCTGTCTGAAAATTTAGTTCAGAGCTTCTTCTAGATTCGCATCCACACTGACGATGATTAAAATTCTAACAAACAGTTTTTGGAAGCAATTAAAGCTCAGCCCCAGCATCCATTAGGCAATACACTGTTTTATGAAGAACTCAAAACGCTTTATATTCTAGCCCACACATTTAATCAAAAATGCCTGTTACATTAACACCTGGGAGATAATCTTAAAATCTAGCATGTTTCTTTTCCTTTCTCTCAGAAATGAATTACTCTAATAAACTATTTCTTAAAAGGTATTTCATTTAATTTTAAAACCAATTATATACTTACTCATTTCTCGATAGTGTTCATCTGCAAACTTCATGTGTTCCCCTGCTGAAGAAGAGGCCGTGTCATTTGACCCCGATTGACCTGCTCCACTTACAATGCCCGTGCGACTGTAAATGGGCTCTGTAACTTTGCTCTTCACCTGTCGAGTGTTCTTTTTGATCTCTTTCTGCAACCCATCTATGAAGTTCAGACCACCGCCGCTAAATCCTATGACAAAACACACTTCGCGTCATTGTATCACGCGCTAGGAACAACTCAAGTGCTAGAAATAATTTAAACAGAGGCGGAGATGTATTCAGAATAGTCCAGCTTACCAACTGCAAGCCATCTGGAGCAAAAAAAAATCAAGAGCACAGCAAAAAGAAAATCGAAAAATGTCAATCGACTCAAGAAGACCAAAAAAACTGGTTTTTCTTTTAGAAGCTTTTAACTTCCGAGTTTTAGAGAAAAGATATATCACCTTAACTATAAATGAGTCAACAGAAATTTGATACAACTAACACAATTTGAGAAACCTAAATCAATAGGTTCATTTTTTTATTCCGCTGGGATATATTTTAACTAAAACCCACCAATGAATCTGAAATTCAACCAAGTAATTCGGCGCAATTTATAATTTTGATATTACAAAGCATATAAGATTGCGAGTGAAATTGAATTGAACTACAAAAATCAAAAGCCAAACAATCAACCTTGAGCGCGAAAAACTTTCCTTTCAGCACAATTCCTGAAAAAATAACGCACGATCTAAAAAAAGTCTTCATTTCATTCATAGACATTTAGAAATACGGAAACAATCGTTGACACAGAGACCAAACTGTATCTTGCAACCACAACCAACAAACAGCAAAAAAATTATAGTTTTAAGACATGAAAAAAAGGTAAATAAACTTTGAGAAACAAAAACAATTCCTAATAATGAAGCATACATATCAAGGACTGAATCTTAGCTTACTTACAGTATTTGCAAATTAACTAATTGTAAAAATAGGCGCTTCCAAGCCTGTCACTTATTTGTGAGAATTAGGTCTAGAAAAGAGGCGAAGCTGCGCTTCGCAAACAACGGGAAAATGCAAAAAAGAGCTCTAGGAATGCAAAACAAAGTGAAATAAGCAAAAGATAAATAACCACCTTGAAACAATTTAGCTGAGACTAGGAGTATCATAACCACCACGACCGCTTGTAATTTTACTAACTTTAGCCACCAATAACATAGCCAACATACAGTTGGAAACGAGTCAATGAACTAAGAAAACAAAACAAAAATACTGACTTACTTTTAAAAAAAAATCTCAGTTTCCGAATTTCAAAAAAAAAGATGGCCTTAAAGATCTTTGAATTTCTGGAACAATTTGTGATAAACTTTTTTTGTAAAATCAACCCGTAGAGAAAACTGGATCAAAAAGTAAATTTTTTATTTACTTGGGAAATCTGAAAATTCAAACCCACTTTCGAAAAAAAAGTAGATCACATTTTTCGTGATCTCTACAATTTTGCTGAGCGATAGTGGTGGAGTTAGCACAAAAAAATTCAAAAGTCTAACCGCGTAAAAGTAAATTTCAGCCAGAACAAAATTAAAGACTTTTCTTGAAAAAAAAAACTGAAAATCATCATGACCTAAATAGGAGTCAGAACTACTTTCTTCGTATCTCAAAAAACAGCTATAGTTGCTATCAAACTGCCAAAGCTATTCAGCAAATGTTCGACCAAACAAACAAAAAAACTAATTCAATAATCCGGATCTGAATCTCCGACCACTGGATTAGGAGTCTCACGTCCTCGCATCCGTTCCACGGTCGCTTGAAAGTGAACGAGTGGCCCAGCTAATCCTTGATGCACCTGTTTAAAAATTTTCAATCATATGTACTGACAAGGAAATAGCTTTCGAAAATTGGACTTTACACAAGCTTTCATGCAAGGCAAATTTCTACCACTATCTCTTGCGATTGAACCTTGAATCTTAGATTTGGCATGAAAGTTTGACGAAAACTTGAAAAGTTTCAAAAAATTAGCTTTTTTGAGGCCAATTTTTTTTCTAACAGAGTTAGGGAATGGCCGCTTATGAAACGCTATCCATATGATTTTTTTCTTTTAATTCAAAAATATGTGAAATTACTATTTGAGAAGATGAAGAAGTTCAAACAAAAACACCTCCACTGCAACTTTCAAAGGCCGAAAGTTTTTGAGAATTGCAGGGGTGGTGCCTTACCAAAGTCCGAAAGTTTTTGAGAAAAAAAAAACTGAAATTGCCGCGAAAAGCTCAAAAAAGCTCAAAAGCTTCGCAAATCCCAAAAGCAACAAATCCCATACATTTTCATAATATCATAATTTTTCAAACAGAAACTAACACTAGCCGAACAAAAAGCAGGACAATTTTTTTAAATTTCCCTATGCTTATATAGGCAGAAATATTAGAAATAAAAATAGGCGCTTCCAAGCCTGTCACTTATTTGTGAGAATTAGGTCTAGAAAAGAGGCGAGGCTGCGCTTCGCAAACAAGCGGGAAAATGCAAAAAAGAGCTCTAGGAATGCAAAACAAAGTGAAATAAGCAAAAGATGAATAACCACCTCGAAACAATTTAGCTGAGACTAGGAGTATCATAACCACCACGACCGCTTGTAATTTTACTAACTTTAGCCACCAATAACATAGTCAACATACAGTTGGAAATGAGTCAATGAACTAACAAAACAAAACAAAAACACTGACTTACTTTGAAAAGAATCTGTTTCCGAATTTCAAAAAAAAGATGGCCTAAAGATCTTTGAATTTCTGGAACAATTTGTGATTGACTTTTTTTGGAAATCAACCCGTAGAGAAAACTGAATCAAAAAGTAAATTTTTTATTTACTTGGGAAATCTAAAAATTCGAACCCACTTTCGAAAATAAAAGTAGATCACATTTTCCGTGATCTCTACAATTTTGCTGAGCGATAGTGGTGGAGTTAGCACAAAAAAATTCAAAAGTCTAACCGCGTAAAAGTAAAATTGAGCCTAAACAAAATTAAAGACTTTTCTTGAAAAAAAAACTGAAAATCATCATGACCTAAATAGGAGTCTGAACTACTTTCTTCGTATCTCAAAAAACAGCTATAGTTGCTATCAAACTGCCAAAGCTATTCAGCAAATGTTCGACCAAACAAACAATAAAACTAATTCAATAATCCGGATCTGAATCTCTGACCAGTGGGTTAGGAGTCTCACGTCCTCGCATCCGTTCCACGGTCGCTTGAAAGTAAACGAGCGGCCCAGCTAATGCTTGATGCACCTGTTTGAAAATTTTTAATCATATGTACTGACAAGGAAATAGCTTTCAAAAAGTGGACTTTATGCAAGCTTTCATGCAAGACAAATTTCTACCACTATCTCCTGCGATTGAACCCTGAATCTTAGATTTGGCATGAAAGTTTGGAAAAAAATAACCGAAATGTCAAAAAATTAGCTTTTTTGAGGCCAAATTTTTTTCTAACAGAGTTAGGGAATGGCCGCTTATGAAACGCTATCCATATGATTTTTTCTTTTAATTCAAAACTATCTCAAATATGTGAAATTACTATTTGAGAAGATGAAAAAGTTCAAACAAAAACACCTCCACTGCAACTTTCAAAGGCCGAAAGTTTTTGAGAGTTACAGGGGCGGTGCCTTACCAAAGTCCGAAAGTTTTTGAGAAAAAAAACTGAAATTGCCGCGAAAAGCTCAAAAAAGCTCAAAATCTTCGCAAATCCCAAAAGCAACAAATCCCATACATTTTCATAATATCATAATTTTTTAAACAGAAACTAACACTAGCCGAACATAACGCAGGAAAATTTTTCAAATTTCCCTATGCTTATATAGGCAGAAATATTACACAGAAGCGACTAGCAAAACACACTAGCAAAACTAGCAAAACACGACTAGCAAAACACTAGCAAAACACGACAAAAAGCAGCTCTAGAAAATGCAATAAGAAAAACTAGAATTAGCGAATTTGCTAGGTCTAGGATTCGATCTGCGACCTACTGCAATCAAGAGGTTTTGAGTCTCACGCACTAACCATTCAGCCACGCACGGTCAACCACCGAAAAACACTAGTCACGAACAAAGCAGCTACAGATGCTAATAAATTGCCGATGCGATTCAGCAAAAGTGGCACCAAATACAAATAGACACAATTTTGCAAATAACAATTCGGAATATAACAAACTGAAGGCATCCACACCAACTTTGCATGTAACAAATCGCAAAACCTTAAGCCAAATTATGTTTAAATTAGATATTTCAAGAAAATTGTGAGATATTTCAGAATTCGAATTTTTATTGAGTTATGTTGTTAGAAACAAATAGCTTTTTTTCGGTTCAATTGATGAATTAAAAATGCATCAAATCAACTGTGTTAACTAATTACTATTCGAATGTCAAAGCACATGCTATTAACAAAATGTGAAAGTACCCAAAAAGTGGCACCAATATTGCGACTTAATTTGAAAAAAAGAAGGTTCTTGATAATATACGAAGCTGATGCTACTGTAATTAAGTTGAAGTATACCAAAAGTGCCACCAAAAGAGCCCTTGTATTTGATAATTAGTTTGGAAAAAAGTAACTCTGTGGTAATACACTACGCTTATTAAATTTGAAATTATTACTTGAGCGCTTTTAACTTCAAATTAAGCGCCGTTTTTAGTTAGGTAGCATTTATGCGTCAAGGCTAAGATACAAGAACACAAAAATGAGCAACATTTACATTACAAGAGTCAAATATTTTTAAGTTTGATATTAGGTTGTCGATATCTTCAAAACGTTTCAAAAAATAGTTCATTGAAAATGTTCATTTCCATAATCCTTGCACGTCACTTTAGCACTTGAATGAGCCATTCGCAAGCTCATTTGTATTAACCTAAAAGTGGCCATCTTAAAGTTTTAACACTTAATCAGTTTGATATTTTGTACGACGGGTTAGAACTCTAAATGATTTGTTTTGAATCGAATTAGAATTTGGTCTCGGAACACATTTTCCCCAGGGAAATTTCGGCTCTTGGAATAGCATTAATCACGGAAATTTAAATGCTCGAGAAATTCTTTGTCTAACTTTCGACTCCCAAAACTGCCGTTGTTGATAGAAGATACCAAGAGACAATTTATAGGCTAAGCTGCGCTTCGCAAACACTAGCAGGAATAGGACAAAAACAGCTCTTTAAATTGCAATAAGAATAAGTACAAATAATCCTCGCATTAGAAAAAAACGGATACGTCTCGGATTCGAACTTAAGACCTAGTGTGACCTAGAAATTGTGAATCTGACGCACTAACCCCTGCGTCACAGACGCTTCATTGATGACAAACACTAACCACAAAAAAGCAGAGAACAGATAGTACGCATTTTCAGCTCTTTTCCAGTTTACCACTCCCTTGTAACTTTACAATAAAAATGTTCAAAAATGTTCACAGGGCATTTTGCATGTAAATGTTTTTATAATTTGTTCATTTGTTAAAACTGACAGGTTTTACTGCAGTTTAAAACAAGAAAATTCATTTTTAAAAAGACGCATTTTTTTCTTATTTTGAATTTCAGAAAAAAAAATCAAATGGGGGTACCGAAAAGATCCGAATTTTCCACTGCTACAGTGAAATTTCCATGTAAACAACTATAACACTTTCAATGAACACTTTTATTTGCAAATTGCTCATCGCAGTTGTGTAATAAACTGATAGAAACCAAAACAAAAATGATTTTTTGAACACTTTTCAAAATTTAAAGAAAAAAATATCACATTGCAGCCTTTTCAATTTCAAGAATTCAAAATTTTTATAATTAACAAGTTTTTAGCTTAAAAAACAAAAAAAACGACCACGACCTATAAAACCAATAGGAAAAACATCTCCTGAAAAAATACGAACTATCGAAATGATCAACCACTTAATGATCATAAGACATGCCAGTATGAACAAGTGAATAGATTTGAAATAAATACTTCTTGCCTTCAATTCTGATGTTGATATTTTAAGACAATATTACAGGGCATGAGATAACCAGAAAAAGCTCTTTTCCATTTAGTTTCCAGCAAACTATACCCCAGTGCAATAATGAAATCACAGTGCGGATGCCTATAACTTTATTATAATTAGGATTGGGTGGGGCTACAGCGGGGAGGCCCTGAAAAAGATCCCAGTTGGCGGCCAGGGCAGGGTGGTGGGACCGGCTGCGGCAAAAGTGATGGAATAAAAGATCCAAGGTGAAAGGTGAGAGCTGGGCCAGCGGGTTAATAGAAAAGGGTATATGATGCGTGGCCTCTAACTTAGGTCAACGTTAGAGGGATCCCAGTAATCCGCCTCCTCAAAAAGAGACCGGCTACGGCAAAATAGATGACATCAATCAACCACGGCAAAAAAGATGACATCCCCCCCCCCCCCCGGACGCAAGGCACAAAAAAGCAAGGAGGGACCGGATCATTTTTTTTAATCCTAGAAAGGACCCGTTTTTCGTTTTTTTTTGTCTCACCAGATGCGTTTCCAGTGTTGGCCTGGCTACTATTGTTGGGTCCCATAGACTGCATCTCAGTGGTGTCATCGTCCTCCTCGTACACTGTCTGTTGCATGTCCTCATAAGCTGGCATCTCACTCTGACTGTGCACGTGCACCCCCACTGGCCTCACTCGCTTGTAATGGGGCAGCAACAAGGGCTCCAATCGGAACGCCTACGACAAAGTTAAAAACAATGCTAACAGAAAGTTGGAAAAGAGTCGCAATTAATTCAGGGAAAAATGAAGAAAAAAAACGACTGAAATAAAAAAAATTAACACAGAGGGAAAGCTGTGCTTTGCAAAGAAAAGCCAGAACGCGACAAAAGGTAGCTCTATGAAGCGCAATAAAAAAAGTTAGATATAAGCCTCGAATAAATAAAAATTCGGCTACGTTTCGGATTCGATCTGTGACCTAGAGATTATGAGTCTCACACACTAACCACACGGTCACGGAAGCTTAATAAATCACAAACACTAGCCACAAATAAAGCAGAGAACAGATGCTATGAAATTTCCTAGGCTACAGATCATGATAACAGCAAAAGTGCCACCAAATAAGTGAATACTTTTAATGAACACTTTTGATTGCGAATTCGGTTAGAAAAAAGTTGAGTTGCACGAAAACACAAACGCTCGCAAGAGTAAGAATCTTGTTTGGAAACTAAGAGTCACTCAAGTAGCACTGAATGTTTTCATCCGTAGCAGATTTACGGGGGGCGCGGATTTGACCCCCTGAGTACCAAAAGGGTCACCCTTTCGGAAAAAAAAAACACGATTTTATGGTCAAAACTCACAAAAAAGAGCCTGAAAACGCTCAAAAAGTGTTTTCCAAAATTTGCCTCCAGAAAATTTGTTCAAAATAGGGTTTTAATCGCGATTTGAGGGAGCTCGGAAAATCAATTTGGTAGGACTAAAAAAAGGTCGACAAAAATTTAGAACAAAAAAATAGAATACCCCCCTCGAAAAATCCTAGATTCGCCCAATAACTTACCACAGGGTCATAGGGATGGAACAAGTTGTAAAACCTCTTTGCCGCATTTTTCGGAAGCAGATTCTCAATTGATCCATTTTGGGAGGGTTTGATTCCCCTCAGAGCCAGGAAACAGCCGAGGGGAGATCCAACTGCGTAGTAGTTTTCTACGTTGAACGGGAGGCTCCGCGGTCCGAATGAATCGTAGTAGGGCTTGGCAATGGACTGTTCTAGCTGTAGCAGCTGCTTTTTGAGCTCAAAATACTTGGCCACTTCCGGAGATGGTTGGGAAGAGTTTGCCATTGCCTGAAATTATATGAACAAAAATAACGATCATTTCAATAAAATCGAGGTAAATATAGCTAGTTTGGAAATAGAACATAGCTAAGAGACACTTCGAAAAGATTCAATAAACGCAAATACACAAAAACATTCTGACTATAGTCTAGTTTGGAAATATAGCCTAGTTTGGAAATAGAACATAGCTAAGAGACACTTCGGAAAGATTCAATAAACGCAAATACACAAAAAAAAACATTCAATTTTCCAAAATAGATCGCCTTAAGACTCATAGAATTTCTGGAACAATTGATGATTGACAATGTCGACAAAATTGAGCCAATTTGAAAAAACTGGATCAATAGGTAAAATTCTTATTCTGCTGGGAAATCTGAAACTAAATTCTATTTTCGAAACTTGAATTTGATCACATTTTTCTTGACCTTTACACTTTTGCTCAGTAAATTTACACAGTAAATTTGAGCCTGAACAAAATTTTAAAGACTTCCTGAAAAAAAAACGAAAAAAAAATCGCGACCTATATAAGAGTCTGAACTTTATTTTTTAGCAAGAATTTATATTGATTTATTCAGAAATTCATGTTGAAAAAGAAACAAGACTGTAAGGAGTCCTAAAACATCGTTATTTGACAAAACGACACAACAAGCTCCCAATGGCTATAACTTGTATGTGTCTTAGCTATGTGTCTCGTACCGTACCACCTCCCGTACCTTATCCCCCCACCCGATGCAACTGCTAGTAAAACTTTTGGTCACTTGTTGTTTTCAATGTGCACTGCTTGTCATACTCTTAAGATAACGCAACCTTGGAAGACCAATGGTTACACTATGGTGCTGAATTCCATGCAAGGCAGTGTTTAGAGAAAAAAGGTCATATAAATCAAATCAAAATGTTCGCCACCTCATTTTGCAGATTGGCCACGAAGTCGTCCATAGTCCTGTAGTTCCTCAAGATGTCGTAACAGATGACGGATCCCAACGAGTGGCCAATTAAAGACACTTTCCCGCCATTTTTCACAAACTCAGGGTTGTACTCTATCAAGAGGAAAAACACAATCAAGTTTTTACACAGAGGCGAAGCTGTACCTCGCAAACAAGCGACAAAACGCCAATAATTGGCTCGAAACAGTAAAGAAAACAAAGAAAAGGCTAAAATAAGCCTTGAAAATAAAGTTTTTGCCATGCTCTCCAATTGAGTTTTAAATAAATTTCAAAAGCTTCGTCAAAGAACAAAAACTTTGGCCCAAACCCTTCTGAAGATTTTCACATTTTCATAAAAAAATCGATACAATTTCAGAAAATCTGTTTAATCACATCGTAACATAGGATCGAAAAATGCCATGCAAACAATTTTTGAACAGCTTCATTTTGTAATTTTACATGGACGAAGGGAAATCAAAAAAGAGCCAAAGATGTGCATACCGATGAATAGATTGTACTGTCGATGTATCTCTTTCACAACAGTATCCAAGATCTCTTCTGTGTAGAGGGGGGAGGTGTAGAAAAGGACATCCAACACACTCGCATTTCCCAGCTCCCGAATCCGACGCATCTTCCGCAACGTCACAGAGTCCAGCACACCTGTAAGAGAAGATGCTTGTTCAATGCTATCTTACAGGCGTTGCAAAGACGTCTTTTTTGTTTGGGAAATTTTTGGCACAGAAACGATGCTTCGCTTCGCAAACACTAGCGAGAACACGACAAAAAAAACAGCTCTAAAGTGCAATAAGAAAAAGTGGAAAAAACCTCGAACTAGTAAACACTCGGCCACGTCTCAGTTTGAACCTGCTAGCTAGAAATTACGAGTCTCACACACTAACTACTCGACCACGGACGCCTATTAAATCAAACACCAACCGCAAATAAAGCAGAAAACAGTTTTTCTGCAATTTTCAATGCTACAGTGAAATTTCCAAATATGTGAACACTTTTAATGAACCTTTTTATTTGCGAGTTAGATTAGAAAAAAAGAAGGTTCGAACTAAAACACTAATGCTCGCAACTGTAATTATAATGTGCTTTCTGGAAACCTCACAATAATTCTGAACAATTTGACTTCTTGGAAAACAACATTTGACAGTATTTTACAAAACGACGTCATACAGGCGTTGTAAGAGGTACCCTAAAATTTAATGACATACAATTTAACACCGTACATTTTAACACTTAGTCATTTCACTAGCAAACAACTTGAATCGACAACAATATAACTCCTAATTTCCAGTTAAACACTACATTTTAACACCTAGTCATTTCACTATTAACATTATTGCTGTATGAATTCCTTATTTTAACTCTTATCACACCAAAGTTAATCCTGCAATTAACGCACGCAGCATAATGAAAAACTTGGTTTATCTTAGTTATAAATGCTAAAAGGAGGCTTCCTAAATTATTTAAGACTCTTATCAACAAGTTTGTGATTTATTTTTAATTAGACTTTTCGCTAAACCATTATGATCACAGCCAATTCTTATAGCGTCCGGCCACGAATTATATTTCAAGCGAAAAAATATTTTTACAGGAAACTGGATTTGCTCAAAATATGAAACACATAAATGTCGAGCAACTGCCATTACTGAAAACAACGAATTAATCGAAACGCGTGGAGAGCAAAACCATGATATTTCAGCGGGAAAATCGGAGGCCCGAAATGTCATAAAGCATATAAAAGATCTCAGCGAGAGATTTACCCCAAATGTTGCAGTTGCCAGTGCGGTTTTGCCAGTTACAAACGATTTGGCCATTCAGTTTGCCCTCCCAAGTAAGGACAAACTGATTTGAACGGCTGCGCGCACTCGTAAGCAGCTAGATGTAAATATGCCGCCCATCCCCGTTGCGAGAAATTTCGAGATCCCTGAAATTTTTGAAAATTTTATCCGGTATGACAGTGGATCAAATTATCATGAGCGAATCATTTTGTGCGGCGACCCCAAAATGCTGAGAGTTCTGGAGAAGTCAATTTTCTTAAAAATGGGGGTTAAAAAGGGGGAACCTTGTAAGACGTCTATTTTTGTTTTCGATTGTTTTTAATTATAATGTGCCTTCTTGAAGTCAGACTTCTTGGAAATCAGACAAAATTTGACGGAATTTTACGAATAGTTGTTGAAATGCTTCTGACGAAAAAAAAATGTATTTAACTCCACAGGACATAACCATCTGAACTAACCGAGCTTGAAGCTTATCAATAAGCTTTTTTATATAAAAGTTCAAGTGGAGTTCAGATGGTTAAGTTCTGTCGAGTTTTATAATGGGTTATTCCATAAGAAGCATTTCCACTAGTCGTGCAAGTCTGTCACAAGCGATCTGTCTAACTTCCAAAAAATGAATTGCCCAGAATTGATGAAATGAAGCTTTAAGAAGTGATGAGGTTAGGAGAAGACATGTAGCAAATTGAAACGTCGCTGTACGATGTCGTCAAAGTTAAGCTTACGACTTAATACAGCTAGTTTCTGCAGCTAGGTTATTTGGTAGAACTCGAATTAAGAAATTGCATTAACACGCAGAAGTAACGTGGAGCTTCGTACCAAAAGTGACGCAACACAAAAATAGCACGGAAGCTTGGGGGAAGAGATTGAAACGAAAGCAACTGAGCAGGAAAAAAAATCGAGAAAATAAAACGAACAAAATATACGTTTGTCTCATGTCAAGTTCAAAGTGAAGAAAACATAATAAAAAGAAAGCTGCCATTGTCAAACATAGCCAGCAGACAGTTGGAAAAGAGTAAAAAAGCAAGGAAACGTAAAAGAAAAATTGATTTTTTAAAAAAAAAAATCAATTTAACTACTTCAAAGTACAAAAACATGATTGTACAGCTAATTGAATTTCAGGAACAATTTATGAAGGAAATTTTTTTGATAGAATTAACTCAATTTGAAAAAACTGGATCAATAGGGAAAATTTTTTTTCGCTGGAAAATCTGAAATTAAAGGTCGACACGTTTTTCATATCCTGCTCTTTACACCTTCATAATTGCAGAGAGCAACTTAACTATCTTTTAGCAGATGAAATTTAATTGAACTCTAATTAAGCAAATATACGCAGAAGAATTCATAAAAGCATAAATATAATATAAAGCACTTCTGTAAAACAAAAGCATTTTAAGTTTTTTCCGGAAAAAAAGACAAAAACAAATCATCACGACCTATATAAGAGTCCGAACTACGCTCAAGGACTCTGAAACAGTAGATCAAAAAAACTACAAAAAAATTTCAGCCAAAAACCTGAAAAAAAAACATACCTTTACGTTATACTGCCTTACAAATCATTGAAAGAAACGAAACAAGAAAAACATTACACGAAAAAACCTTAATTTGAACAACTACAACGATGAAAAATTTGCCCATTTTATTTCAGAAGAGCTCAATTATCAAATCAAAAAAATTGAAAATAACGTAAAAAAGACAGGAAGATTTGGAAAACATTACAAATGAAAGCATGAAAAATCATTAATGTTTTCAAAGAACAGATGATTTGATGTACAATTAGAATACCAAACTAATACCAAAATTAAAAGACAAAACTTTAAAAAACAAAACTAAAACTATAAAGTCTGTTCTCTCAAAAATAACCAAAATATAATTAAAAATGAAACCACAAAACGATAAGTACTTAAATTTAGAGTTGAAACGCACTAAACCTTTGTTGAAACATTTTTCGTTTCATAGCGCTTCAGGCTTAATTAAACATAGTCTGTCATTTCAAAAGACTTGTGTGCTTTCCACAAAAATACAGTCTGTAAAGCAAAGAAACAACTCAAACATATAAAAAACGTAGTTATGGACGGAAAAATTAATAAATAACACCAAAGGTGGATGTCACAAAATAATACCAAAGGGGGACCCTTTGGTTGGTCAGATGGCTAATTACCTGAATTCAAAACAAATGATGGTTCTTGCGCTATAGGCTAGTTCTAGAGGTAACGTACACAGAGGCGTACACCATAACGTACCCCATAGCGTAAGAACCATCAATTGGTTTGAATTTATCATAGCCAACGTGACATCTTTTGTGTGAACTTCGTTACAAAAACTCTACAACCCGATTATAAAACTTTTTCTTAATTGCAAGTGTAATAACAGGATCAACAATTTCGACTTTTACCTTTTCGAAACTAAATAAATTTTTACGATTAACTTTTCAATTCCTACAAACCAACCTAGCCTAGCCACGGTGAACGAGTTGGCAACTTTTTGATTTCAACTGCGCTAATGAACAATTATTGAAGCCTTTTCGCGTTCGTTCTGCAACTACTTAAGACGCAAGGCTCACACAAGCGAGAAAAGGTCAAAAATTAGCTCTAACAGGGTCAAAATATAAGGAAAAAAGAAAAGGTAAAACTAATTAAAATTCTGCTAGGAGCCGAAATGAAACTCACAACCTAGAGATTAAAAGTCACACATCCTAACATCTGCGCCTGTTAAACACTAGGAACCCAGCTAAATCAAGAGTTACTTGTTTGATTTTTAAAAAATTCAAACGACTGATGCGAAACGCAATGTGTAATTTTCAAAATGTGTCAAAATGTCAAAAAATGATTAAGTCTATAGCTGATATTTCAACTAGCACCTTTCAAAGTTTCGTCCATGGATCTTCAAAACATGTAGCTGCAGACAAACATCAGAAACGCGAGAAAAGTAGTAGTTTGTTTCATTCTTTGAAAAAAATGCAAATTCTTGGTCTCTTTTCTGTACAATTTCAACTATTGAATTAATATAATTAAAGACAGTTGATATAGTGCAGAAACGATGCAAACAATTTGCGTTAACATGAATCTCCTACCTTCGTCCAGCTTTATTTTGGACCTCCACTCGATAGGGAGAAACTCGACTCTGTTGGATGAGAAGTTGGGGTAGAGTTCCTTCTGGTATTTGGCCACCAGGTTGCGAGTGCTGAAAAGAAAGACAAAAGAATCAGTAAGTTAGCCCAATTTCATTATTAAAAAACAATTTAATGTTAATCAGTCGGCTTTTTACTGTCTCCCAACCCCACCAAAAAATTTAGAATATATGCTTGAGCGTGAATCATAAATTTTACAGTGCTGATTTAAATTAACCGGACTTTTTAAAATTAAACTTGAAATTTAAAACGCGGTTTTCTCAAATTGGGTTGAGTTTAGCTGAAAACTTATGAAGACAGAACTTGCTTAGAATTTTAGCAGAATTGATATGGTGTAATTTGTTTTGCGAAATTCGGGTCCGAAATTTTACCCCAAAAATGGGTCATTTTGGCTTTTCTTAGTTAATCAAAAATTACGCCAAAATACCCGTCGATCACAGACATAATTATATCTCAGTGAGCCCCTTACGTAGCCCAACAAACTTTAAAAAGGGTATAATCTCCAAAATATTGTATAAGTTAATTTATTTTTGTTTGATAGACAAAAAGGTCATTTTTACAATATAAAATACCAACTTTTTATTTAAAAACAATTTTTAAACAATATGCAATCTGTAGAAAGCACTTTATTAAATTCATTACACAGAAAAATTCAAAATCTTACTGTTTACTATTATATTTTTCGAATAATGAAAAAAAAATGGTATTATCTTTAACAGGAGTCAAAACAATGTACGAAACATTTCCAAAAGAATCTGAAAACAAGACCAAATGTACTCTTTCGTGAAAACGTCTTGAAAGTACAAACAACTTAAATAAGAAACACCTGTTTCAAATTTCATTGTATTATGTTATATTTTATTATCATCGCTAACATTCAGTTGAAAAAGAGTCATGAACATGAACGCAGAGAAAAAGAAAAAAACTGTGACTTAATCAAAAAAAATTATGGCCTTAGACCTGATGAAATTCACAAACAATATTTATTTTGATAAAAATCACCCAAATTGAGAAAACTGGATCAAAAGAAATTTTTTGAATCCGTTGCGAAATCTGTTTTTAAAACTCCACGCTCGAAATTAGAAGTCGATCACAATTTTCGAGACCTTTACACTTTTGCGGTTTGACAGAGGAGTTTGCCTTCCTTTTAACAACAATTATTGAACTTAAGAAATCATAAAACAGCGAAAAATCAAACTCGAGCGTGAACCAAACTTAAAGACTTTTCATGAAAAAAAAAATAACGAAAAATACATCAAGACCTATAAAAGAGCATTCAGTACCTCAATTATTCTTAATAACAAGGCCTTTGAATTAGAATCCCATACATTGAATTCATTTAAAACTTGAAAAAAAAATCAAATAAAATCACCGAAAATAAACTGAAAAACTTAAAGCAACAAAAATGGTTCAGATAAACATAACAACTAACTCATAGTTGGAAATGCAAGGAAACAGACCGCAAGGAAAGAGAAAAAATGCTGAAAAAAAACCGACTCATTTTTTGAGAAAAACTTCAAGTTTCAAATATCAAAGAATTAAATATATGCCCTTAAAGCTCCATAACTTTCACGATCAATTTATCATTGGTGCTTTTTCAATAAAATCAACCCAATCTGAGAAAACTGGATCAATAGGTAAAATTTATATGTCGCTGGAAAATCTGATAATTAAATTCCATTTTCGAAATGAGCAGTTGATCACGTTTTCCGTTACCTTAAAATTTTGCTGTTTGATAGTAGAGTTTGCCTTCCTTTATACAAAGGAAAGGAACTAAAAAATACACCAAAAGTCAAACCGCAAAAAAAATCAGTTGGTCGTTTACTCTACGAATATTATGGATAAAATGGATAAAACTATTTTTCAGGAATAAACTCGGATAAAAAACGTAAGCAGTTGCTTTTAGGCCATCGTTTGGCCATTTAATCCGAGGGCGTCAGAGAGGTGCTCTTAGTGTCAAAAGAATTCTCGCAAACAACAAAGCAGTTCGAAACTTTGGACTTCAATTTGTTCATCGGGAAGCTAAGAATCTAAACTATATATCGGTTTTCTTTTACGTAGGAAAGGATTCAAAAAACCACTCAGCAAGAAAAAAAAATTGACTCAAAATTTGGCATTTTACAAAACAAACTACTGAATTTTCAGTCAACTTATGTCTGAGAGCTTAACAAAATTTTGATTTATTTTTCATGTGTAAAGAAGAGGGCTTAGCTTAGATAGATTCTTAGCTTTCCAATGAACACTTTTATTTTAAGTCCAAAGTTTCAAACTGATTCTGCTCTTTACTTATAAACTATTGGCACTAAGACCACCCCTCTGACGCCCTCGGATTTAATGGCCATACAGCGCCTAAAAACAACTTTTTTAGTGAATCTTTAGTTGTTGTAGAGAGAAAGGCACAGAAATGGAAAATAACTAGTTCCTTTAATCGTTTGAAAACTCAAAATTGCAACATCTATGTCCCTTGACTGTAGAAAAGTATTTTTTTTAAATTAGCAATCAAAAGCTTGTAACAATGGTTGAAGATAAAATGACAGTTAATTGGTAAAATTACATATGATAAATTAAATAGCTCTTTTCCAGTTTCCCATCCCCTGGTAAATTTCAAAATGTAGCAGCTCAAAAACTGTTCTTACGACATTTTGCATGTAGGAAATGTTGAATGTGGTCACCTGTTAATGCATTTTACTACATGAAAAGTCATTTTAAATAGGTTTTCAAATATTGAATTTCCGAACAAATCAAAGGAGAGAAAAAGAGCCAAATAAATGATAAAATGGAAGTGAAATGGATTCAACTGATGACCAATACGATGGTTCTGTTCATGATTGAACAATCTAATATAGAATTCCCCCATTTTCATGACAGGTGTGTAGCTATCCCGCCAAAAAACAATTTGTGAGTCAATGATGGAATTTTGATGGAAATTAAGTTGACTTCAATTGAAGATAACACCGAACGTTTTTTAACAAAGGCTCTAAAAACAAAAGCCCCCCAATTGAATCAGGTCTACGAAAAAGGAAAAACGCGGTACAAATCTATTCCAAGCGACCTAGACGAGGAATACTGGAAGCAAACGATAGTGCCATAGTTACCAACCCATCTATTCTACGAGTTTCAAAATCAACAAAACAATTGCTGATCGGTTTTTCGATTCATGAAATTAGTTATTCGAGCTAAAAGTAAACGTCAAAGGTTTTGAAGCTTATGAGTTCTTAAGATATTTGTTCAGCTGAATTAAACTAAACAAAAATTACATTTTTGAGTCAGATAACGCAATTTAAAATCAATGGTTTAAAAAAAAAGACTAACAGCAATCTACAGGTTAATCAAAACTTTTGAAAGTATATAAAGCGGATAAACATCATAAATTGGCCATTCTGCGAACTTTCACAACCCTATAACTTCACGGAGCACACAATCACAGAAGAAATATCACTTCAAATTTTCAAGCAGGCCATCGACGTATTTCAGATGATCAGGAAATTTCAACAAAACATTTTTCTACTTAAAAAAAATTGTCTTCTAAATGAGAACATACCAGCATGTGTGTAGACCAATTTCGCCAATTTATTTAGCACAACAATACATCTCAATCAAATGGGACAGTGACAGATATGGAACCGTCATTCATTCCGTGGATGTATGTGAACAACATTGTTCTAAGATTTGACATCAGCCTGCCGTTTTTCGGGCTGGTTGGAAACTTCCTCTGTTACATAACATCCGGTTTCCTACCTGCATGAAATAACATGTACTTCATGCAGTTTCTGGCGCTGTTTGACTTACAACGATTGACCACGTATGCTGTTGATACTATTACGAAAAGTCTTGGAGTCATCACACCCAACATCAATGTAAGTTTCGACCACAGCGGCAAACCACTCTTGGAAAATACTCAAAAACGCAAGCAAAAAAACTTTTTTCTGACCTCTATCATTTGAAAACAATAATACTCTAACAATAATACTCTAACCAATGTAAGGCCAAACTTCGATGAACTTTATATTCAAAAAATTATAGAATTGCGAAGCTCAACACAGAAATGTAACACAAAATTGTATGACTTGAATTAAAAAAACTGAACGTCTATCATCACACAATCTTCACTTAAGTAAAAAACAATATAAAGGTAGATTTCAAATTCATTACTTAGCTCTTTTCCATCCCCCCAACAAGAGGAATGAAAAATAATGGATAACTCTGCCAAAAAAATGTTCTCTGTGAGCTTTAGACATTATAACATTATATTGTAATTTTCTTGAAAAAAAAACTCAACAGTATAGCAACTCTAAGTCATCTTCACTAAAATTATTGAATTACTGACTTTTTCAGAAGGATACTAATTAAAGCAGGAAAAAAGCATATGCCACAAAAACCTAAGAAAAAATTAAAGAGAATTTAGATCTCAGAAAAATCCCCTACATGCTGCTTGCGTGCAAAAATGTATTATCATAGACATTTTAGTAGGCTCCGTTTTAAAAATAATCATAAAATCTATAAACATTTTTCCTCTTGCGCGGTTAAAAACGAAGAAATTCAAACTTTCATTCATGAAAGTTTTAAAAACATATTTCTACTTTAAAAAAATTGTCTTCTAAATGAGAACATACCAGCATGTGTGTAGACCAATTTCGCCAATTTATTTAGCACAACAATACATCTCAATCAAATGGGACAGTGACAGATATGGAACCTTCATTCATTCCAAGGATGTATAAGAACAACATAGTTCTCAACTTTGGCTGTTTTTCCAAGATTGACAACGCATGCTGTTGATACTGTTACGAAAAGTCTCGGAGTCAGCATGCCCAAAGCAAATGTAAGTTTTAAACACAGATTCAAACCACTCTTGGAAAACACTCAAAGAAACGGCAAAAAACTCTTTTTTGACCCTAGCGTTTGAAATTTTTAAACCATAATACTTTAGCCAATGATAAAGTCAGATTTTAAGGATATTTATTTAATAATTTATTCGACATATCGACTAAATTTCAACTGCGATAGAAATGCGTGAGATCTGAACTAATGACTCAAAGAACTTTCAGTCAGCTTATTTTTCTGACCGAAAAATTAAACAACATACTGTTGAGATGGCATTAATCAAGGCAGTGTTAAGCAAGCTTCCAGAAACGATTAAAAAACTATTACTTTAGAATTATTTGCAATTGTAGAAAATCATAGAACATACTGGTTCATTGAAAAACTCTTTCTAATAGAAAATCTTGCTATTGAAACTTTTATGATCAGAAAATCTGTATTTTTCTTCCAGATCTTTTTTCGCAATGCAAGAAAATAATTTGAGCTAAGCTTTGAAACTGACTGGAACAACAAGCTTCAAAAAATATCAAAAAATCAACGCGTCAAAATAGAGAAACAGAATTCATATTCGTCTGTTGGTCATTAATGTATTTTGTCTTATTTGACGAAAAGGAAAAATATATACTTAATGACGCCTCAGTTTTTCTTACATCATTTTTATTTGCTCTCCTAATCACGACGACATAATTTTTTTAAAAAAACCACGGAGCAAAAACAGACCGATTATCGAAACAAGCCGGAAAAAAACGCGCCGGCAAACTGATCGAAACTATGTAATCATGCTTATGTTCTTAACGTGTTCGTTTTTAGTTTTCGGGGTGTTTGCAATCGTTACCCTATTAATTGGAATCAGTTACTATTACTGAATATAGAATTGTACTTTGAGCCTGCTAACTTTTTCCATGACTATCAGTGTGACTTCGGGAATCATGAACAACTCGCTGAATTTTCTCTTTCATTACTTAACTGGTTCAATGATTCGAACGGCTTGAGCTAAATTTGACATTAAGGTTAATGATTGCACCCATCTATAAAATAACTTATTGCAAAAAAACGAATAGATAAAATTAATTAAAGAGAACAACTAACTTATTTCGGAAAAAATAGCACATGGAAGCTATTTACTTTTCCAGGTAACACAAAGCTGATGGACAAAACTTGAAAACTAAAACGCGTTTTTCTCAAATTAGGCTAAGTTTAGATGGAAAAAGATGAAGACACAACTTGCTTAGAAGTTAATTAGGTTTAATATGGTGCCATTCGTTTTGCCAAATTCAGGACTAAAATTTTGACCCAAAATTTTGGCTTTTCTAGTCAAGCAAACATTACGCCAAAAACACCTGATCAATTACTGACAAATTTATATCAATGTGGGCCTCTTATGTAGCCCAACACAATTCCACTGGAATATAGTTTAGTTTCCAACAATGTGTTCAAAACGTTTTGAAATTGTTTTCAAATAAAAAATGGTATTTCTTTCAGTAATGTCAAATAAAAATAAACTATTTTTACAATCTTTTAGAGATTAAAACCTTTTAAATTTTATTTGACTAAATAAGAGACTCACTTTGGTATAAATTTGACAGTAATTGATTCGGTAGTTTTGGCGTAATCTTGGTTGACTAAAAAGCCGAAAAAGATCGGTTTTGGGTCCGAATTTCGCAAAACAAATTTCCATAAATTAATTTTGCTGGAAGTTTAAGTAAGTTCTATCATCATTTTTTATCGTCAAGTCATAAAACATTTTTTACCTATAACTCAACATAATTTCACAAAAACTCGTTTTAAATTTTCAGTCTAATGTGTTTTATTCAGATTATTCAGTGCTGTATTCGTGTTTCAAGTTTGCCTTTTTCGAGTACACCTTATCTCGGATTCTTGGTTCTTTGTATCAAATAATTTTTCGCACAATTCATCGGATAAATCTTGAGACATCAAGAAAATATGCATTTATAATAAATATAGCCGGTTCATGTGCAAGTACCATTAAAAACAATTGTATTCTTCAAGACAAATGGCTTTTTCAATCTTTTTACTCGATTTGCGTACTTTTTTAAGTGTGTACGGAGACGGTAGAGGGGCAAAACTAAGCTTCAAAAAAGCGATAACTTCAGTCGAATACAGTTATCTTTGCAAATTATTGATAAAACGCAAACATTTCTTTTCCAAAAAGTTGAAAAACTTTTGAAACAGGTATTTCTCGACAAATTATAAGAATTTGTATATATCGTTGAAAAACAATTGAAGGGACTTTAATATGTAATTGATTTTGCGAGCCAGATCATTATCTTGTCGTATATTGTTGAAAAGAAATCGCACAAATCTATTATTTGAAAGCATCACTTCGAGCCTGCTTTGAAAACCAACTTCAGTAATCTCAACACAAAACAAATCGCGAGAGAACACTTGATTGAAAACTTTCTTCGAAAACTGGTCTAGAAAAAAAATAATTAACCAACAAAATAACTAAAACAAAATAATGGCGCAACAAACACGAAATATAAAAACGTCTGAAATATGAAAAAATGAACCAAACACCTTGTTTCAGAACAGCAAATCTTATTAAAATAAGAATATCAAGTTGATGCGCAAACAACACACACTGATCCAACTGTAAAACTTGGACTAAAAAATTTTAAAAAAGGTGGAAAAAATTATAAATTCGAAAATCATTTTAAAATTTTTTAAAATAAATATCCTGTTCTTTTTCGTAATAATAACAATACAACTAAAGTATTAACCATATATGCGTGTTCAAAAAAAATCATTGTAAGTGTTTCTATCAAAGAGGTATTTTGAAGCTTGAACATCGATTTATGCAAAAAAATTAGAGAATAGCGGTAAAAGTACCATGAACGCTGCTCTATAAACAACACTCGGGTCAAGCAAGTGATATTCAACTTCTGAAGTTTGAGACTCAAATAGAGAAATAACTCTGAGGCAAAGCAGCACTTCAATCAAAAACACCAGCATCACAAACAAACATAACCAACAGACAGTTGGAAGGGTAAAAAGAAATTAGAGGTCGATCACGTTTTTTGTGACCTTTACACCCTTGCTGTTCAATAGATGAGTTTGCCTTCCTTTTAGGAAATTAAATGAATTGAACCTGAAAGGAAATCAGAAGTCAAACAGCGGAAAGTAAACTTGAGGCTGAACAACCTTTAAGAGACTTTAAAACGAAAAAAAAATCATCAGGGTCTATCAAAGAGTCTGAACTACGTTCATCGACTCTTAAAAACGCAGCAACAAAAATACCCGCCAACAGGATTTGAAGAGCTTCAACCAAATGAGTCAATTGCTTTGGCCTTATGACCTACGTTTTTTGGCACTACGTTTTTAGAAAAAACAAAGTCAAAATGTTGGCTATGTAGTGACTTTTGAGCTTTTCAATCACTCAGCAAAAATATTCATTTCAATTGAATTATTTGATACTACGTTTAATAAAAAAAACAACTTAAAATGAGCTATTGTTTCATTGGTCATAGGCCAATTTTAGAAAACAAAATGGACATTACCAACAATTTAGCACTCACTATGTGTAATAAACTTACGACGTGCACATGTGGTGCACTTGGTTCTTAGCTATGGCTTCGATGTTTATCTCTGCAGTCGTTCTCTGGGCGATGCCATGCACGAGGAACAGCACATGGTCCACTGGAGGTACTTGGTCAGTCACTGAGGCATTCTCGCAGTAGCCCCTCGCAACACTCCCGTCTGACTGCTGGGCTGAACAGTTAGCTTTTTAAAAACCATCATTGAGACTAGGATCATTGCCAAATCAGGCGTACTCGGTACTTCTGGATCAAGTGTGCGGTAGAAACCAAGAAATTTGAATTTATTTAAGAAACCTAGCCAGCAGACAGAAAATTAAACAGTCAATGAGCGCAAGTGAAAAGAAAAAAACATATTGAAACTTTTGAACTTCAAAGAAAAAAAATGGCCTTAAAGCTCGTTGAAATTTTTAGAGAATTTTATGATTCACACTTTTTTAATAAAATTAACCTAATTTGAGAAAACTGGATCAATCGATAAAATTTTCATAATGCTGGGAAATTCAATAATTAAATTCCATTTTCGAAGTTAGAAGTCAATCACGTTTT
This sequence comes from Symsagittifera roscoffensis, assembly GCF_963678635.1. Lineage (NCBI taxonomy): Eukaryota > Metazoa > Xenacoelomorpha > Acoela > Convolutidae > Symsagittifera > Symsagittifera roscoffensis. The sequence continues at coordinate 40,069,802 of NC_087066.1, read as the reverse complement.
TCGTGACTTTTGCTGTTGGATAGTGGAGTTTTCCTTGCTTCTACAGTAGTGGACAAAATTAAGCGCAAATTGAAGATGTTACTCTCTAAAATGCCTGTTGTCAATATCCATTTTGGACAATATTTTCTTCGAAATTCGGTAAGACTTTTACATAGACTTAGAGCAAGTGATCCGAGCTATCCTCCATTAGACTATCAATATTTGGTTTCAAAGACTTACTAATGTACTCCAGGTCTGAAAGCGCCAGTTTTCTTCATCTGCACTAAGTTTTTTACTTCGCGTGAACAAATAAGAAGCTTCCGAATTTAGTAAATTTTTAACACTGATTGTTGTACACTTTCTCGCTGAGAATGTTTTACGTCGCATGAACAAATTTTTCAATCCACTTATCTGAGAAAGAATTCACTACGATGCAAAAATTAAGGCAGATAAGGAAAACTGGCATTTTCAGAACCGGATTACATTGGTATGTCTTTAAAACCAAATATTAATAGTCTAATAGAGGGTAGCTCTCCTCAAAAATAAACATAAGAAATCATCTCGACCTATAAAAGAGTCTGAGCTACGTTCATCGATTCTTAAGAAACTAGCAAATGCTCTTATTAAACAAAATATTAACCCGAAAAAAGTATAATTCCTCTTTGATAAAATACATTCGTCAGCAAAAGGACCAACATACACGTTTATTAAGTCCTTGACGAACATCCCCTCTAGCACACAACTTAGACCTTTATGCAAATTTGGATTTTTCAAAAAAAGCGAGGCGTTGCCTGTCCGCCTTTAAGCAGCAAGCACAGATCGCGATGGTCTTCCAATAACTCGGAATTGGCAAAATTTCGATAGAGATTATGAAACTTAAGACACTTGGCCACCAACTTCAATTAAGAGGGCAGCAAATTTTTTTTGTCTCGAAAGAGCAAAACTTTCTGACAATAAACTTCCAGTACACCAATTTTCGCAATAGATTTAATCATCAGTGTTTGAAGTACCAGCTAAAATTGTGAGTGATTTGAGACTCCCAGCATCATTTGTTCAAAAAAGAAAATTGCATTACACGAGCCACTCCACCAATTTATAAAAAAAAGTTGCTCACACATCCTTACATATTACTTGTTAATGTTTCCGAAATTTTCTGACTAGGAAGCTTGCACCCTCACTCTCAAGTAAAATTTGAAAAAATAAACAAACTGATAATCATTTGTCTATCTAAGCTTTACTCGAAAGCTAAGATCAACGGTAAAATAGTGTTGTTTTTTCTGCGTGGTGTGATGACAGTATCTGAACAAAAAAACTAAAATTTAGGCATACTGGACAATCATAGTATAAAAGGCAAACTGGACACCATTTTTTGTAGAAAAAGTGGCTGGAAAACGTCATAAAAAATTTTTCAAACTTTTTTTGCAGAAAGTTTGGATTCAGTAAAGGGAGCTGAAAAAACTCCTAAAATTTCAAGTAAAATTAGAATTTCACGGCTGAAATTAAGAAAGAAGCTAATGTAAGCCTGCTCGATAGCTTTATTCGCTCGAAATCAGACAAAATCTCCAAAACTTTAGGCCAGCTTTTCTCGACACCGAGAAAATTTTTAAATGCCGTTCGAATCACGACTGCAAAGGCTTTAACATGATATATCACTTACCCTATTCTGATGAATATTTGTGTTATCCGATTTTGCGTGCAAAACAAAAAAAGAAAAAACTAAAACACACCCGAATACAAAGTTCCTTCCAATTTTCAATACACCAGAATACAAAACTTTACCACTTTTTCAATGTCTGAACAACAAAATTTGCAAAAATATCATCAATTCAAGCCATAGAAAAAATCTATTAAATGTGACAAAAAATTCAAAAAATTAATTCCAAATTTTAGAAGTAATTTTTGTGAAAGCGAACTGATGGTTGATACGAGTTTAATGAATGAAATTGAACCCAGGTTATATTCGACGTTATGATTCAGTACTGAAAGCAATTCGAACTTGTTCAAATCAAAGTGAGCCAGACTATAAAATTGACAATTGTGAGAGGAGAGGGAGGAATGATCAAACTGGAGGGGGGAGTGTCCAAATGAGATACCGGTTAATGTTGTCAAATATATTCTGCGAGTTCAGTTTTGCCCCGATCCCATGCACTACAAAAGTCACGTGCTTAACCTCACCAGCCACGTGACTTGTGCTGGCTGCTTGGAGGTAACCACGCGACACTAAACGCACAATTCTGATATTGTAGTCATTCCACAGAGGCGAAGTTGCACTTCTCATACGCACGCAAAAATATGACCGATAACGCTACTGGGAAAATCTGAATTAGTAAAACTTTGAGTCTACCTAATTTCTTAAGTGACACACGCCAATAATGAGTCTTCATAATTGCTAAGTGACTCAAGCCAATTTAGACGCATTAGCAGTAACAGTCAATTTGAAAAAAGAAATTTACCAACTAACATGCCTCAATTCATTAGAGCGGGCGCATTTAAACTAATATACGAATAAGTTCATTAAAAACATCCGACCCTGCCCAGTTTCGAACCCTCTTATTTTGTTTTGGTCTCCTTCCCTACCTCTACGCTACAGATCCATGATACCTTGAAGCTAAAGAGCTATTTGTAAAACAATAGTCTGTGCTAATATCCTTAGCATTGGCTGTACTTAATAGCTGGTTATGGATCAAAATGAACACTTTCAAAATTAACACCTTTTGTCGCAACAATGTTTGCGTCGCAATAATATTTGAGACTTAGGTTGGAAAAAAGAGTTCATACTATAACACAAGCTTTGCTTGCGTAAAAATGGTTCGGTGACCATTCGTAGCAAACTACAATTGGTAGCAAGGATAGCCTCAGTTTGTTTTTCTTTTTGGTGTCGTTTTTGTTGCGTGGTGTGATTAGAGAAATATAAAAACGCGTAAAAAGTTAGTGAATTAGGCAAAATTGACAACATTTGCCTCCAAACAATGAATAGCAAACAAAAAATGAAAAAAGAACAAAAGTGTTAAAATTTTTCTTATCTTTTACTCAATAATTTTGAAAATGAGAAGAAAAATAGAGAAATAGTTTTAAGGAAACCCTCATTGCAAAGGAATTGCTAAACGAAACTGCCAGAACAAATTTTTTGTAAAATCAAGTTTTCGTAGTCTAAAGGCCTTATTAAAAGTTAACTTTTCATGTAACAAACGTTCCTCGATTGCTTTACTGGCTCGAAATTTAACTTAAACTCAGCTCTTTTTCCTTACCCTCCCTCCATCTGCATAGTTTTACAAGTAAAATTACAGATCACATTGTCCAATTGATATGAAAATTGACCTGTGGCATAATTAGGTTTTGACTAACATATTTGATCTTCATAAATAACCTTGTACAACTACTCGCTACACCATAAAAAATGCTCATGTGAGGTGGGGGCAAAAAAAGAGCCTAGAACTCAAAACTTAAAACTAATTTTTCTCGACAATGGGGCATCTTTTTGAAAATTTCATGTCGTTCGAGTCACGACTGAAAAAGCTTTAATAGGACATATTACTCGACCCGTTCCAAGGATTATTTGTGGTATCTGATTTTTCTTGAAAAAAACTACAAGACCTCTGAATACAAAGTTGCTACCCATTTTCTATGGTCGAAACAACAAAACACTGAAAAGTTGCGATCGCATGCTCCTAAAAATTAAATGTTCTTTCACAAGTTTCCAACCCCTTAACAGAATTAAATTAATGTGTTGTTTAAAAATCGTTCATATGGCAACTTGCATGTAATCAATGTTGTGATAAGTTTTATTGCAGTTTTAATTTCAGAATTATTAAATTCGGGACTGTAAAAGAGCCAAACTAAAATCCACTTTCGAAACCAAAAGTAGTTATAAATTTTTCGCGTTATTTCTACTTTGTAATTAAAGAGCGCAATATATCTTCCTTCGGCACATTGAATGAATTGAAAGAAATCAAAAGTCAAACAGCGAAAAAACTCATTTCTAGGGGAACAACTTGTAGGCATATTCCCTTGATAAAAAAAAACAAAACGGACATTGAAAAGGTCAAAATCAATAAAAGGGCAAGTTCGGTTGAATTTTGGTTTAAACTTTTAGTTTAAATGTCATTACCCTCGCCAAACTAATTTACAGCTGAGGTGGGGGTAGAGGATGCTGAGATTGGATAAATGCAACTTACTTTTGCTGATTCCGAGGAGGTCCACTCCGATACTGCGACTCATTTTGGACATCATGTTCTGCTTGAATGCATGTATGGTCACTGGGCTGTACCACTCCACGAAACAATCTTCCAGTTGCACCTTCGCCAAGGCTGAAACACTAACGCGTCAACACCATGTCCTTGCGTCAAAGCGAAGTATACAGTGTGGATTTAAAATATCTAGAAAAAAAGAATAAAACTTGAAAATTGGAATGCGTTGATCTCAAAATAAGTTGGAATTTCACACACAACGCGATCATGAAAACTTTTTCACTAAATTGGGCTAGATGTAACATGATGCACTTTGAGCACACTCAATTAAAGTTAGCATCTTACAAAGTCTATAAAAAATTTAATCAAAATGACAGTTAAAAATGCCATAAACATAAATAAAACACAAACATGCCATGTCAAGCTAGCCAACAATGGCATGAAAAAAAGTTTAAGAAAAATACATATATCTACAATTCGTTCAAACGTTCCTCTCAATTTGTCATGAACAAATTTCATTTTGAGAATGACATGCCAAGTAAGACACATATCAGGGAGACACACGCATAACAACACAGACACACGCACTTACATATACACACACTTACATATACACATATCAGGGAGACACACGCATAACAACACAGACACACGCACTTACATATACACACACGCATAAATTGAACCTTTTTTTGCCCATCAAACGACTCAGTATGAAGCGACAAAGCAGGTATTAAAAAAACCGAACCCTTTTAAACCGAATAAATCAGAAAAAACACAAAACTAAAACACAAAACAGATTTGAAGTTCGTAAAATTATAATCCAAAATATTTTAAAAAATCCGAGAACTACGTGCATTGCCGTGGGAATTTGGCAAACGAGATGCCAAAAAAAACTCATTGGTATTGCTGACAAGGTCAACCAGAAAAAAAGAGCCAGTACTTTTTGCGTTTTTTAATCAAACAAATCGGGTTGAAAATAGGGTTCAATTTTAGAAAGAAATTGGGATCCGAATACCGCAAAGCGAACAGCACTAAATTCTTTCTTTTCCGTTTTGATTCCTTCCGTAGTTTCTACTTAATCTCTAATCCTTTTTTTGATTAACCGACTGATGAATTACCGGTCAATGCATGAACCTCCTTTTGATCTAAATAGATCAAAAATTGACCGCAATGTCTGTCACTTTTGATCAGATTGATTAAGTAGAAAAGGCATAAAAATTGTCTAAATATGCGTCCGCATAACAAGCAAAAAAATTTGAGCCATTTTTTTCACACGCTTTGGATTACCAGACTGATTAATTATCGGATTCTTTACAAACCTCAATTTGATCGATGTTGAGCAAAACTTGATCCAGTTCTACCAAAAACTTTAGTATTTAAGATTATTACGTCACGCGAAACAACAAATTTCACGCAAAACCTGTCTCCTTCAAGCGACATATTCAAAGTTGACAAACCTTGTTCAAACCAATATAACATACGCCGAAACCATTTAAGCCACAGAAACATTAAATGGACTTAAATAACAAATTACCTGCATTTTTTCAGATATTAGTCATTGCAAACGAAAACGGCGAGCCTTCCAGAAAGTCCGTGTTGAATTGAAAATTAAGCCAAGAAAAAAGCCGACAAAACGATATTCCGACAATTCAGGTTTTAAATATAAATGGGTCCGGTCGAGATCCGAATCCTAGACCTTAGTCTTTCACGGACTTATATTCCAATAAACCAATTAAGAAGTGCTTTTAAAATATTGAAGTACCATAATCAAGCAAGGTCAACTTCCAACAGATTTGTCAAAAAAAATTTACGGGGAAAAACTTGTTACCGATTACAAGTACAATTGTTTTCGCAATATACTGAGTGAAAACTATGGCTCTAATCTCACAAAACACATCGCACCATATTGATTCTATTTCATTGGATTCCTTGTTCAGATAATCTTTAATCGCGTACGCACTTTTGATGACTCGGCTGCTAAACTATCAGATGCTTAACGAAAAAAAAAGAAAACTTTATTGATTTCTCCAGGATAAAAAAAACGGAATACACTCAATAGAGGAGGACTGGATCAATACAATTGGGTACTTTTAAAACTTAAAGCAATATTAGCAACACATCAGTTTTGCCCATAGTGAGTGATATTCTAGCTTCCATGAACAGTGATTTCAAAAGCTGAAGCATTTCAGAAGTTGAAACAGAAATTTTTTTTATGTACTTGCATGATTATATTGATCATCAGGGAAAAAGACCAACAAAAACAGTGACAGATGATGCAAAAAGACTGAAAGACAATCTAAATTTGAATCAGAACAATTTTATCAAAGGACAATACGAAGGACACGATAATAAGCTTGATAAAATTCTACAACTTCAAAAATAGACAACATAATAAACTAAAACTTTCTTCCTAATCTAAGCACTCGGTTTCAATACGGCACCAGAATGTTATATAAACACGAAGTAAAATAAACATTTTCTCACGAAAGAAAGCCTTACTTTCATAGAAAACCTTACTGTTATAGAAATCATTATTTTCATAAAACTATTTTAAAGCATTTAAACTCATTTTAAGGTAAATTACTTTTACAAGATCCTTTTAATTGATTTGAGCTTGACAGGTAGACGCTGTAATTGAGACGTCGAGAAGTCATTTTTTTGTTTTTATTCCTCAAAAATTATGTCAACACTAGCGGGCGAACTGATACTCACTTGAGATTTCCCTCAGTTTGAGCAGGGAAAAAGATGTTATAAAATTCGGATATTGAATTAGATAGGATATATATATAGATAGAATAAAGTAACGAATAAATGATTATCGAATCCAGAATTGAATGTATAGTTTTAATGTATAATGTTTTATGACTAGATTTCACACTTAAGGCTTTCGCGAATGACCGCTTCCGAATCTCAAGTGACAAACGATTTAGCTGGTGAGATTTGTCCTTGAATCAATTTACTGCACTAAGTAAATAATTAAGATATAGTTAGATAAGACAATACATAAGTAAATAGAATATAATGAGGTACCGAAGGTCGCCTCATGACACTTCCCCCTCTAGAAAATTTATCTTAGTATAAATTTTGAATCAGGCAGGATAATGAGAGAGAAAATAAGCACCGTAATGGGTAAGTGATAACCTAATCAATAGGCTAGTATGGCGGAGTTTACAAAGTTTTAAAGTTTATCATGCTCTTCGGTTCTTGTTTTCTTAAACGGAGTAGTCTGCTCCTTAGTCCTAGGAAACGGCACTTTCCGAACAATTGGGGTGAATGGCGTAGTAATTTGGTCGGCGAGTGGCGTAGTAACTTGATCAGTGTTGTGTCGTTGTGACGAAGGCTCCGCAGAGTCAGATTCAGTTACACTCTTAACTGAATGGCGAAGAGGATCTCCATAAAACCTCGTTGGTTTCTTAGACCGATTAGATGATCTAAACTCGCTCGAAGATTGAGAGGTAGGATTGTCAACCTCCATATGGCCAGTATTTGCTGAATCCTCTGTCGCATTCTGAGGGACCTTGTCTGAAGTCTGTGGCAGATCCTGGGGTGGTGCTACCGCCCCTGTAGTAGATGTCAAGGCGGGGTGAGTTGGAGGATCGACAATCGGAGTAGTTGAAGTAGCGATCACAGGAGCCAATCCTTGAGGCGTTGAAACCGGTGCCTCCACTAATTCGAGCTGGGGGCCAGTGATCAATGAGTCCTCGCTCGATGACTCTACTGTCAAGTCAATCACCTTGCCCTTCGAAGGTTCATTTGACTGCCTTGTAGCTGAAGTAGTAGCTGGTTGAGATTGAGGCCGAGGAGCAATTCGTCGTTGCAAGCGTTCTCCCACTGTGCCAGGCGTAGGTGTTTTTGAGAAACTTTTAGGCCTCGAAGAGGACGACACGTTCATTCTCTGTGAATGCGAGAGTGCTGGAGCTGACGTATCGCGAGCGTTGTCGTAGAAGCGTAGGGTTCCCTTTGTGATCCCTGTCTTGAGCGAGTTTGCGAGGTCGCTATTACGAGCTGCCAATTCACGGAGAAGATCTTGTCCTTGTTGTGGGGGCACATTCCGCTTCCACTGCTTCCAGGTATTAGCTGCCTTTGCAAGGTTCTCCAAGGCTTTATACGGTTGACTATCCGCGATACGCTCACCCACGCCAAAGAGTGGCTTGAACTTAAAGGGGATTTCTGGGCTGTGTGACGATCCTCTGGGTACAACTTTAGCCCTATCGCGGCTGTAATCCTGGCTTGACCGTTGCTCCGGAGTTAGGAGGTTCCTTTCAAGTCCTTGCGCAAATAGAGTACACTCCGGGCATTTTTCGCAGACGTTGACAATTTGGCGGTTAAGAAATGGCCACCAAATATACTCCGAGGCGTCCATTATGGCCGCTTGGCCTGGGTGCGAGCGATGAAGTCGGATCAGGATAGCACTTCGTAACTGCTCGGGTATGGCTAGTTTGTTGTCTATCAGTACACAGTTGTTTACTACCGCCGCTTTTGCCAGAATTGGGCCATGTAGGTCCCCAGTTTGTTAAAGGATTGTACATCCTTATTAATGATTGCAGTCCTCATCGGTCCGAGGAACGGGTATTCCCCTGTCAGCTCTCCCAGCAGATCCACATCAAATAGTCCTGGCAATCCGACCACCTTCTTCTTGTCCTGAGTGACTAGCGGTTTGTGGTTGTTGATAGCATTAACCCCTATTCGAAGTACCTCTCCTCTTCTGGCCCGTCTTGTCAGCCGCTGCCTCCGGCACTTATCGAGGAAATGAGTGAGGGCCTTTTGCGTAATCTGTCCTCGAGTGACCACGAAACGTTCTCGAGAATGTCTCTGTCTGGCAATGTTTCGGGAACGTATTTGATCAATACGGCTCGGGCGATCCATAGGGCGAACTGTAGATATCTTGGGTCTTATTTGACTGGAGGTGCGAAAATTAGGGGAACTTGTAGAAAAGTTTTCGAGAAAAATTGAGGAGATTTGTTTGTTCGGTCGTAGTATTTGCAAAGTCAACAGTATTAGTAGAGTTATTTAGAGTAGAGTTAAGAGTAGTATTTTGAGCGAGATTATTTGAAGTATCCATATCGTAACTGATTTCTAAGTTGTAAGGTCGGAGACAATGAGTTTGAGCCAAAACTTTTGGTTTAGCGTATCTCATTTGCATACTGTGCTGTGATTGGTCGAGAGTACCAGAGCATGAAACGTCGACCTCTCGCGACGATGTTAAATACTCACGTTTTTGCATACGAGCATATGATTGGCTGGTTGACTGAGAGCATGAACTGACGCCCTCTAGTGGCGAGAAGTAACGACGATTAATTAGCATATCCTTTTGGGATTGGTTGACAGATTGAGTACTGTTCGCGACGCCCTCTTGAGGCGACGAACTGAATTGTTTGCAACAGTATGATTGGTCAGATGAATCGAACGTTGATTGGTCTGTTGTATGAGTTAAGAGGTAGCTAATGTTGCCTCCAATTTCACCAAGCGATCTGATTGGTCGGAACTCGTTATACTTTGAAATTTGCCCCACCGGCACTATTTGAGGTTTAGACTGAGTACTAATCAAATTTAAAGCATTATGAAAAGCTTGAATAGATTTAATGACAAATAATTCGTCATGCGACGATGGCAACGGTACTTCAAAAGTCGGGTATCTAGACAAATAATCGACGATGCCTAGAGAGGAACCGGGTATATGTTCGATTTGATAATCGAACGGAATGAGGCGGTCCGCCCAGCGAGAGAGTCGTGACTGATAAGATTTTTTACCATACGTTTCATTGAGGGCGGAAATGATGGCCTTATGATCGGTTAGAATAACAAATCGTGTACCAAGTAAATATGTACGGAAATGTTCGCACGACCATACAATAGCCAGAAGCTCTAACTCATTGGTACTATACTTGATTTCCGCGGAGTTTAGGAACCTAGAGGCAAACGCAATCGGGGCCCAAACATTTGACTCTACTTCTTGTTCCAAACAGGCCCCCAGCCCGCTATGACTGGCATCACATTTAACACGCGAAGCTTTCGAAGCATCGTAGTGAAACAAATTAGGGATGTTTGCAATGAGGTTTAAGATCCTTTGAAACGCAATAGTTTGCTCTTCCCCCCACAGAAAGGATTTCTTATTCTCCGCTTTTAGCGAAGCTCTAAATGCGACTGTGTATTTGTGCAAATCCGGGATGAAACGTTGAAGATGATTGAGTGTACCCATGAACGATCTTAACTGTTTAAGAGTTTTGGGTGGCAACAGGGATTTGATTGCCTCTATTTTGGAGAATTTCGGAGCGTAACCGTTTTCATCGATTTCGTACCCTAACCAGACTAGTTTATTAACTGAAAACTCACATTTACTAAGTTTCAACGCCCATCCTTCTTCATCCAATCGACTCATGACTCTTTCGACTAGTACATTATGATCTTCAACTCTTCCTTTAGTGACAACCAGTATATCATCGAGGTAACATATGACACCCTCCAATCCGTGTAACGTACAGTCCATCGCTTTCTGAAATTCCGTAGGCATGCCCGTCAGTCCGTAGAGACCAGTCTTGAATCGATATGTGCCTGTTGCCTCTCCGCACAAAATACTAAAGTTACAATGACTACTGGTTAGTTCCGATAAAGGTAAATGACTGAAAGCGTATTTAAGGTCAAGGGAATTAAACCACACCTCCCCAGGTGTGTCTTTAGTTATAATTTGAGCCGCCGAGTCAATCAATTCATGCATATTAGGCATTTGATATTTGTTTTGCCAGATTTGGGCATTCATAGGTTTAGCATTCAGTGCGAGTTTTATAGACCCGTCTTTCTTTGCCGTTAGGACTATGGGTGCAATGAAATGATCCGTTGTACACTTTTCTAACTTTTCAATGTGCTTGTCTTTAATTAACTTTTTGATCTCAGCCGTGACCCGATCTTGCAAATGTATAGGAACTTTTCGGCCTTTAACTTGTCTGGGCACCAACGGGTCTTTAAAATTTGTGAACACTTTATGGTTTTTAGACCTCCCCAGTCTGCTGAATACATTAGGGTACCTTTTGACAAAGTGGTTCCTCCAGAATTTTGAGGTCGGGTCCGATTCCTCATCTTCCTCGGCGTAGCTAACTTCTGCCGGTCTGCGTTGCACCGTTTCAATTCCTAACTTCTCATGAAGGTTCAAACCAAGTAAATTTCGAGTACGATTTTCGGAAACCAAGAAACACGCGTTATCGATTTTCCATCCCTTCGATGTAATAGGGATTTCCAGAGAACCAAACAGTTTAATTGGTTTCTTGTTATAATCGACATAAGTAACGTCTAAAGGATGTCTCGCGATGTCCTTAAATTTAATGTTGGGAATCCGCTTCATGAGTATATCCGCCGTTTTCTTGTTTAAAAAGGATACGGGACTTCCAGTGTCCACCGTGGAATAGAAAAAAGAGTTACCGGACCGTAACTGAATGCTGAGGCTCCTTGGTTGTCCTCCCGCTGTCTTTAGAAGCTCCACATTGTTAATCTGCACAACATCTATTGCCATGACCCCATATTCCGGCTCGCTGTCACCATTTACGTCAATTAGATTACACTCTTGATCTGTAGACATCTCTTCATTTTGTATCATGTTAACGCGTCGTTTCGTAGTGTTACACACCTTAGCAAAATGACCCTTCTTTTTGCAGGCATTACAAGTAGCTTCTCTAGCCGGGCATGACCGGCGATGTTCCAAAGAAAACGGGTTGCCACAAAAATAACATGGTTTATTTTGATTTTGTCGTTGGTTAGGACGAGATACACCACCTCCCCGGCTGCTATTTCCTTGATTCTTAAATTGTTGTACTGACGAAGTTGGTTCCTGTTTGACTCGAATAGAGTTTGTAGAATTAAAAGTAGCGTTGTTATGTGGGAGCAATTTCTGAAATTGTTCTGATGTTTTAGCCCCTTTCTCGTTTTCCAAAGCCAGTTGTAGAGTATCATCAAGAGTAGCTTTTGCTCTGATTAGTTGCCTCTGAACTTCCACATCGCGAATGCGGCCAATGAACAAATCTTTCAATGTTGCTCTTTCCTGATCGATCGGCCAATTACATAACGCGGTTTGAGCGCTAAGTCGGGCGTAGAATGATGAGAAAGAATCATTATTCTGCATGAAAATTGTATTGTACAGCTTAATCCTTTCGAGTGTGTAATCACGCTCTGCCTTGAAGACATCCTCACAACACTTATGAAAATCTATGAACGAGCTAGTATTCAGTTCCAAATGAGGGTAAGAATCCAAAAATCGTTTTTTTCCCTCATTTCCCAGTGCGAAGAAAAGTCGCGATTTCAAACGCGCCTCTGCCTCATGGTAACACCAGTTATTTCCAATGCGAGGTCCTTTTCTTCTCCTCTTGACTGTACTCATCGACTCTTCTATTAGCTGCTGCAATTCGGAGGTTCCTATTGGCCGCATCTGCGGCATTTTCATCAGCACCCGGTGCTTCGGGCTTCGGGTAAGGTTCATCCACTAACTCTGCTGGGGCAACTAGTAACTCCCCCGGTGAGATGTTGTCTTTGAGACTCACCGCCAAAAAAAATTGTCCCACCCAAGTCTCCCAAATGAAAAGTGGGTTAACCGATGTTCTCGCCCAAAAGGGTGGTATTCCGAGTAGGTCAGTCCTGTCTTCATTCACAGGAACTGCTGGCTGCGCCATGAGATTTCCCTCAGTTTGAGCAGGGAAAAAGATGTTATAAAATTCGGATATTGAATTAGATAGGATATATATATAGATAGAATAAAGTAACGAATAAATGATTATCGAATCCAGAATTGAATGTATAGTTTTAATGTATAATGTTTTATGACTAGATTTCACACTTAAGGCTTTCGCGAATGACCGCTTCCGAATCTCAAGTGACAAACGATTTAGCTGGTGAGATTTGTCCTTGAATCAATTTACTGCACTAAGTAAATAATTAAGATATAGTTAGATAAGACAATACATAAGTAAATAGAATATAATGAGGTATCGAAGGTCGCCTCATGACATCACTAGCCGGCGAACAAACGTGACTCAAATTATACTTTAAAACTACATTAAACGCCTTGCAATTACAATGAAAATTGGAAAAAAGGACAAAAGATATCTGTGATATCGCAACTAAGCCTACGAAACAATCAGACAAACAATAGGCCGACAATTTTTTTGAAACGGAAAAACTCCAGTTTGAATGAATTGGTCCTGGCCAGATTCGTAGCTAGGGCCTTTGCATTGATATAAAGGATCTTGCATCGGCCCAACCTGAACATATGCAACAGACAGTTGGAAAAGAGTCAATAAACTCACTGGAAAAAAGTCAATACGCAAAAGAGAAGGAAAAATGTCAACCTTCGAAATTCAAAGAACAAAAGAAAAGAGCTCAAAATTCTAACTTATCATTTTACTTTTTTTTGATAAATATAACCCAATTTGAGAAAACTGGATCAATAAGCAAAATTTCGCTGGGAAACTATTTTAATTCAATTTTCGAAATTATAAGTATGGAACTTTTTTTGACGTTTTTCGTGACGTTAACACTTTCGCTGTTTGATAGTGGAGTTCGCCTTCCTCTTAACAAAAGAAATGAACTGAACTTAAAAAATCAAAAGTCAAACCGCAAAAAAATTAAATTTGAGCCTGAACAAATTTGAAGACTTTCCTGAAAAAAAAAAGGAAAACAAATTCATCACGGCTTATATAAGAGTCTGAACTACGTTTATCGATCGACTCTTAAAAATAGATCGTGAACTTAAAATTGCTTTCAAAACAAAAAAATTGAGTTTCAAAAATTACTTCTAGGCACTGAAACCGATAAAACGGAACCAAAAAAAATAGTAATGATTACAGAGAGGAAGCTGCACACAAACAGAAGGAAAAGGAAAAAAATGAGACTACGGGATCAAACACGTACCTACCGACCAAGAGTCAACTGCCTTAACTACTTACGCCTGACTTCTCTGCAAATACTTTCACACTAACTTTTTTCTTTGACATCAGGCAGCCAAGAAGGCGGTTCCATGTAGCTGATCTAGCTTGCTCCGGCTATTTAACTTTGCACAACACTTTGCAGTAAAAAGTGCGATTTTTGCTGGAAAAAATGAATTGATCTTATATACTCTCGCCAGCTCGTTAAAGAAAAAAAAACGTTAACTTTCAAGCCTTCTGAAAGACTTCATTCTGGAGGCATCCAAAAGTTTGCATCCAAAATAACTGTTTTGATGCTTTCATGAAAAATTTCAATGAGGTACCGCATGACTGACGAAGCATTACCAAAGTTGTAGAAAATAAAAAACCAAATATGACATTTCATACGGAGCAAGCAATTAGCTTCAAATGAGGCCGAAGACCTCAAAATACTTCCACGTACATTTTGGTTTCTCGCTCGGCTTGCGTGGTGGAATTTTGGTCACACTTCCATAGGGGTATAGCTGGGCCTGCTTTGCTTCCAACATTTCAGCCGATACCTCAGAGAGGGGCTGCCATGTCCTCAGGTTGAACCACGAACCTCGCAAGACCCTTACGGAATCTTCTGAAACACCGCCAAAATTACACCAGAATACCGTATATTACATCAAAATTACGTATTAATTGCATCACAACAGTGAAAAATATTTTACAATATTAATTTTCGGCTTGTTGGAATGGTTATCTTGTTTTCGGCTTTTTGGCATACAGTAAAACGATCTTCATCAATGCCATTCACCACCGTGCAAAAAAAAATCAATTATATGCGGTGAATAAACAAGAGGTTAAACGTATGATTATGAATGAAGATTAAACAAAAACAAAATTGGCCAATTATTTTTGGCGCTTCAAATCATAGAGGAAGCTGCGAGCCAAAAATATCCAAAAAATACCTAAGATTTTTATGGCACTTCAAAATGCCAAAATGAAACTAATCAAAAAAACCTAGCTCCACTAAGAGGAATAGTATCAATTATAAGACTTAGGGTCGATTTGGAGACACTACAATAAGTACCTGGCCAGTAGATGCTCTTGCACACTCTCTCTTTGACATACACTTCGTACAACTTCCCCCTCACAAACACCCTCTGCTCGCCTGCTGTGCCGTTCAAACAGGCCCTAGAGTAGAACACAAACGCGGTCAGATGATACCGAAAAAATATTAGCAAACAATTCTGAATGCGGCAAAATCAAAAATCAGAATTTCTTTAAGTTAATTGTATATAATTGTATTTCTTATTTCTATAGTAAAAAGAAGTATCAAAACTAGTTTTACAAAGATTTTTCATCAATCAATGAATGGTGAAAAATTCATATCATCTACGCAGGCTAGCTTCAAAACCTTAATCGCAGTTCAATAGTTCTAACCACATTCGGTTCGATGTGGATTAAGTGATCGCCTAGAGGATTGATCGAAGGGTGGAATCACATCCGTAGGTTTATATGCCAAGAATGATCTCAAACTTGGTTTATTCCGGGGGTAGTGGATGAGTGTGAGAGGATGTTATAGAATGAGCGCCTCTTTCACGTTTTTTCTTAATATCAATCTATAGAAGAAAGAAAATGGGATTCGGAGACAACAAAATATGCAAAACGAAATGGGTTTTACTCGGCTATTTTTGAAATACAATAAACTCAGGACACCGAAGCTTATTCATAAGTCTATAAAATTATATAATATACATTAAGATAAAAATATAATAATAACATATAACAAGGATAGCCGGTTATTGTGCAAGTAGCACAGCATGTTCCGACCATAGTCTTTAAAAAACTAAAAACTTTTTTTTTTGCAAATTAGTGAAATTCTTTCTGCGTGGGGTGATAATAAAGTCTCATGTAAAACTATAATTCAGGCATATTTGATATCCATAGTGAAATAAATAAATTAGACACATACATATTTTGAAAAAGTGAATAGAAAAACAAAAGATAGAAAAATTCAAAAAAAAAATTTCAAAGTTTTTTTGCAGAAGTTTTCTAACTTTTTAAAGTTTTTGGCGCCTGAAATAGAGCTACAAAACATCAGATCAAAAACTAATTTTAATTGCTTAAAGTTAAGTTTTTAGCGCTTAAATTTACCTAATTAGGCTGTTGTAAGCTTTAACCAATTAAAATAATACTGCTCGCTCGCATGATTTGCTCGAAATAAGACGAAATCAAAATTTCAAACCAAATTTCAAACCAAAATTTCAAACCGGAAATTTTTAATGTGGTTTGAATCACGAATATAATATGAAATATCACTCGACCCAGTCCGATGATTATTTGTGGTACCTGATTTTGTGTGGAAAACAAAAAAACTAAAACACACCCGAATACAAAGTTCCTCCACAGTTTCAATGGTCGGAAATAAAAATGATGAAATCATATATAAACGGAGGCGAAACGTAGAAAAAAAGTGGCCTAGGCACTTATGCAGGGGATGTTTTTAAAACAGTTCTACTCATTGAAACCAAAAACTCATATTTGAGAGGGGTAGTTTTCGAGAAAAGAAAAAAAATCTAAAATATGGGTAAAAAAATCCCCCAACTTTTTCGAAGGCCGTAGACAGGGGGTTCAAGTAAACAAAGACTCTAATTGAGCATGCAGACACACACGGGAGTAAGCGGTCTTTAAATTGATGCCCCCTTTTGAAAATCAAGAGAATTTTCTGAGAAAAACCTAAATTTTTGCAGAAGGTGAAAAAATTTTCCAACCCGAAAAAAAATAAAAATTCAACAAACCGATTGGAAAACAGACAATCAACTTGAAAAGTGCTAAAGGGACTTTTAAAGTTGTGTTTATCTTGAAACGGCCCAAAAGTAGGTCAATCAACCGATGAAAATTAGGCCGAAATAATTTGTGCCCAGGATTTTTTAGCGAAACAAAAAAGAAGATACGAAGTCAAGGTAAGTTAAAATACAAACTATCGGCATGAATCAAACACTAAAAACAAAATTAGAGAAAAATGCGAGCAGAAAAAAAAATAATTTCAAGATGTGACAACTGAGCCGACAACAGATAAGCAGACAAAAAATTGGCCAACAATTTTATTTGAAACAGAATATTTCCTGTTTGAAAAAAAAACAGGTCCTGGTCAGCTTCAAACCCAGGACCTTCGCGCTCCCAGGCATAATAGTTACCTCTACGCTAAATTGGTTGAGAACGCTAAGAAACCTGAATACATTATGAATCAAGGTAGAGACGAGTCTAGACGTCCAGATGAGTCCTCTGGACAAAGTTGTTAAATGGGAAAAAGTCTAGTACCCTATTGCAATACCCTTGCTTATCTTAGGGGTCAACATAAAATTATAATAACACTTGCGAGAACGCGACCACAAAGCAGCTCTATCAAGTGACATAAGAAAACGTAGAAATAAGCCTCGAATTTGCAAAAACTCGAGGCTTAGCAAAAACTCCAATCTAGCAAATTTGAGTCACACACACTAACCAATCAGCCACGGATGCCTAAAATCCCCAAAAATTAGCCACCAACAACGCAGCTACATATGCTAATAAATTGCCAATTCGATGCAGCAAAAGTAGCACCAAATACAAAAAGATACAATTTTGCATATAATAAATGGCACATTAAAAGCCACATTATGTATAAATTATGCGTTTCAAAAAATTGCGAGATATATTGAGTTAGAAAATTTCTGAAATCGAGATTTTATTATTGTTATGTCGTTTGAAACAAATAGCTTTCTTCGGTTCACTTGATGAATTTAAAATGCATCACATGAGTAAGCTTATAATTATTCGAACGTAAAAGCACATGTTATCAATAAGCTGTAAAGGTGCAACAAATTGCCAATTATTTTGTATTGCCAATTCGATGCAGCAAATATAGTTGCTTCAAGTCGCAACAATATTTGCGACTTAGCATGGAAAAAAAGAAAGTTCGTACTATAACACTTTGCTTCGCAAGTGTAATAATATGGCATAGGTCTATAAATTCGGCAAATTCCTCATGCGTGTACCTGTGTTGGTTCTCTAAAGCAAGTGAGTCTCCGCCCATGAAAGGGAGCCACTTGTTCTTGATCTTGCTGTCCTCGAAAAACCACCTCACCTCACTCGCCTCCAGGGGCTGGCTGGACCAACTGAAACAACCAAACGTGTCGTCTTCAAAATGGTAAATTATTTTAAAAATAATTAGCCTTTCTGCGACTCCCAGAGGATCTAGGAAATGATTTGCAGCCTGTCTAAGCATAGTCCGTTTCTCTTATTTGCCCACAATCCAGACTGAGTTCTTTTGTTGAGCGACGCTCTTTGTTAGCGACTCAAGGTCGTTTTTTGCTTTATATCCCAACTTGGTTTGATCGTATGAATTTTCTACTAAGCAACTAAGTAAAATTCAATATATTAAACGTATGCGAAGGGAAATAGAAATATTTTCAATGTATTATTTTTTCGCCTGATGATATAAAACTCACTCATAAAGCATACATAAAGCTTTTCTTTCTCCTCAACTTATTCTGTAAAAGTCTACCTTCCTGTGAGTATCTTATGACTGCATAAACGTGCTCACTAAATAATTCAAATTCAAATACGTAACTCATGTCAACTTCAATCAACCGATTTTGGTAAGAGATCTCAAACTTTTAATAACCCGTAACAATCAACAATTCTTAACTTTTCGAAGGACGACTGCTTGTAACGCACGAAAATTAGATAATTACAGTAGTCTTTAGATAAGTTAAAAATTTTCACCCGCTACGAATCGTCCTTTGTTAAAAATTATACTTCTTTCATTGCATTTAATCTCAAGGAACGAGGGTGAGGGTAGGGGCGATAGATTAAAAGTTAAGTTATTTGAAAGATCTACTGACTCGTATCCGATTTGTGGACTTGAAGGTACTGTGTTTCTGCCTGTGGCGGGGGCCACATTTGAGGAATGGGAGGGGGGCACTTCTGAGGAGTAGGCAGGGGGACAGAGAGGAGCTCCGTCTTCGCCAGTCGGAAGATCGAAGGAACCACTCATCGCGGCTGTCTGAAAAAAAGAAACAGATGCAAAACAACAAACATATCAGGGTTTCAAGCCCTGAGCATCTTTTTTTTGATTGTGTGATTGTAAAAAATGCCTGATACAGCCTTTATGATACATCTACATATTCGACTATTGTTGTTTTTATGTTGTCAGTAGCCCTATATGTCATGGAGCCTGAGGGTATGCAACTTCCATCACACACAAAAAAATTCCTGAAACATCTGCCACCAAAATTTTTCCAGGCCGGAGAATCAGATACCTTAAAACTGGGATTTGAAACACTGATAGAAAGAAATTCCTCTCTTCAAATTATGCCCAACTAAGTTCAATTTTTTGGACCCTTTTCTATGATCCAACCATTCAAATCTTTCACAAATCTAAAAAAATATATTTTAGTCGATTTCTTGAAGATTTTTCTACATCAGATAAATTTTAGTTAAAAAGTTAGACGCAACTGTCAATTGACAAAACATTTAAAAACTAAATCGAACGCACAGAGGCAAAGCGAAGCTTCACATCATTTGCGATACAAAGCAAGCGTAGCATTGCAAGCTACCGAATAGAAACGGAGATGATAGAATACACAAAAATGGCATAAAAAATGAAAAAAAATGAGCGATCCAGTTTCAAAACTTTGAACTTTTACACCACAAACAACCAAAATTATTTTTTAAAATATCAAGTTTGTACTTCAAATGAAATAAAATGAATAGACTAAGCTGATAAAATATAAACCGATACCACTTAGGCTAAATAAAGCTTTAAAGCAAAAAATATTTATATTAAAACAGGGCAATCAAATTTACAAATGACAGGACTAATTCGAAACACTTGCAACTGCAAAGAAAATTGCTTTTAGTTCAAGAAAAATCAGGTGATCAGCAGACAAAAAATGCCAGGAAAATTCATTTTTACTGAAAAAAAATGTGCAAAGACAACCGCGTTACTCCCAGAGCAAGTGGACATGTATCTGGAAGTTGTTAAGGTTCAATAACTGAGTTCAGGTTCTTACAGATTTTGAAAATTTACCTGAAAAAAGTCTAGTTCCCGATGACAAGACACTTGCTCTCGCAAATGTAGAAAATTGGTACTGAATGAGACCAAATTTATCAGAGCTTGCCAGTGTGTTTCTATTAAGTATAGAAAAATCAACTAGTTTAAAAACGATTTTCTGAATTATTGAGCCAATTACCAAATAGTTAAATGATTCACCAACTTCATAAGGTAATCCTTGCGGTTAAACGATATTGAAAAGCCAGTGGTTACGCCATGATATTAAAAACGCCTTTGGGAGAAGAAAGAAAAAATAAATTAGTTAACTCTTCGTTCACAAAGAAACAATTCAACTTAACATTACACCTGAGTTAGATACATAAAACAATTCTTTAAAACTAGAATATATATTTAGGGATACCAATTATTACCTTTCCTGTTATAACTCAATGAGTTCGTAATCAATATTACATAAAGACCGCAAGTTGATACTATTTATCTTGTCTGCGCATTGATTTCAATAATTGCTTGTTATGAACCTTATTTACTATTAACGCGAGAAGTTAACCTTGTGCAACTCTGTTTGTGTAGGTGTGGTTAAGGAAAACTCTTTTTGCTACCATGTCAATGGTAGTTGAAAATGTGTAGGCCTCTCCTCAGCCAGCACTCTGTCATGGCAGGTATAGCCAAGAAGACAGCCAGCAACAGTTGGAAAAGAGTCATGAACGCAAGAAAACCGAAAAAAAAATACTGACTTAATATTTGAAAAACTTGAACAACTGGAACAATAGGTAAACTTTTTTATTCCGCTGGAAAATCTGAACATTAAAATCAACATCCGAAACTAGAAATCGACCGACTTTCGAAACTAGACGTGATCGTTATACGTTTGCTGATCGATAGTGGAGTTTACCTTTCTTTCAACAAAGCAAATGAAAAGAATCAAAACTCAAACCGCGAAAAATCAAATTTTAGTGTGAACATACTTTTAAACTTTTTCCTAGAAAAAAGGAGTAGATATTTCAGATTTGAACCAGAGATCCCCATTGTGTTAAGCTGCATTGAATGCAAGTTGATTGAACGGTTTAGCTCATGCTTTTTAAAATAGCCAAAAAATAAGGTAAATGTACACAAAAACTGATAATCGAAACAGAAGAAGGCAACATGCAGGAAACTTGTCTTGTAACAGTTGAAACACTAGAACTTTGCAAAAATAACTGAAAAATTTGATCAAAACCTTTCAGCCATTTCATTATTCAATTTTTATTTTGAAAGCCCAATCATAGACGCAGCAGCGGATTTAGGTGGCGGAACGCCCCTCCCCTCAGGGATTCGACATCCTGCCGACACAAAGGGTCCTCCCTCTGTAATTCTTTGAGATCTCTATTTTTGTCTGACAGAGAAATTTTTATCAAAATAGGGTCTTTTCCTGTGTTCTGACAGCGCTCAGACAATCAATTCGGTCAAAAAATTAGTTTTTGAAAATCTCCCCTCGAGAAAATCCTGGATCCGCCCCTGGTTCAATATACTTCAACAGGAACAAAGAACATAGCCAACAGACAGTTGGTAAGGCGTTCTCTTGCTGAGCTTCAAATCGTGAAATACGGGAAATCTGATTTCGGCAATGGATACTTAATCAGCGTAGTATCGGTTCCCTTTTATTCTAACAATGTTTGATTTAGAAAAAAAAACAATCAAAATTGAATTGAATTTTAAATTCAGGGAAAATAATGTCAAGATCAAAGAGAATCCAGCAAGACTCTTTTAACTTCAGAACTGATCAAAAATATTTAATCAGATAAATAGTTTTTATATTGCACATTGAACATTTTAAGGTACTAGTTCACTTGTTTGGTCCCGTGAGAAAACTAGATGATTGGTCCCGCCTATTTCCTAAAAACAAAAACAAGCGCGGGGTTCGAATCTACACTTTGAGCCTGGTTACCAAATTCGTACCCACTAAGCTATAACTAAGCAAGTTGTGTCATCAAGATAAGGAAATTAAGAGACTAGGAATTTAGAGAAAATAATGCTTACTGAGTGAATTAACCCAAATACTGTATCTCTGCTTTTATTAAGGACCACAGTAATTTAAAGGGACCAAGCAAGTAAACTAAAGCCCATTTTAATTAAGAGACCGCCAAAATGGCAATCAAAACTGTAACAACGGACTAATTTTCCTGGATTGAAGATATGATTTCAAGCAACAATCATTGATAGACATTAGAGCAACAGGTTCATAAAACACAGAATTAAATATACAACATCTATAGCACGTATGCATATTACTATACATAAGATATACTGATCATTAGTAAACTATATCTATAACGTTAACTTTAAGGGCTCTTTTTCCTTTTCTCTACCTGCGAATTTTTACACGTAAAATTACTGTTCCCACCAACCGATTGTTATGAAAATTGACACGCTGCCTAGGTAGGCCATGACAATCATACTTGGTCTTCATAAACAACATTGTAAAACCACTCACTACACCATAAAACTGATGCTCATGTGAGGTTGGGTCGAAAAGGAAAAAGAGCCACTTTAAGTTAATCATAATTGAATCTAATCATTGGTCAAAATCATAGACAGAACAAATAGTAAGGTAATCATTTTAGATAATAGTCTCTTAGATTCATTCTCTGAGCTCTTAGGTCATAATTTTGTTCTGAGCTTTTTAATACGCATACTCGGCCTGAGCATTTGCTCGAAACGCAATCTTCTGACGTTCGAATGCAGTATTGTTATCAACGGGTGCCGCTTGCTTTCGGAACCCCCCTGCTAATGATCCGTAGTATGCCTGGGTAGAAGGTTGGGATGGTACCTCTCCCACAGAAGTGCTACCGTAGTATCCTCCAGGAGTTGATACCACTGATTTCGTGACGAATTGTTTCGAGTTGAAATAAGATGCTGCAACAGGAGCCACGGCTAAAAAGCCAGAAACAGGGTTATAAAACATAGAAACCCAAAAAGCAATTAAAATACATCTTATTAAAATATATGTTTTTTTGATTGCTCTAACAGTCATGCATTTTCAATTCAAAGAATGTTAGATAACTTTTGAGTCTTTGTCCGAAGAGTTTACAGAGGCGAAGCTATGCTTTGCAAACACAAGCGAAGAAAATACAAAAAAAATAGCCAACTGACAGTTGGAAAAGAGCAATGAACGCAAGGAAACTGGAAAAAAAAAAACTGGTTTTTCCAGAGACTTCAACGTTTGAATTTCGAAAAAAAATAGATGGCCTTAAAGCTCTTTGAATTTGTAGAAAAATTTATGATGGACCCTTTTTTTAATTAAAATTAACCCAATTTGAGAAAACTGTATCAATAGGTAACACTTATTTCGCTGGATATTCTGATAATTAATTTCCATTTTCGAAATTAGAAGTCGATCACGTTTTTCGTGACCTTTACACTTTTGCAGTTCGATAGTGGAGTTTGCCTTCCTTTTAAAAATGGAAGTCAAACGAAGAAAAATCAAAATTGAGCGTGAACAAATTTTCTGACTTATCAGCAAGACCTATATAAGATTCCTCACTACGTTCATTACTCTTAGAAAGAGCTCTTAACTGGCAAAACAAAAAAGGAAAAAAATTAGAAGTTTAAAATACAGCTTAGAAAAAAAATGAAAATAAGTTTTGAGACAAGGCGTATCTCAGTCTCACATCTGCTCCACGACCGCTTGTAACTTTACCAACACTAGCCACCAATAAAGCAGCGAACATTTTAGCCAAAAAAAAACTATTCCAAAGTTCCGTATTTAAATCTCCGACCTGAGGATTAGGAGTGTCACTTCACTCACGTCCTAGCATCTGCATCATATTCAATTGAAAAAAAAACTAATGGCCCAGCTAATGCTGGATGTGCCTATTTTAAAAGTTTTACTGTTATTGTACTGATGCCGAAATGCGTAATTTTCAAAATTTCAAACAATGGACTTCACGCAAAACCCTAATAAATCCCCTGCTTAAGTAGGAGATTAGCTGCTTGTTTAAATAAGAAAACGAATACTCGCTCTTTTAATTGAATTCTTTATCTCAGATTTGGTTGGGTGGATATCGGAAAAAGTGAAAAAGATTCCAAAAAACGATCAAAATCAAAATTTTTTTTTTTTAAATCCATAAACTTTTCTGTATTAAAGCATGAGAATGGCTTTATATGCAGGGCAAAAATATACGCCTTAATTGTTAGATACAATCCTTAATATCAGATTTAGCTATTAGTTTTCGAAAATAGTGATGAAATTGAAAGAAAAATGGTAAGAATTTCAAAAAATGGATTTTCACTAAGTCCAAATCTGCTTTTCTACAAAAAAGGCCATATTTGTTTTCAAAACGGAGGGCATAGTCGCTAGCGCAGGGGAAAACTAAATATCTGGTGTTTTGATTTCTGTTAAACCCTTAATCTCCGATTTGGCAGGTTAATTTTTGGGGAAAATTTTGAAGTCTAACCTAAAGGTCAAGAAATGTGCTTGTTTGAGGCCATAATTTTTTTTTCTACCGAATTGAGGGATTAGCGGCTTGACAAGGGGAGATCCCCATAATTATTCTTTTGATTGAAAATTTTATTTCAGATTTGTGCATTTAGTATTTGAGAGAAAGAAAAAATCAAAACAAATAGGTCAAAATCCCTCTATTGAAACTTTCGAAGGCCGTAGACCGTGCGGTATAATGAGAAGAGACTAGCAAAAAATATAGGCACATAGAAGAGCAGCGGGTTTGTCCATTGCCACCATTTTTTGAAAAATTGCACTGTAGTTTTTGAGAAAATTGGAATTTCAACAAAAAAGCATTTTCCAAAAATCAACAAAAAACAGCAAACTCCATACATTTTCATTATACCTGTTTTTTCAAACAGGACCTAACACTAGCCAAAAAAAGCAATAGCATATGCTATTCAATTGACTATGCTTAAATAGGCTTGAAAATGATAAAATTGAAAAATACCAAAAGTACCACCAAATGAGCACATTTTTTTTTCGTAATATTACACTACTATTCGCATGTGTAAAAACTCTCAATCAAAAAATCATGTTCAGAGCACACATACTACTCTGAAAGTGCCGTTTTTTGAATACAAAAAAATGAATTTAACAAACCAGCGGCTGCAGCTGTGTCGCTTTGCTGTTTGAACTTCTTGAACTCAAGAAACTCCGCGAAAAGCGTCTGATCAGTCGGGCTACTCATAGCGGCTACCGTCGCGTTCCCTCCACTTCTGGACAAGGACTCAGCTCCCCCAGCAGCTGCCTCGATCTTAGGTCTCTTTCTCTGCTGCACAGCCGATTCTCGGATGATCTTCAAAGCAGCAGCTGCATCCCGCGTTTTGTTCAACTCATGCTCGCCGTGTGCAAACGAACACCTATTTTCAATAGATTCAAAAATAAAGCAGCATTACAGCGAGAATAATGCTGATGATGTTGATTAGTTATTCATCGAGAATATGCAGACTCTGCCACACATATGTTCGGATTAACAAGTTTTAGAAAAAAACACAAACATAGCCAACTGACAGTTGGAAAAGAGTAAGGAACGAAAGGAAACTGAAAAAAATCCGACTTGTTTTTTTTTCAATATCTTTAACTTTTGAAATTTGAAGGAAAAAATAGATGGCCTAAAAGCTCTTTGAATTTGTAGAACAATTTATGATGGACACTTTTTGTTAAAATTGACCCAATTTGAGAAAACTGGATCAATATGTAAAAGTATTTCGCTGGGAAACCTGATAATTAATTTCCATTTTCGAAATTAGAAGTCGATCACGTTTTTCCTGGCTTTTACTTTTTTGCTGTTCGATAGTGGAGTTTGCCTTCCTTTTAACAATGGAAATGCACTGAACTTAAAAGTCAAACCGCGAAAAATCAAAGCTGAGTGTGAACAAAATTTAATTTTTTTTTGCTAAAAAAAAACAAAAAAAGCAAGACCTATATGAGAGTACTCACTACGTTCATTACTCTTAAAAATGAGGATCCCTCATTCTAGCAGCTACAAACAAGACCAACAACACAAACATAAATTCTCAAAGACATACTTGTCTTCGTGGAAGCAGTATCCTTGTGCTGCAAAGTTATTGCAGATCGCAGTCTTGTAGTTGACCTTGACTTTGACTGCCTTGCTGGCTTCGGGGAACTCGTTGCGTAACTCCTCCTCCCCGTGAGCGAAGTCACAGTTGACTCGATTGCAGTGTCCCGTTTGGACGTAGATGTTGCACTTGAGGCATTTCCACTTCGGGTTCTCAGCTATTTTGGCCTCGAAATCTCCTTTAAAAACTAATTGGATTACGTCTCAAATGGCATAATTCCCAAATGGCATAAAAATGAAATATTTCCCAAATGGCATAAATTTCATGCAACAGTTGCTTTGGAAAAATCGAGAACAATTTTTTCGTGAACAATGTGAGAAAATTAGTCAAATTGTCAATTCAAATGTTGATTGACTTTTTATCGTGAAAAACTTGTAGAACTTTTTATCAAAAGCAAGAAGCATCAGCTTGCGGTTATTAATAAGCTTCTTGTGGTCAAATTTTTTCGGCAAACCTGTGGCTTAAATTTGTTTGGAAGCAATTAATTCCAAATCTTGTTCACATGCTTTCGTTCCTGACAAAATGTTAGAAATTGATAGAAAACGTTTAAATTACAATGAAAACTTGAAATTTATGCCATTTGGGAAAAGTTTCCATGTTTATGCCATTTGGGAATTATGCCATTTGGGAAGTTACCACTAATTGGTTCTTAAATCTGTAATGCATTCCCGCGAGAAAACGACAAGCTCTTACATCTTTTAAGCAAGTTAATTATATGGTTCATGCAATAGTTTATAATTATTTATTTCGGAATAGAACAGCACGTTATTCTTCTAAAATAAGACTTACCATCAAATCCAACGGGTCTCAACTCGTATTTTCCATGAGCAAACGAACAGTTCTTTCCATTAGGGCACATTCCCAAAGTTGCGAAGTTATTACACAGACTAGTCTTGTACAACAGGCTTAGCTTTCCACTTTTATCAGCCGATCCACTTTGCGCTTTCAGCTCGTCTTCCCCGTGAGCAAATACACAGTGCTCTCCGCTGGGACAAAAGCTGTCCTGTTCGTAGCGCAGACACAGCTTCGTCTTGTACTTCGGGTCATTGGTGTCGGGCGGGGCAACATTCGTCAGTTCTTCCTTTCCGTGAGCGAATGCACAACCCTTCCCCAGATTACAGTTTCCTTGTCGCATGAAGTGAATACATAGCGCGCTCTTTAACATATGGCATAATTAAACGCGCCGTTTTAACCTCCTTTACATATCAATTATCTTCAATTTCTGCCATTAAAAATTATTCGATGTGTTAACTATCTTTATTTACACAAATGGTTAAAAATAAACGCAAAGTTAGGTTTTACTCTCCAAAATGCTTAATTCTAAGGAACCATTTGGACAACCTTTCTTTTAGAATATTACCAAAATTTTTACATCGACTGCCTGTAATGATCTAAACTACCCTCTCTGAACGTCTTACTTTACAGTTTGAAGTATACTGAGCGATATTAAAAACGCATCATCAAGTAAACTTCCCTCAAAAAGGACATGGTAGAAGAAACTGTGAAATCTTTTAAACTGAAGCTTTTAGGCTAAATTTGATCATATTTCAGCACCTAATTTACAAATGAGTATTTTCCAAATTTGAGTTTCTTTGTAAGCCTGGAAAAATATATGCACGAAACTAACCAGGAAAACCCAGTTTTGATGCAAATATAAAATGTGTTTATTGCTTATCCTTCAGTCTTATTTAGTTTATTGACCAGAAAGGTGAAAATTTTCCAGAGCGTTGAAAAATTTAGGGTACAAAAGTTAGTTCCATGAAATGAATTAGATATAAAAGAACATTTTTTATGTTATTTTTGCCCTAAAAACTTTTTGAGACTTAGTTTTTAACTATCTTTTACTATCAGAGCAAGCATATGAATTTTGCATGCTTTCAAAACATTCATATTGAAAAAAATTTTTGGCTCGTCGAATTTTTGCTTTTGCGTTTTCAGTGTCGCCCAGTATACTTACCAATTTTTTCTAGGTCTGGAAAAGCCAGTTTTTGCCATTTGTGATACGCTAGTGGAAAAAATTCAGCTCAACTCCAAAATTTTCCCTCTGAAATGTCTATTTCAAGGATGATTTTGGACAACTTTTACTGAAAAACGAAACTTTTACATACATAGAATGCCCTCTATGATGATCAGAACTGCCCTCTATGAATTTACACTAGTGGACCAAATAAAGCGCAAATTCAGGATTTTACTCTGTAAAATGCCTGTAATCAATGTACTTTTTGGACAACATTTCCTTCGAATTTCAGTAAAAATTTTACATTGACCGAGAGCAGGTGATCAGAGCTACCATCTGTGAAAGTTTCAATATTTGGTTTCAATGACTTACCAATGTATTCCGGCTCCAAAAAAAAACAAACGTCGGGTTTAGTAAAAATTTCGCACTGATTCTTTCCATTTTCTCGCTGAGAATGTTTCACGTTGCATGAACAAGTTTCTTACCCCAGTATTCAATGACTTACCAATGTATTCCGGCTCCAAAAATAACAAACGTCGGGTTTAGTAAAAATTTCGCACTGATTCTTTCCATTTTCTCGCTGAGAATATTTCACGTTGCATGAACAAGTTTCTTACCCCATTATTCCAGAAAGATTTCACTACGATGCAAAACTTAGTGCAGATGAGGAAAACTGGCATTTTCAGAGCCGGATTACCTTGGTAGGTAATCGAAATCAAATATTAATATTTTCACAGATGATAGCTCGGATCATTTGCTCTCGGTCAATGTAAAATGTTTACTGAATTTTAAAGGAAATGCTGTCCAAAATGAACATTGAAAACGGGCATTTCACAAAGTAAAATTTGAAATTCGCTATTCTTTCTTATCTTATGTACCGAAAAGACCCACCTTGTATGCACTTTTCTTCAGCTCTTTCGTTTGTTGGTTGGTCAAACTTGGGGCAGTGTTCTCATCCTCAGTTGATACGGTCGCAATCGTCACATCATCGAATCTTAGTTCAATTTCTCCATGAGCAAGCAGACAGTCAGTTCCCATCTGACAAATTCCCCCTTGATCGTACGATGTGCACAGCATCGATTTGTAGATCGGGTTCTCGAAGGTTCTCAACTCGCGGGTTCCGTGAGCGAAAGTGCAATCGCTTCCAGCCAGACAATTTCCCTTAGCGAAGTTGTTGCAGATCTTCTTTTTGTAGGGACTGTGCCCGACCATTCCACCGTTCATTTTCAATTCTTGATAATAATAGTCTATAGCTGATACTATTCTATTATTATATTACTAACAATACTAGTCTGAAAAATGGGTAAATCATCAACATACATCAAGACATTTTCCTGACGTATATTTTATGCAAAAAAAAATTGAATATTGAATTGTTGATAGGAAAAAAACTAAATAATCAAAAACAAACTAAATATTCAACTTCAATCTAAAGCTCATTTAAATTCATTCTAGTGATACGATTTTTCTAAACTAAAATAAACGAAATCTACGCAAATTTTCGGTAGTTTCGCGAATTCTATCTAGAAGGCGCTATATTGCGCAAAGAAGATATTTTAAAATTCAAATCAGAATAAAACTACAGTAACTATCCCGCTTCTTAGCAAGCGGGGAACAGGTACTTTTTGAAAGACAAAAAAAAGAAAGAAACCGACAATTCCTCAGCAATTTTACTTACTGAGCATTCTTTTCAAAACGATGAAACATTTGAAAAAGTATGAAAACTAAGTCACTGCCAATTAAAAGCGTGAAATGAGCTCGATTCGAGCTGAAAAATTGACTAAATGTGAAATACTCTATCATTGGAGTGAAAAATTAGGAATTCAGAAAAAAAATGTGAAAAAAATTGACCAAAAAGCAAATCAAAAATAGAAATGAGCCCTAACACTATTAGGTTATATTTTTCAGGCGTTTTGGTTTTTTCATCCCGGGCAGTGTTGACTGTATACGGGGCAGACTTGGGGGGTCTTACTAAATCAAAGACGGCATTGAAACAAATCAAAGTGGAAACAATCCTATAGCGCATGCTAATCAGCTCACGTGCAAATCGATATGCCCTCAATTTTAAAACCCCATTTTGTAAGGTAAAACTATAGTATTGAAAAAAAGCATCGCGATTTGAACAAACCAATAGCATTACCCAACAAATTTTAAATTTTCAAATGAAAATCTGACAAATTTTTTTTTATTGTGTTCGGTCGGACTTGATTCAAGCTAATTTTTCAACAAAAAATCAAGATTGAAACAATCATCAATTTACCGAATTGAAAAAACTTAAATTTTATTGATAGTACCACGTCTTTTTTTGCCTCGGACCCTGGCGCGCAACTGACAACAAGGTCTTACTTCTTTGGACGAGTGTAGTGTCTTTCATTTTGCAGCATCCGTTCCCACCTTGAGTATGCGGATGACAATGGGAACCCTCCGGCATTGGCCGAAGAAGTTTGAAACCCACACCTCTAGTAAAACAAGTCCTAGTGGAAATTGTATGCTACATAGAAGGTACTACAAGAAAAACTGCTTACTGGAACAATACTAAACATTTTCTCTCTCATTTTTGAAACCTACCTGTGTCATGAACAGGGGCGGATCTAGGATTTTCTCGAGGGGAGGGGCGGATTTTCAAAAAAAATTCGAAAATTTTGACCTTTTTTTTAGGTCGACCAAATTGATTTTTCGAGCTCCCCCAAAGCACTGTTTAGCCCCTATCTTGGTTATTTTTTCTGCGCCGCAGGCAAATTCTTGAAAAAACAGTCAAAAAAGCCGTTTTTGGGCACTTTTTAAAAATCGCGTTTTTTTTGGCGCGCGCTCCCCCTCAAAGTTAGTATATATTGGCGCCAAAGGCGCCTTTAGAAAAATTTTGGGGTCGGTCGGCCAAAAATGGATTTCTGAAAAAGTATCAAAGGGGGCGGATCTATCAATGGCAGCAAAATTAGCAACTCCTGAAAGTACCCTGACAGGACCGCACTTCAAACTTCCAATTTCAAACTTTGTGTAGTTTTCTTTTTTTCTAATAAATTTCTTGAAAATAACAATCAAAAATAAACGTCATGTTTCGAAAGCTAAAAGAACTTGAGCAGACATTTTTCATGGCAATTTTTGCAACCCCTGAAATTAACTTAACAGCAACCTGCCATAGGGTTGCTAATTTCAAATTTCGAAATTTTTAAAATCTAATCATTCAAAAAATCATAGAAAAACATCGTATCTTGAAAGCTAAAATGATATGAGCAGTCAAATTTGGAGGCAAGAATTGCAGCCCCTGAGAATACCCTAACAACATGTAACTATAGGGCTCAGGAATTTCAAATTTTGTTAAATTAATCTAAAACTTTGGAAAATCATATAAAAGGTCATCCCTGAAGCTAAAAAAGATTCAGGCAAACATATAGGCGGCAGGCTTTGCAATCCCTGAAAGTAACCTGACAGCACCTGATATGTTGCTAATTTCAAATTCTGATGAAAATTTTTGGATCTAAATTTTTAAAAAACTAGCGTTTAACGCACCTTCGGTGCTTCGAAATTTTCGAAAAACCGCATATATTGGAAACAACATCTGCAAACTTTCAGTGTACTCTGACTGCACCCAATTACAGGGTTGGTAATTTCGAACTTTTTGAAATTCCCATTTTAAAAGCGTCATCTCGAAAACTTAATGAGCCTCTGGAGAAATTGCAACCACTGAGACTCCCTGAGAGCACCCTACTATAGGGTTAGGAATCCAAAATTTTGAACCTAAGTTTCCCGAAAAAAAAATTTAAAAAGTCTTATCTTGAAAACTAAAAGGATTTGAGCATTCATATTAAGAGGCAATATTTGAGACGCCTGGGTGTACGCTGACAATAAGGTTGTATCTTCATCAAGTTAGTAGTTTCAAATTTTTTGAATTTCTTTGTAGATAAGTTCTTTGTGAAATTTTGAAAAAAAAAAATCAAAAAAACGTCACATCTCGGAAACTAAAAACATTTGAGCAGTCGTGTTTAGCAGTCGCATGTGGCAAAATTTGCAACTCTTTAGAGTACCCTGACAACACCGAACTATAGCGTTGGGATTTTCAAATTTCGAAAAATATTTAATTAAAACTTTCTGAACATTTTGAAAAAATCACAAAAAACGTCACATCTCAAAACTACTAAGAATTGAGTAGTCATATTTGGAGGCAAGATTCGCAATCCTTGAGAGTACTCTGACAGGACCTAACAACAATGGGTTGGGAATTTCAGATTTTAAAAGAATGATAATAATTTAAGTTTTCTGAAAATTTTGAAAAAATCACAAAAAAACGTCATATCTCGAAAACTAAAAACATTTGAGCAGTCGCATTTAGCAGTCGCATGTGGCAAGATTTGCAACTCTTTAGAGTACCCTGACAACACCGAACTATAGCGTTGGGATTTTCAAATTTCGAAAAATAATTAATTAAAACTTTATGAAAATTTTGAAAAAATCACAAAAAACGTCACATCTCAAAACTACAAAGAATTGAGTAGTCATATTTGGAGGCAAGATTCGCAATCCTTGAGAGTACTCTGACAGGACCTAACAGCAGGGTTGGGAATTTCAGATTTAAAAAAAAAAATTTCAGTTTTCTGAAAATTTTTTGAAAAAATCACAAAAAACGTCATATCTCGAAAACTACGAAGAATTGAGTAGTCATATTTTGAGGCAAGATTTGCAATCCTTGAGAGCACTCTGACAGTACCCAACTACAGGGTTGGGAATTTCAGATTTAAAAAAAAAAATTCAGTTTTCTGAAAATTTTTTGAAAAAATCACAAAAAACGTCATATCTCGAAAACTACAAGGATTTGAACAGTCATATTTGGAGGCAAGATTTGTAACTCCTTAGAGTACTCTGACAGCACCCAACTACAGGGTTGGGAACTTCAAGTTTTGTAAATTATTTTGTTATTTGAAACTTCTGACAATTTTTGAAAAAATCTCACAAATCGTCTTATCTCGTTAACTAAAATGATTCGGGCATTCAAAATTGGAGGCCAAATTCGCAACCCCTAGTTCGATATTGGGCTGCTTAATTTAAACTCGGTAAAATAACCACTAAAATCAAATTGGAAAATCGAAAAAAAATTTGACCATTGCAATATACGATATAGCTTAAACATGCATAATACGTTGAAAAAGCTTAAACATGGCGAGATAGTGAAGCCCGCATTTAAATATATAATAGATTCCAGAAATTGTAGAAAAACATGATATTTCGGAAGCTAAAATGAATTGCGTTTAAATAATAGATGAAGTTCAGTTTGAGTAAAATCCTGCCAAGTAATACCAGTGCCAGTGTTATATTAGCATCGAAAAAACTTTAAGAAGCAGTTATGAACTGACAACTTGGAAAACATGAGGCGTTTAAGACAATATAAAAAAGCAGGGTACAAGTGTGATAGAGGCTCTTGAAACCAACAGGGTCCCTAATGCAAAAAGAGTTTTCATTTCATTGCTTCGGTGATGTCATAAAAACTATAACATCAAACAAGTTGGCACAATAAGGAGGCAGATTAAATACATTTGAGAAAAAGTCTCCAAAAAGATCGAGCGGCGGCTCCAAAAAGATCGAGATAGTTTCTAAAAAATTTAGGTGATTTGAGACCACTCTGTCACACTTAGTACCTAAAGCCGAATAAACAACAAAAAATAGAATACCTGAAAATCGAAAAGGGTAGGAAACCTTAGTTGGTAAATTTACATGCGACGCCAAAAAAAAATCGAATAGAATGGGCGTTTAAAACTCAACAATGCTAATAATATGTCTGCTGTTTGCGAAATCAAAATTGACAAAATTATTCGGTGATTCTGTAAGACAAGTTGAATCGGAAATTTTATGTTCCGATTTAATAACGCTAGCTAATGGCAAGCAGAATTAATAGAATGTGCTGAACGCAGAAAAAAGCAAAAAAAATCTAGATCAATTAGAGACTTTCTAAGTCGACTGTAGATATGATTTTTGTCGGCCTAACGCAACTACATACAATCAGCAGTTTATTTTTGTGTTAAAATTCTCATGCGGTCAATATTTCGATGGCGGCTATAATGAGAAAGACGCTCCAATTTTTGTAAAAACTAATCTAATCGAAGTTAACAATTTTTGTATATCTTATATTCTGATAGCAGCTTTCTGAACTTTACTTTTTTATCGATATGATATAGCACTCGACCACAATTGAGCTTTATGGTTCCCATTTTCGAAGAAAGTGACCGAATAATTTTTCTCTGTTGGTTTTTTCTCCAGACAAACTAGCCATTTTTTGAACTTTTTTAAACTAGCCATTTTGACGGATTTTTTATATCATCCAAAAGTATTGTTGTCCTTAGCTCAATTTTCAAAAAATATATACATTTTTCGTAAAATTATGACTTTTTAAAGATTGTCAATTTGGGACAATTAACGCGCAATAAATTTCTCACTATTAAAGCGTAGCGGGGTTTAATCGCTCTTGAAATTATTCCGAATTGGACCTGAAATGAGAGAAACTATTTGGACTAAACAAACACTTTGCTATAGACGAAACATACTTTTCGCATGTTAAAAGGATGATTTTCAAAAAAACGCAGTTTTTTTTGAAAATTCCACCATTTTTTAAACGAATACTTTTCCATACAGCTTAAAAGGCAGTCGGAACAGGCAGATACTTCGCCCTGATACGAGCAGTCTTGTTGTTCCGGCTTTCGATACGAAAGAAACGGAATATTTGTGCTCGAGTTGGGTTTTTTTTTCTTCAGACAAATTTCGACTTTTTAACTAGCCATTTTTGACGGAATCTTTTTATATCATTCGAAAGGTATTGTTCTCCTGAGTTTAAACTCGAAAAGATATTTCACCTGTGATCCTTTTTCGTAAAGTTACGAGGGTTTAAAGATTGCCATTTTGGGACAATTAACGCGCGATATATTTCGCGCTATTAACGCGTAAGCGGAGATTTAATCCGTCTTAGAAATCGTTCCAAATTGGTTGAAAGATGCTTATTTGTCATAATTGGTTTGTTACAAGGAGCGAAATCTATCCTTTTGTACTTTATATGGCGTGTGAGGGGATGATTTTCATTAAAAAATTTCACATTTTAGAAAAAAAAAACTTCTTTTGTTTTACTTCATTGAAATTTTTAATGTTATTACTGCTCCATAAACCTTAAAAGGCAGTCGGAACATTCAGGGCTTTGCCCTGATACGAGCAGTCTTGTTTAGCTTTGTGTTCAAAAAATGCAACTGAGCGCCTAGTTCCTAGTTCAAGCTCTAAAAGGCCGATATTTTGTAGCACGCTGATTACAAATCAATTAACCCATTTTAACAAAAACTATTGATTCAGGCATGTGGTTCCATGTCCGCTAAGGGATATTTAATTCAAACAAGATTGCTCGTATACTAGGGCGAGGTATTCAAACAAGAATACTTCCTTTATCTAACTTCGTAATTACGACTAGCAGAGCTTGGCTCAAAAAAATCCATTTCCTACGCACATTTTACCTATAGTTGGAACCAAAATCCAAGAATCTTGCATGGCGCTGTCGGCAGGATTCAAATCTTCGCTGGCAGTACCTGTTTCAGACATTTTATTCAAACGAAACCCCTCAAGAAATAGATGAAAAGGTACTATTTGACTACCATAGCAAAATACTCCGTAGTTATTGTTCTAAGTAATAACACTTAAAACAACAATATAAATGAAAAATATGCAATAAGGGGGGAAAGTGGAAAAAACCGAAAATATGAAGGCCACGACCTAAATAAGTGGACGGTCACAGCGTTCACTAACACTTGAGCAAAACATTTAAAAAACTTATTGAATTTTATTTTCTTTTCATCATCTTTTTGAACGACTTGAGTACATTTTTTGGACTCTTTCCGAACTTGCTGCCATGTATTATTTTGACATGTCCAGGTGGTTTTATGCCCAGTGGGTTTGGAGTGGAGTGGTCGGCATACCACACACTGACTTCACTGGTCACCAGTCGGAAGTACTGTCTTTCAGTTCCCTTTGGAAGAGGGAGGGATTCGTGGGGAGTGCAATCTGTCATCCACACCATCTCGCCTGAAAAATTCTTGCATATACGCCTGCATATAATCCGTGAATGTTGGTTGCTGTCTCTATTCTACGTAAGCTTCAATCAACCGATGCTCGAAAATGACGAATGCTTTCTTTGTGCTCAGATAACTACGGTTGTTGTTGTTGTTGTTGTTAGCCCACGCGGGTCGGGTTGGGCTCTTCTGTCTCCAGGTCAAGGAACTTAGCAACCTCTACCGGCCGAAGCCACAGGTCTGCTGGGGTGAGTGGGGGGGGGGGGGGGGGGTTTTGGGAGCAGTTGAAAAGGTGACATGTTGTGTGGGGGGCAAGGGAACAGGTTGGGCAAAGGTGGGAGATGGAGCTGTCGAGGCGGGATAGCTAAGTGTTAAGGAGCCGGCTGTAGCCAGACCGGAGTTGGGAGAGCTTACAGCGCGTGGGACGTGGGAGAGATTTTTCAGAGGGGTCAATCTTTGGGGGAGGGATACAAATAACTTTAGACGGAGGGGTTTCGGCTAGGAACTTGGTTACAAGGGAGGTATGGTTGTCTTTTAAAATTGGTTTGTAGTAGTTAAAAATAAAAGTGGAGACTTCGTCTCGGTCGTCCAGAACTAGAGGGTGGTTTGCGTAGACTGAAAAGTCGGTTAAAATTTTCTGGGTGTCTTCTTTGAAGCAGCTTATAATTGAGGGGCGAAGTAGACGGGGAGGAGGGGGATGTGAATGTATTAAATTAATGGGATGGTGGGAACGATGGGTAGAGATAAAAAATTGAGATGACAGAAGGGTATGGTGGTCTTTGACCGTTAGGATTTCAGATTCACTGTGCAGGTGGGCAGTGGAACTCATTAGATTTGATCCAGTAACAACGCGAAGGGATTGGTTTTGGGCAACCTGCAGGCAATTTATGGAGGTGTTACTTGATGCGTGGGACCATGCGGGGGCTGCATAGTCAAGTATGGGGCGAATTAAAGCTTTAAAAGTTAGGAGGAGGGTTTCTTTGGAGTGACCCCAGGTTGATCCTGCTAATGCCTTCAGGATTCCGATCCTGCGTCTGGCCTTTTCAGCGGATTGTTTGCAGTGAGTGGCAAAACAAAGTGTTGGATCAAATGTCACCCCTAAGATTGTTGGATTTTTGTTTAGGGGTAGCGCCTCGTTATTTAAAAGAACACTAGGTGTTTTATTAAATTCTTTGTTATAAGAGGAGAAAAGTGTAACTGATCCTTTAGAGGACGCGAAACTTAGTTTGCGTGAGGTGAAAAAATCGTAGAGCCTTTTTAGGTAGCTATTGATGGAATTTGAGGCGATATCAAAATTGGAACTGCTTGCGAAGGGGTGGAAATCGTCTGCATACGAAACAAGGTTTACATTATCGGGAGGTGGCGGTGCATCATGGACATAAAAATTGAAGAGTGTGGGTGATAAAACAGAACCTTGGGGTACGCCACAGTGGATTATTCGATGGGGGGATGTGTGTTCACGGAATGAGGTGGCAGCCTGTCGACCATTAAGGTAATTACTTAGCCAGCGGACTAGACTTCTTGGGAGGGGAGTGTCATGAACGAGTTCCACAAGTGAGCGATGACACACCATGTCGAAAGCCTTAGATAAGTCAAGTGTGGCCAGTACCGTACGTTTAGGGGGGCGATTTTGGTTAAAACCGTCTGAAATGTAAAATTCGAGAGTGGAGAGAGCTGTGGTGGTGGAGTGAAAAGGGCGGAAGCCGTGTAGGTGTTTGGCGTTGGGGAGATGTTTGGTAAAGATGGGGTGAACGAGCCTCTCCATATTTTAACTGCTGGGCAGAGTAAGGATATAGGTCTGTAAGATGTTGATTGTTTAAGATCCTTATTGGGCTTTGGAAGCGGTGCAATTTTTGAATTTTTGCAAATTTGGGGGATAATGTTTTCGGACAAAGAGATATTAAAAAGGTATGTTAAGTATTGAGTAGCAAGTGGGCCGAGATGTTTAAGGTGTATATTACAAAGGCCGTCGGGACCTAGCGCTCGCGATGGTTTGCTGTCTGCAATGGCTTGTTTAGTATTTTCAGGGGTAAAAATTGGGCTGTCTGACAGCGGTAGTTTGGCAATTTTTCTTCTCGTTATACGAAGGAGTTTGTCAGAGGCGTGGGGTCTGGCATTGGTGAATTGTTTGTTAAAAGAGCTGGTAATATCACGAGGTGAGTGTATGGGTTTAGAACCAAAAGTAATGGGGTGTCTTCCTGCCACGGGCTTAGATCCATTTAAGGAGCGTACCACTTTCCAGAACTTTCTGGCACCAGTGCGGTAGTCGCAAGTCCGGAGGAATTCTCGCCATTTATTTTCTTTGTCCTTTGCTGTCTGTTTCATGAGTCTACAGTTCAGTTGGGATATGACTTCTGGGGGGAGATTTTGTTGTCGGCTTAAATCTCTTTCGGCGGCAAGGGCAGTGGACTCGGGGGAAAGAGAGGGAGTGAAGTGGCGAATACGGCCAGCGGGGATGTGGTGGCGTGCTGCCCTGAGCACCAGGTCCCTCAAGAATTTCTCTCCGGCGGCAACTCCGGAAGGTGGAACCGCTGAAAAGAAACCCTCCTCAATTTCCTCTGTGAATTTGATCCAATCTGCTATTAAAAAATTTATAAAAGTCCTTTTAGGTGAAAAATTTATAAAATCATCCAAGGGTAGTTCTAGAAGAATGGGTAGGTGATCTGATCCTAGAGATTTAATTGGGGTCCATGATGTGGAGAGTAAGAACGATTGGGATGCGAGGGAAATATCTGGTGACGAGAGTTGGTTTTCTGAGTTAAAAGGGACTCTGGTTTGTGTGTCATCATTTAATGGTGCAAAGGTGGATTCGGTTATTTCATTGCTAAGTACAGAGCCGCGTTGATCTTCCTCGATGTTGGAGTTCCATAGTTGTGAATGTGCGTTGGCATCCCCGAGTACTAAGGCGTCCCCAGGTTCAAGTAGTTCGGCAAGGGACGCAGAGTAACCAGGGGGACAGCTCGAGCAATGGGGGATGTAGAAATTATAAATACGAAGCTTGGATGAACTGGCTACCACTGATATGCCCATAGCCTCTAGTGTTCCATCGTTGGTAATATTTATTTCTTCGTATTGTATCGACTCATGTATGGCTATGAGAAGACCGCCCCCTTCTTTTTCTCGCTCTTTTCTAATTAAAGTGTAGTGTGAGCCTAGTGAGGGGTTTCGAGATTTCTTTCTTAATTTAGTTTCTTGTAAGACAGCAATATGAATTTGATTTTGAGATAAGAAAGCAGCAATTTCGGGTGCTTTTCCGGAGATACCGTTGCAATTAAATTGAAGGATTTTTAAAAGGCCTTTGGCGGGGTGTGGTGAACTATTTACATTATTAACAGCAGTATGATTAAAATGGTTGTTTGAACTTGAGTTATTTACACTATTTACACGATTACGATTTGCGCGATTTTGGGAGGAGGAATTTTTATTCGAGGAGGTGGGAAGGGTGGGAGGGGGAGGGGGGTTAGGGAGGTGGGGTTGGGGGGCGGTTAGGGAAGTTGAACAAGTTTGGGAGTTGGGGGTGGTCAAGTTAGAGGACCTGGTGCCTGGGGAGGTAAAATGTAGGTAGAGGTACAGGTAGGGCAATAGTAGTCAGGGTGGTGTTGGTTAAGGTGGGTAAGACCACTACATTTAAGGTGAATGTAACCACAGATGTGGCACCAGACACTGGGCTGGGTGCGTTTGATGCGGAAAGAGCAAGGGGAGCAAAAGTAAGGCCCTGGACCAGGGTTTGGATTAATGCCGGAGCGGAGTAGTAGTATAAGGATGAGCAGACGGAGCAGCCTGGCCGGCTTCAGACGCTCCGTAACCGAAAACCCGGAGACTTCTGAGCTTCTCCCGACCCAATGGGAGGGGGGGCTTGACGCCATTTGCATCTTGGTGGGGCCCAAGATGTCGGATCCACCACTGGAAGGCGGCGTCGTCTGGATCCAGATAACTACGGTAGAAT
Organism: Symsagittifera roscoffensis; assembly: GCF_963678635.1. Classification (NCBI taxonomy): domain Eukaryota; kingdom Metazoa; phylum Xenacoelomorpha; order Acoela; family Convolutidae; genus Symsagittifera; species Symsagittifera roscoffensis. The sequence continues at coordinate 40,029,710 of NC_087066.1, read as the reverse complement.
GCTTGATACTCATACAAGTAAAACTGCAGTATGATAGTTCTTACAGTTGGCACACAACGCGTGATTTGTTACAGCCAAAGGTTTTACTATTCAGTGGTGAATTTCATTAGTTTACACTTCGATTACCAGCATCCAGGGTCTGGCCTTTGCCGAAGACTGACTTCATGTGCTCCAAGTCCCCCAAAGGTCCTACAATGTCGGCCGGATCGGTGACTTTGCAGTTCCATACACGACAACTGTCGGCTATATTAGATGCCATGTAGATTCCCCCTATGTACTCGTAATGAGTTTCCAGATTGTCATCGTAAACGCCTGAACGAAAATTGTTAATTGCAAAGCACGCTTTGATTTTTTCAAACAACCTAACCCAAGTCTTAGAAAAGACACTTGAAAAACTGCTTTGAAGAAAAATCATCAAAATAACACCAATCTAGGTTTAAAAAATAGCAATTTTCTGCAATAAAAATACCAAATATACCAAAAATTTTGCAAATATACCAAAAGTTTTGCAAATATACCAAAAATATATCGCCGAAAATCTATATATTTTTGGTATATTTGCAAAATGCCACTTGGCAAGGAACATACCCTAAGTTCCAATACTTCGATCCTCGAATAACCGTTCTCTATCATGCATATTGATCAATTTGGCTTTCATTGTAAATTGACTGGCATGTTTTGTTAAAAGGGAAACAGTTCTTAACTATGGCGTCACCTCTTCCCCATCCTATTGTTAGCGGAGGGTCTTGCTGGATACTCCACACACCACCGTGGCTCTAAAATCAACACAACATTTCAACTGTTTAACTTCTAAATATTTAACAGTCTCATAAATTTTAAGCGATGCATTGGGCATAAACATCGTTTAAGTTTGTAAGTGATTATATTCTAAAGCGCATAAAATGGCTCATCACTGTAGTAACTTCATTACTCATTCCATTTAAACGCAGAAGTGCTTTAATTATAAGTTAGAAAGTTGAAATATCTGTCGTATAATTAGGTGCTGAAAAATCTGATGTATGTTTTACCACTAAAAAACTTCGAAGAAATTGTTCGTATTTTCAGACAGTTTTAAGCTCTGCTACTAGTTTCAAATTATGTTTTTTCCTTGAAATAGGCTTTTGAATTCGACATTCATAGTTTAATTTTTCTTCATTCATTGAAAGTTCAATTGAATTTCAATGCAGCAGCAGTGAACGATGTTTCGTAGCACGTGGAACAAACATGCATTTATTTGAAATGCATTTATCAAATAAGCTTTTATCAAATTTGATGAGCTAATAAGTTTCAATACATTTACTTGACAGAGTAGGATACAAGAACTGCTGATCTGGGCTCTTTTTTATTCCCCCTCACTTTGACCTGGTCTGCAATTCATTATATGAAAGTCTATTTGAAATGACTTTGCTTAAAAATGTGTTGGTGTAAACAGATTTATTTTGAAATTTTACGAAGGGGTGGAAAAATGGAAAAGAGCCTTGATCTGCTTCAAGCCTGGCCTTTTTATTACCATTAGGTAAACATTGTTTTGAAAATTTTTTTTTCAATCATCGATCATGGAAAATAAAGAAATAGAATTTAAATAACTAAATAGGAAGAGATGAAACGATCATAATAAGAGATTGGAATGCGCAAAAACGAAGAGAAAGTAACATGAGGAAGACGAAGAGTTATCGGAAGAGAAGGGATGGAGAAAATGAGATGGGACAAAATGAGATGGGTATGCCTGACACCTTTTACAGGAAAAAGTATACAGGTACATGGTGCCACACCGAGATCACACACGTGGTACGAACTGGACTGTATTATTGTAAAAGGCATAGAAATTTACAAATACTTGACATTAAGACTGAAGATAGATGGTCAGATCACAGACCAAAGACCATGCGAGTTAAGTTAAGCAAGAAGAAAGAGAAATTCGAAAGACTACAAAATTAGCAAATACACTGGTTGAAATTGAAGAACGAAAAGAAAATGTTAGAATATCAAGAAAGGATAGATGGGAAAAAATTAAGAAATGATGCGGCATGGAACCAAGTCACGAAAACCATGCTAAAATGTGCTAAAGTAACATGCGGAATTCAGGACACGAGGAGTGAAAATAACCAATGGATGCACAGACATGAGGAAGTTGGCGTAAGATTCAAGAATGAAATCAAAAGAAAGGTCAGAGACCAAGATTGACAAACGAATGAAATTGAGGGCGAAGACGCAATCAGAAAATTAAGACTGGAATTGGAACCAGAAAAAATAGTTGGACAAATAAAAACGACCAGACGTGAATAGAAACGAAAGCTGAACAAGACTGCTCGTATCAGGGCGAAGCCCTGAATGTTCCGACTGCCTTTTAAGGTTTATGGAGTAGTAATAACATTAAAAAATTCAATGAAATAAAACAAAAGAATTTTTTTTTCTAAAATTTCAAAACTTTTTTAAGGAAAATCATCCCCCACACGCCATATAAAGTACAAAAGGATAGATTTCGCTCCTTGTAACAAACCAACTATGGCAAATAAGCTTCTTTTAACCAATTTGGAACGATTTCTAAGACGGATTAACTCTCCGCTTACGCGTTAATAGCGCGAAATATATCGAGCGTTAATTGTCCCAAATTGGCCAAAATGGCAATCTTTAAACCCTCGTAACTTTACGAAAAATGATCACAGGTGAAATATCTTTTCAAATTTGAGCTCAGGACAACAATACCTTTCGAATGATATTTAAAAAATTCCGTCAAAAATGGCTAGTTAAAAAGTCGAAATTTGTCTGAAGAAAAAAAACCCACCCCGAGCACAAATGTTCCGTTACTTTCGTATCGAAAGTCGGAACAAAAAGTGGGAAAACGAATGATGGAAAGAACTCGTAATAGAATGTGAAGACGCAAGGAGTAAACACGACATGAAACAGATGTACAGCAAATTGAAACAAATCGGACTACGAGACTGCAATACCAAACAAGGCGGGGAGCCTTATACTGGCAGAGCAATTCAAAGAACATTTCTGGAAAACACAAAAAATGAGAGACGAGAATACGCTTCAACATAAGATCTAAGCAAGAAGATGGATAAACAAAGTGACAAAAGCCACGCAATAGCAAAAATTAGCCGCCATAAAGCTGAACGAAATACCAAACGACGGAGAGATCTGCGAGGCTTGGGAACAAACTAGGGAGAAAGCACCAGGCGAAGACAACGTGAGAATAATGTAAATAGAGGCAGCTCCCGAAAAACTAAAACAAATACTATCCGATCTATCGTTGCAACCCGCTTTTTGATGCCCGGTCCTGGGTTCGGATGTATCGTCTCTAACCTTCTCTCTAAAGCTTTCTTCGTATGTTCTTCACCCAGCTTTGACACAGATACTGGCCTTGGGGCCCGTTTGTTTGTTTAAAGAGGAGTGTGGCTCGTCTAAGACCAGACCCTTCCTTCCCAAAATGGGTACACAGGTTGCTACGCTAGTGCGTTTTGTAACGTTTCTTCCTTCTTGGGGCGATGTCCTTTTTGCTGCAACACTCGCCACCACTTGTAGGTAGAACATCGCGGATAGCTCGAAACACAGTACCCCCTACCCATTAAAGGGGCGCACGGGACTGCGGGCCATTGCTTGTGTGGCTGTAACTTCTATAATTTTTCTGGCTCCATTCAATTTATTACAGTTAGTGATTGAAACTTTTACACTTCCTACTTATTTCATACAGCTGATTACTCGCAGCTTGCCGATATTACTTCTATTAATAACAATTATTGATATTAGTTTTTCGCTTACCCTTACGCATACGATTAAAGAACAAGAGGAGCAACTTATTGACGTTTTATTTACTATTTACGATGATTGCAAAGTTTGTTAGGCTCTCGACAAAAATCTCTAAAACTCTATGGCATTTGCTTAATTTTTATGGTATTTGCTTGAAAAGTTATTTGCTTTTACATGATTATTGCTTAATAAGTCATGATTCAGAATAAATCAAAATGTTGACTTGATAACGGAATTTTAAGAAGAATAATTTCGGCGCTAAATGCATCTCGATAAATTTCGGTAGCCTCTAACATGCTTAAGCAAACAATTTTTAAAATGATTTGAAACGTGATATCCTAAATTTCTAACACATTTACAATTGGACTTCCACCATAAAACGATCTTGGTATGATTCTGTGAAGAAATTCGAGCTGAAGTTCCACATATGCGAAGCAGAGCTTCGCATCACTTGCAATACCTCACATACATAGTCTGGAACATGAATCCCTGAAATGAAGTTCTATTTGAACGAAAACGTCCATAAACACAATCACCGGCCTTGAAAACGTTTTCTGAGGCAACTGAACCGACAGCGTTGGACAAAAATTAATCTTTCCCATTAAGCGACGCAAAATTAGGTAACTGAGCCGATAAAACATAAGCTCCAATAATTGATACACAACGGTTTCAACTAAAAATGAAATTACAAAAAAATCAGGCTCAGTAAATTTACAAATTAGAGGAATAAATTAAAAAATAATTTAAATAACAGTACAACAATCATAGATGTGGCAATTAAGCCGACAAAACATCAGCAGATGAAATTGTTTCATTCTGTCGAGTTTCTTGATAATTTATTTTCAGCTCAAATTGCAAGTCGATTTACAAGACAACAAAAATTGTTTCTACTCAAAAATCCTCCATGAAAAATAAAAATTGAAAGGTGCTCCATTCGGTTCCGTGTAATTAAGCTATTTAATTCTCTTATGAAACAAAATATTTTACCCCAAAAACCTACTTCATTAACAAATAATGAAATATCGTTTATTTATCATGATCTGATGTTTTCATATATCCATAACAACATGGAATTGTGTAAGTATATCTTCGAGCAAAAGATTAGTTTTCTTATTAAGCTACTTGAATTAGGTTTCTGTTCTCTGCTGTTTTCTGTTCATTTATTGCTGCCGCATGTGCTCATTTGGCTGTTCTCTGTCCAAAAATAGCCTCCATTCAATTCTATTGGTGTTATGGAGGTTATAGGAACATGTCACAGTTACAAGGAGCAGCAATATCAAAGTGATTAAGTTCAAAAAATTTATAAAAACCGGATTAAGGTGCCTACGACTAGCGAGTTTTCGGACCGAAAATTACAAAAATTTGTTTTTAACCCGAACAAAAGCAAAATTCTCGATTTTTAATAAATATTTCCTTCCTCATTGGTTCCCGATTTTATTTTACTTAATCGAGGTTGATTCACTAACCCACCAATTGTAAGAAATGTTCAATTAAGAAAAAAATTTTAAATCTTAACTTTTGTATTTTTTTGTTTTTGTTCATGATGTGCTCAATTGTTATAAGGCTAGGTGATTATAAAATGTATTTTTATGCTAATTTGGGGCAGCGTTTTGAGACCCTACCGGGCCCGTTTGCTGTCCTTTCGAAATAAATTAAAGTTAATTTTGAATAAATACTTTTTTTAATTTGTTTTAACTCATGAGAAATAAATTCTTTCTTTCTTTCTTTCTTTCTTTCTTTCTTTCTTTCTTTCTTTCTTTCAAGACAAAAAAAAGTTAAGAGTCCATATTTTGGATTCAGCTGGAATTAAATATCGTGTCCCCTGTGGTTAAGCTACGCACCAAGATCATCATACAGGGTTCTTCTATTTAGCTGGGTGGATCTACTACACAGAAAAAAAACGACACTAATTGTATTTTTGTTAAGACAATGGTCGGAATATACTGTGATATTTGCACAGTAACCGGCTATCCTTATTTTGTACTTGAAGCCAGGGGCGGATCTAGGTGTTTCTCGAGAGGTGGCGGATTTTCGAAAAAATTACGAAATGTTATCGACCTTTTTTTAAGGTCGACCAAACTGATTTTCTGGGCTCTCACAAATCACTTTAAAGAAATTATTTGGACCAAATTGTCTGCGCCGCACTTTTCGGAATATTTTGACCTAAAAATTGCAGTTTTTTGGCGTGCGCTTCCCACTCAAAATTAATATATATTGGCGCCCCATTCGCCTTTGGAAAAAATTTAGGGTCCGTCAGCCAAAAATGAAGATCTCAAAATATTACTAAGGGAGACCCTTTGGGTCGGTAGGGTATCGAATCCCTGAGGGAGGCCTTAAATTTTAAGTTAGAAATTGAATTATTTTGCGGCAGAAATTGCAAGCCATTAATGAATGGTAAACTGCGGTACGTTACCTACTATTTGCTGGGGAACAAAACACTTAACGCGAGCATTTAAAGCTAAAGCAGCTGATTTCTATGAGAATTTTTTTGTAGTGAAATGGTGACATCATTCTCTGTCTGATTTTCTGGGCTCTCACAAATCACTTTAAAGACATCATTTTGACCAAATTGTCTCCGCCGCATACCTACTATTTGCTGGGGAACAAAACACTTAAAGCGAGCATTTAAAGCTAAGGCAGCTGATTTCTATGAGAATTTTTTTTTGTAGTGAAATGGTGACATCATTCTCTGTCTGAAAGCTACTTTGGAAAAGTATTTCGGATTAAATTATATTATATTTTGAAGAAAAAAAATTAAAAAAAAAATGTACAATGTGAATAAATATCAGGTTTTACAAACCTAAAAAAAATTAAATTAAAACTGCATCAAACATTCAAACATCAGTTAAAATTAGAAGCACTTTCTATGCACAATGCTCGGTCCACACTCGTCATATTCCTCTTTTGATACCCACATCTGCTGGAAAGAAGACAGAGAAGCCAAAATTGAGCCCCCAATCCAGACGCTGTACTTCCTCTCAGAAGGTGCAACCACTTTCACTCTTACTCGGTCGCCATTCAGTTCTGTGAGTTCTTTGCTCAATCTCTCCGCGATTCCCGGGAACATCGTAGTGCCACCGGAAAGCACAGTGTTGTAGAAGAGATCTCGGCGGATGTCAACATCGCATTTCTGGATTGCTTTGTAAGTCATCTCGTGGACTCCGAGCCCTGCTTCCATTCCAGTCAGTTCAGGCTTGAACAGAACCTCCGGACATCGGAACCTCTCACTGCCAATCGTGATCACCTCTCCGTCGGGAAGTTCGTAGTTTTTCTCAACTCTGCTCGATTTTTCGGATTCCAGAAATTCTTGATCGAAGTCGAACGCAGTATAGCATAATTTCTCTTTGATGTCCCGAACTATTTCCATTTCGGCAGATGTAACAAAATTGTAGCCCTTCTCATGGAGAATGCGAGCAAGGTATCCGGTCAAGTCACGTCCTGCGAGGTCCATCCGCTGGATGGCATGTGGCAACGAGTAGCCTTCGTATATCGGAACTGTATGAGCAACACCGTCACCGATGTCCAAAACACATCCAGTTGTTCTTCCAGAAGCATAGAGTGATAGAACGGCTTGGACACCAACATACATCGCTGGAACATTGAACGTCTCAAACATGATTTGGGTCATCTTTTCTCGGTTAACTTTCGGGTTCAGAGGCGCTTCAGTGAGGAGCACCGGATGTTCCTCAGGGGCAAGTCGGAGTTCGTTGTAGAACGTATGATGCCAGATCTTTTCCATGTCATCCCAGTTGGTCACGATTCCATGTTCGATTGGTTTTCTGAGAGCCAAGATTCCTCTTTTTGACTGCGCCTCATCTCCGATGTATGTTTCTTTGTTTCCCATTCCTACCATAATGCTATCGTATTTGGGTCGACCCACGATTGAAGGGAAGACTGCTCGAGGAGCATCATCGCCAGCAAAGCCAGCTTTGACCATTCCGGATCCATTGTCAATGACAAGAGCTGTGATATCATTATCTTCAGCATACATTGTTTGTAATTTGGGTTGTTTAGGAAAATGATTGGCTAGAATGTACTGGTTTCAAGAGTTTTTATCTCGATAAGTGATCAGTATTTGGCGAATAATTGGATTTAATAACTTCAAATGTTGTGAGAGGGAAAATTGTTTTTCTGACTTTTTGCTCGATCTCTCCTTATTTATACTCATTTTTTCGCGTTCAACGAACAATGATGTAAGTTCGTTGAAGAAATTATAAAGAGACCAAACTTGCATCAATTTCTCCTAATATTGATCAGATGAGCAATGAATTTAACGAACCGCTGATCAGATAGTTTATATTTATAAAAGTGACGTTTGATTTAAATATAGCAAATATGAATGTAAGTTGTATTAAAATTGAGATGTTTCTTGATACAAGATGTGTTTCTTTGATTCAGCATGCAAACAAAACGTTGTGCTCTTTTTTGAAAACGGGAACTTCGAAAAGATTTTTCAGGGTGTTTTAAAGTTTTTGTTTGATTATCAACGGTGAAGACGAGCTCTGTATTTGAGTGTTTTTAGACGCAAAATTAGATACAGTAACGACACGCCAATTGAAGCCCGCTACTCTTGTACTCAAAATATTATATCCAATAGAATCTTAAACTGGACACATTTTTTTGATAAAATGGCTGCTTTTTTAACGGAAATGAAATAATATGGTTATTAATTAAAACTAAAGAAAAAGTGAGTTTCTACGTTCACCAAAGTGATTTAAATGCTTGTTTTCTTGAACTATGTTTAGAAAATTTTAAAATGATAGATAAAACCTGGTCTTAAAAGCCTGAAAGTCAAAAAATTAGATGAAGACTAAGCTAACTTCCAGTTTGAAAAATACTTGTACAGCAAAGTCTTTTTGACATAACAACATAACTGACATAACAAAATAACAATAATGAAAACTCGATTTCAGAAATTTTCTAACTTAATATATCTCACAATTTATTTAAATGCTTGATTTATACATAATGTGGCTTTATGTTTTGCGTTTTGTTGCATGCAAAGTTAGTGTAGATGCCTTCAGTTTGTCATATTCCTAATTACTACTTGCAAAAACTGAGTCTATTTGTATTTGGCGCAACTTTTGCTGAATAGATTTGAAAATTCATTAGCACTTGTAGCTCCTTTATTCGTTACAAGTGTTTGTCGATTGTTAAGCTTGCGCTGCTGAGTGGATAGTGCGTGATACGCAAGTTTCTTGATTGCAGTAGGTCGCAGATTCGAATCTAATAAGTGGTATAGAGTAACAAGAGGTCATGCCTATGCCTATTTTCGGAGAGAGGTCAACCTGTCGAAACCGCGTGAATATTTTATTCAATGAGCCTTATCTTTTTTTTCTCGGGGCGTAATAAAGATCTTATCAGATTAATTTTTTCATTGGATTTAATTTTTGGGGGTATATGGCCGGACTCTTTGGGACATTTTGTTCAATTGTTAATTAAGTGGATAGGTTTATGACATCGCTGAGGTAGAATGAAATCTTATCAGATAACTTTTTTTCACTTGAAGTAATTTATCATAAATGATTTGGGTATCGCCGAAGATTATCAGCTTATCGGAAAATGAACTGAAGTAACTTAAGCTATTTTTTCCGGGTTAATGGTTTTCAATCTAGCATAAATCCCTAAACCCCCTGAAAATTAATTATCCTTGATTAAACATCTTTCTCTAATCCATTCAAAATTAAGAACTTTCAGCTTCATTGTTTTCCTAAAATTATATTTAGCAATGAACGAAAATCAATTGAATGAACCAATAGTAGTTTTTCTTGATAAATTCACATCGAAGCTCAGGTTTAGTTTTATTATCTCTCATTGTTGCTTTTCTAGCAGTTCCTAACAATTTCGGTCTCAAAACTTAGAAAAACAAATTTGAATCTCTCAATCAATTCTTTTGCTTGACTTCGATCTGATTTAATTATATTGCAATTCAACTTCTTCGGCTACTTTTTTTTATTTAACTATCACTCAAACCTTAACATATGATCAATAAAAACTTTTTTCCTCAACGCTTCTCATCGAATCTTTTTCTAGGAATTAAAAGTTGCATCCCAAAGATTTCCAAAACGAATCACTTCAGCCTTTGAGTTCTCAAATTTCAGAATCTGCTTCGATAAAATAATTGAAAACCTCACAATCCATTCCATAAGTTAGAACAATTAAATCATTCTTTCATTTCGAGCAATTTATATCTAATTGTTTCCCACTCTGTTCTGCATAAAATTTTTCTTTGAAGTTGTACCATCTAATGTTTTTGCAAAATCTAAGTGAAACCTAAGTGAAAACCCTATTAATTTTTCCTTAAAATTGTTTGATTAAAATTTTGCATTGGAGTCTTACTTCATTATCATGCTAACAATTACTTTACTACCTTACACAGCTTAACTTATCAATCGATTCTGCCTCTAACATCCAATATCTCACTCAAACTTCAAACCCTCTTGCTTGTTCGTCCATCTCTCAACTTTTCAGTGATTTCAGACTTTTCATCCAGTAAGATTTCCTTCAATTAATTTTTCTTTTTTTTGTCATTTGAGGTTGAAATTTTTTTCCTACTGAAGGGTTCAGGGAACTTTTTTTTTCTTTTCCTATCAATGACTTGAATGCCACCCACCGTTCTGTAACCCAATCATTTGCTGGTTTTCCGAAAAACAAATGATAAATCAAATCTTATTACGCGAGGTGAAAAGCTGTTATTTCAATTTCATTTCACAATTATAAACTCATATATTGTATATAGACCCTTGCGAGTTTGTTTTCAAAATTTTCCCCAATTTTTTTTATTTGTTTTCATTCTACGCAAAAAAATCTTGGCTTTCACAGCTTTGCAGTGACAGTAGAGCATTTTTTCTTCGTATAAATTGCTAATTTCCCAGTGCTTTTTGAGAAAATCGACTTTTTTGGTTTCAGAACCGTACGCATACGGAAATTAAGAAAAAAAACATTTAGAAAAATTGCTGCTAATGTCTTCTACTCTTTACAGTTTAATCCTGCAAACAGATCAGATTTTTTCCAGTCTCAAAAACTGAACGTTTAAATATGCGAACTGATAGTTTTTTTTCTTAGATTATGTCGATGAAAGAGATAACAGTTTGTGATTGGAGAAAAATAATCATGTACATTCCATCATATGGAGAAGATGTTGTGATTGTAAAAGCTTTCGAAACAAGGAAAGGAGAATGGGCGGTCCGAGATGTGGCAACTATTCCGGAGGTTCTTTAAAGAGTACAAAAATTATGTCGGTACAGTGGATTCGGATATTCACGATCAGCAAGCAGAAGTTGACTATTATTGGAAAAAAATTAAAAAACGATCCCTCAACGTTAGAGACAATATGGATATTACAACAAGCAATTTATAATCTAATTGTTTCCCACTCTGTTCTGCATAAAATTTTTCTTTGAAGTTGTACCATCTAATGTTTTCCAAAATCTAAGTGAAACCTAAGTGAAAACCCTATTAATCTTTCCGTAAAATTGGTTGTTTAAGTTTCGGATTGGAGTCTTACTTCATTATCATGCTAACAATTACTTTACTACCTTACACAGCTTAACTTATCAATCGATTCTGCCTCCAACATACAATATCTCACTCAAACTTCAAACCCTCTTGCTTGTTCGTCCATCTCTCAACTTTTCAGTGATTTCAGACTTTTCATCCAGTAAGATTTCCTTAAATTAATTTTTCTTTTTTTTGTCATTTGAGGTTGAAATTTTTTTCCTACTGAATGGTTCAGGGAACTTTTTTTCTTTTCCTATCAATGACTTGAATGCCACCCACCGTTCTGTATCCCAATCATTTGCTGGTCTTCCGAAGAAAAAGAAATGATAAATCAGAAATTATTACGCGAGGTGAAAAAAACTGTTATTTCAATTTCATTTCACAATTATAAACTCATATATTGTATATAGACCCTTGCGAGTTTATTTTTTAATTTTCCCCAATTTTTTTATTATTTTTGATTCTACACAAAAACCTTGGCTTTCACAGCTTTGCAGTTAAAGTAGAGCATTTTTTCTTCATATAAATTGCTTAATTCCCAGTGGTTTTTAAGAAAATCGACTTTTTTGGTTTCAGAACCGTACGCATACGGAAATTAAGAAAAAAAATCATTTAGAAAAATTGCTGCTAATGTCTTCTACTCTTTACAGTTTAATCCTGCAAACAGATCAGAAGTTTTTCAGTCTCACAAACTGAACGTTTAAATATGCGAACTGATAGTTTTTATTCTTAGATTATGTCGATGAAAGAGATAACAGTTTGTGATTGGAGGAAAATATTCATGTACATTCCATCATATGGAGAAGATGTTGTGATTGTAAAAGCTTTCGAAACAAGGAAAGGAGAATGGGCGGTCCGAGATGTGGCAATTATTCCGGAGGTTCTTTAAAGAGTACAAAAAGTATGTCGGTACAGTGGATTCGGATATTCACGATGAGCAAGCAGAAGTTGACTATTATTGGAAAATTATTAAAAAACGATAGCTCAACGTTAGAGAACATATGGATATTACAACAAGCAATTTATAATCTAAATGTTTCCCACTCTGTTCTGCATAAAATTTTTCTTTGAAGTTGTACCATCTAATGTTTTCCAAAATCTAAGTGAAACCTAAGTGAAAACCCTATTATTCTCTCCTTAAAATTGGTTGATTAAAAATTTGCATTGGAGTCTCACTTCATTATCATGCTAACAATTACTTTACTACCTTACACAGCTTAACTTATCAATCGATTCTGCCTCCAACATCCAATATCTCACTCAAACTTCAAACCCTCTTGCTTGTTCGTCCATCTCTCAACTTTTCAGTGATTTCAGACTTTTCATCCAGTAAGATTTCCTTCAAATAATTTTTCTTTTTTTTGTCATTTGAGGTTGAAATTTTTTTCCTTCTGAATGGTTCAGGGAACTTTTTTTTTCTTTTCCTATCAATGACTTGAATGCCACCCACCGTTCTGTAACCCAATCATTTGCTGGTCTTCCGAAATAAAAACAAATGATAAACCAAAAATTATTACGCGAGGTGAAAAAAACTGTTATTTCAATTTCATTTCACAATTATAAACTCATATATTGTATATAGACCCTTGCGAGTTTTTTTTTTAATTTTCGCCAATTTTTTTATTATTTTTGATTCTACACAAAAACCTTGGCTTTCACAGCTTTGCAGTGAAAGTAGAGCATTTTTTCTTCATATAAATTGCTTAATTCCCAGTGGTTTTTGAGAAAATCGACTTTTTTGGTTTCAGAACCGTACGCATACGGAAATTAAGAAAAAAACATTTAGAAAAATTGCTGCTAATGCCTTCTACTCTTTACAGTTTAATCCTGCAAACAAATCAGAAGTTTTTCAGTCTCACAAACTGAACGTTTAAATATGCGAACTGATAGTTTTTATTCTTAGATTATGTCGATGAAAGAGATAACAGTTTGTGATTAGAGGAAAATATTCATGTACATTCCATCATATGGAGAAGATGTTGTGATTGTAAAAGCTTTCGAAACAAGGAAAGGAGAATGGGCGGTCCGAGATGTGGCAACTATTCCGGAGGTTCTTTAAAGAGTACAAAAAGTATGTCGGTACAGTGGATTCGGATATTCACGATGAGCAAGCAGAAGTTGACTATTATTGGAAAAATATTAAAAAACGATCCCTCAACGTTAGAGACAATATGGATATTACAACAAGCAATTTATAATCTAAATGTTTCCCACTCTGTTCTGAATAAAATTTTTCTTTGAAGTTGTACCATCTAATGTTTTCCAAAATCTAAGTGAAACCTAAGTGAAAACCCTATTAATCTTTCCTTAAAATTGGTTGATTAAAGTTTTGCATTGGAGTCTTACTTCATTATCATGCTAACAATTACTTTACTACCTTACACAGCTTAACTTATCAATCGATTCTGCCTCCAACATCCAATATCTCACTCAAACTTCAAACCCTCTTGCTTGTTCGTCCATCTCTCAACTTTTCAGTGATTTCAGACTTTTCATCCAGTAAGATTTCCTTCAATTAATTTTTCTTTTTTTTTGTCATTTGAGGTTGAAATTTTTTTCCTACTGAATGGCTCAGGGAACTTTTTTTTTCTTTTCCTATCAGTGACTTGAATGCCACCCACCGTTCTGTAACCCAATCATTTGCTGGTCTTCCGAAAAAAAAAACAAATGATAAATCAAAAATTATTACGCGAGGTGAAAAAAACTGTTATTTCAATTTCATTTTACAATTATAAGCTCATATATTGTATATAGACCCTTGCGAGTTTTTTTTTCAAAATTTTCCCCAATTTTTTTTATTTGTTTTCATTCTACGCAAAAATCTTGGCTTTCACAGCTTTGCAGTGAAAGTAGAGCATTTTTTCTTCATTTAAATTGCTTAATTCCCAGTGGTTTTTGAGAAAATCGACTTTTTTGGTTTCAGAACCGTACGCATACGGAAATTAAGAAAAAAACATTTAGAAAAATTGCTGCTAATGTCTTCTACTCTTTACAGTTTAATCCTGCAAACAGATCAGAAGTTTTTCAGTCTCACAATCTGAACGTTTAAATATGCGAACTGATAGTTTTTATTCTTAGATTATGTCGATGAAAGAGATAACAGTTTGTGATTGGAGGAAAATATTCATGTACATTCCATCATATGGAGAAGATGTTGTGATTGTAAAAGCTTTCGAAACAAGGAAAGGAGAATGGGCGGTCCGAGATGTGGCAACTATTCCGGAGGTTCTCTAAAGAGTACAAAAAGTATGTCGGTACAGTGGATTCGGATATTCACGATGAGCAAGCAGAAGTTGACTATTATTGGAAAAATATTAAAAAACGATCCCTCAACGTTAGAGACAATATGGATATTACAACAAGCAATTTATAATCTAAATGTTTCCCACTCTGTTCTGAATAAAACTTTTCTTTGAAGTTGTACCATCTAATGTTTTCCAAAATCTAAGTGAAACCTAAGTGAAAACCCTATTAATCTTTCCTTAAAATTGGTTGATTAAAGTTTTGCATTGGAGTCTTACTTCATTATCATGCTAACAATTACTTTACTACCTTACACAGCTTAACTTATCAATCGATTCTGCCTCCAACATCCAATATCTCACTCAAATTTCAAACCCTCTTGCTTGTTCGTCCATCTCTCAACTTTTCAGTGATTTCAGACTTTTCATCCAGTAAGATTTCCTTCAATTAATTTTTCTTTTTTTGTCATTTGAGGTTGAAATTTTTTTCCTACTGAATGGCTCAGGGAACTTTTTTTTTCTTTTCCTATCAATGACTTGAATGCCACCCACCGTTCTGTAACCCAATCATTTGCTGGTCTTCCGAAAAAAAACAAATGATAAATCAAAAATTATTACGCGAGGTGAAAAAAACTGTTATTTCAATTTCATTTCACAATTATAAACTCATATTTTGCATATATACCCTTGCGAGTTTTTTTTTCAAAATTTTCCCCAATTTTTTTTATTTGTTTTCATTCTACGCAAAAATCTTGGCTTTGACAGCTTTGCAGTGAAAGTAGAGCATTTTTTCTTCATATAAATTGCTTAATTCCCAGTGGTTTTTGAGAAAACCGACTTTTTTTGGTTTCAGAACCGTACGCATACGGAAATTAAGAAAAAAACATTTAGAAAAAATGCTGCTAATGTCTTCTACTCTTTACAGTTTAATCCTGCAAACAGATCAGAAGTTTTTCAGTCTCACAAACTGAACGTTTAAATATGCGAACTGATAGTTTTTATTCTTAGATTATGTCGATGAAAGAGATAACAGTTTGTGATTGGAGAAAAATATTCATGTACATTCCATCACATGGAAAAGATGTTGTGATTGTAAAAGCTTTCGAAACAAGGAAAGGAGAATGGGCGGTCCGAGATGTGGCAACTATTCCGGAGGTTCTTTAAAGAGTACAAAAAGTATGTCGGTACAGTGGATTCGGATATTCACGATGAGCAAGCAGAAGTTGACTATTATTGGAAAAATATTAAAAAACGATCCCTCAACGTTGGAGACAATATGGATATTACAACAAGCAATTTATAATCTAAATGTTTCCCACTCTGTTCTGCATAAAATTTTTCTTTGAACTTGTACCATCTAATGTTTTCCAAAATCTAAGTGAAACCTAAGTGAAAACCCTATTAATCTTTCCTTAAAATTGGTTGATTAAAGTTTTGCATTGGAGTCTTACTTCATTATCATGCTACCAATTACTTTACTACCTTACACAGCTTAACTTATCAATCGATTCTGCCTCCAACATCCAATATCTCACTCAAATTTCAAACCCCTCTTGCTTGTTCGTCCATCTCTCAACTTTTCAGTGATTTCGGACTTTTCATCCAGTAAGATTTCCTTCAATTAATTTTTCTTTTTTTTTGTCATTTGAGATTGAAATTTTTTTCCTACTGAATGGTTCAGGGAACTTTTTTTTCTTTTCCTATCAATGACTTGAATGCCACCCACTGTTCTGTAGCACAACCATTTGCTGGTCTTCCGAAGAAAAACAAATGATAAATCAAAAATTATTCCGCGAGGTGAAAAAGCTGTTATTTCAATTTCATTTCACAATTATAAACTCATATATTGTATATAGACCCTTGCGAGTTTTTTTTTCAAAATTTTCTCCAATTTTTTATTTGTTTTCATTCTACGCAAAAATCTTGGCTTTCACAGCTTTGCAGTGAAAGTAGAGCATTTTTTCTTCATATAAATTGCTTAATTCCCAGTGGTTTTTGAGAAAATTGCTGCTAATGTCTTCTACTCTTTATAGTTTAATCCTGCAAACAGATCAGAAGTTTTTCAGTCTCACAAACTGAACGTTTAAATATGCGAACTGATAGTTTTTATTCTTAGATTATGTCGATGAAAGAGATAACAGTTTGTGATTGGAGAAAAATATTCATGTACATTCCATCATATGGAGAAGATGTTGTGATTGTAAAAACTTTCGAATTAAGGAAAGGAGAATGGGCGGTCCGAGATGTTGCAACTATTCCGGAGGTTCTTTAAACAGTACAAAAAGGTATGTCGGTACAGTGGATTCGGATATTCACGATGAGCAAGCAGAAGTTGACTATTATTGGAAAAACATTAAAAAACGATCCCTTAGCGTTAGAGACAATATGGATATTACAACAATTCCACAAAGTGTGCGTCATGAGTTTTGTATTTATGATGTATGTAAGCGACAGATGACGGAAAACCAGTTAGGACTTTTAATGGCTCAGGAGGAGTGGGAGTTGATTTGGAAATTAGAAACTGACTGGGATAGAGTGATTCCCAGAGAAAGCGAGAAAGAGACAAGTGATAAAGAAAGTAAAGAAAAAACTCCATCTTCGAATGCGATGTTACCTATTCTATTCACTTCTCCGCTAGTAAATCGAAAGATTAAGTTCGACTCTTCACTTAAAAAGGAAACTGACAACCCGAATGAGACGTTGGACAGATCGCATCTTCTGTTATCAAATGGAGAAAGGGTGGATATTCACAGCAGAGCAAAGAAAGTGAAAAGTAAACAAATATTTGAGGTTGCGCAGACTCAAAAAAAAACTTTTGTGTTAACTGTTTGTGAAATAGAGTTGTTAAAAAGAGTGAATTACAAGTACTGTGAAAAAAAATGCATAATGAATTAATCATCAACGACAAAGCTTTTACAACTGAACTTGAGTGTAGAGTATAGGCAAAAAAAATACAATAGAGACCGTATTAAGTCCATTTTCTGAAGGTTTTTATCTATCAGATATTCTAAAAGTTCATTGAACCGAATACTTTTGTAATGGTCAATATTTTTGTCAAAAGAATCTACAAAACAGGTATCTGTTCTCGCAACAAGTATCCAATGTGTCCCAGGACTTGTAGCAACATCTGTATTAATAATACAAAAGGAATTTCTTGGTAGAATTTTGGGGTGAAATTGGCAGTGTAGCATTCTAAAAATCGGTAGCGAAGAGATCCTATGAAAAAAAAATAGTATTTTCCGAAGTTGCTCATTATCCATTTTTTGTGACGGTACCAGTTTCATGTATCAAAGTTGTAACAAGTTTTTCTCCCAGTACAAAAATTTCGATGGTTTCCTTCAACGGTTTATTGAAAAACAATCCAAATCTTAAGCTAGCTGCTACAACATCAGGATAAAATAAATGACGTTTGATTCTTGCATGGAAGATCAAAAGCTAAAACAATGATTTTTTTGATAGTCATTAAGATCAATTCCGGATCCATTATCCGTGAATTTGAACGCTTTCATGATTTCAACGGATGGTCTCATATTGTCTTCACACGTCATTTCAATTACAGTTGAACAATTTTAACCTATCGAAGACCAAATTTCCGATAATTAAAAGGGTTCTCTTTCTTCTGTCCAGTAAAAGATTCATTTTTAAAAAATGTGCTCTTTAAAGTTTTGGTTTTGCCCTTTGCAAAAAATATTGTTTTTGGGACATATTCTAGGTAGTTGTGAGCAGCCTGGCTGTTTTCGTATATTGGACTTGATTTCCAGTAGTTTGTGTTCATCGATAGCTACCTGTCTGCTGAAAAGAGACGCGGCTGTAATTTTTACTTCGATTTCTTAAGTACTATCAGTGAAAACATAAAACAAAGTTCGTGATCGAATGAATCTTATTCGAACATTAACATTTGGTAGAAGTAAATTACCACAAGTGAATAAATCAACTGCAAGCGGACCGTACACTTCAATTTCGTCTCTAAGAGTTAAGAGTTTCCGTTTTTCGATCAAAAGTAACTTGCGTAGTTTTATCATTAGGATTTGCATTGTATGTGTAACCTTGCCCAATAATTATGGCTTCTTTTCTTCCTTTTTTCCGGATAACTTGTTTGACAGGAATGCTTTATGGGGATAAAGACCGTTTGAGGTATGGACGTGCTCATTGTTCAAAAAGACATTTGAGAAAAGCGAGCGTAAATTTTTTAAAACTAAGTAGACATCATCGGCATCTTCTATCTTCCGATTCTCCATAACGATGGAAAATTTGAGACTTAGCGCAATTTCCTGCAGATCCAGGAACACATTTCGATCTGTTTCCAGCTGGCATTCGATACAGGCTTCATTCAGCGAGTTGATGGGAAAAATTTGTTGAATTATGGACCATTGTACATCTTCTAAAAGCGGAACTTTGTCGAAGAGTTGCAAGGAGGAATGAGATGCACTTTCATGGCAATTTGATCTTCAGTTTTTCTGAAAAATCCGTCCGACTGTTTTCAATCTTTTTCTTAATTTAAACTGGTTTTAGTTTTTTCGTTTTTAATCGCTTTCCAGCCCCTATTTGTTTCCTTATAGTTTCCCTCGCTGTACGTTTTACCACTTTTTTAAGTTAGTTTTTCCCGATATGACATTCCCCACTTCCGATGCTCCTGTTTCAATTAATTCTCTACCACTTGTTTTCGCAGCGGGAACAAAGTATTTTTTTTCAAAATTGGGAAATGAGTACGAGCCACTGTCCCAGCCAATGCTCCCAATCTACGACCTCTGTTGTAGCACTCCTTGAAAATATGGCGATGAAATCCGTATTTTTGTGAAATAAAATGAATGAAATGAATTTGAATTACTGTTTCCGAAATAGTAGCGTAACCCTGAGATGAAAGGCATTAACTTCTCCTGTGGGTGTCCGAGGCTCAATTTTAATTGAGTGAAATTAGTAACGTTAAAGTTTTCGGAATAGCAAATTATCAAAGCTGAAACATTGGAAGAGGGGCATTTTGATAAGGAGCTTTTTGAGATTGGATAAGGAGCATTTTGAGATTCAAGATAATCATAGAAGTCTGAATCAAAACCCGTGGTTGTCCGAAGATCACTGCTTATAAAAAAATTCCGTTGGATAAGCAGGATTTTGAGATTCAGGATAATCATAGAAGTCTGAATCAAAACCCGTGGTTGTCCGAAGATCGCTGCTTCCAAAGAAATTCCGCATGATCGATTTGGTAACTTGATTTGTAATTTGCGGGAAAATGGGTTGTTCCCAGTTCTAATTACTTTGATTGTTATTTGTTACCTTTTTCAAAACAGAATTCGTGGAAACCAAATATTGGTCCACAGATGAAAATAGTCCAGGTTCGATATGGAATTCTTTAATTTTTCCGAAATCAAAAGATTCCACAAAAACTTTACTTTTGCGAAAACCATCTGCGTTTTTGTACCAAAAAGTTATATTGCTATATTGCGCACGTTGTTACACACGGCTGGATAAAAAATTTCTAGTAAGACCACTTCCCAGTCCCCCTCAAATTCAAGTTGATCAGGTCAAAAGTTTGTAAAGGAAGCTAGCGAACTATCGGGACCAACTCTTAGATATAACTACTCATTGTCGAATATCCACTTTTGCAACTCTTGGTCGTAGTAACGACTGTCCAGAATTTTGTTCTCCGAGTCTTTTATTTTATATGTTACGATTGGACGATCTGTACTTTTTTTTCTCAACCGTGTAACTTTTGTCGGTAAACTCGGGCTTCTACGCTCAAAACCATCATAGGCTAGTCTTACTTTGTCTCCCAATTCAAATTTAGTTTTCTGTATTTTAGGTTTTCTGATTTTCCCATTGTAGAAAGCTTGATAATGCAGTAACAGTTGCAAAGCCTTTGCAAAGCCTTATCAATTATTTATTTGTTCAGTTAAAACGAATCGTCTTCAAACCACGTCTTTGTCAGATGCTAGATGGTTTACAATAACTTTTATTCAGCTTCCTTGCCGTAGACTAATTACAAGTGATGTTTCGTCGGCTAAGAATTTGAACCATAATAATCTAAGCACTTTTCGTGCATATGGTGATTCAGTTTCAAAAATTAGTCTATTTTCGTCAGAATTCAAAATAATCGAACAAATCGTGCTGCTTTAATTTAAAGTTTGTTTGTGAATTTCGAAAAAGGATTGTAACAATACTGCTCGTATCAGGGCGAAGCCCTGAATGTTCAGACTGCCTTTTAAGGTATTTGTATAAAATAAAACAAGACTGCTCGTATCAGGGCGAAGCCCTGAAGGTTCCGACTGCCTTTTAAGGTTTATGGAGCAGCAGTAATAACGTAAAAAATAAAATGAAATAAAATAAAATGAAAATTTTTTTTCCAAAGTTTGGAATTTTTTGTGAAAATCATCCCCCACACGCCATATAAAGTACAAAAAGATAGTTTGTTCCTTGTAACAAATCAATTATGGCAAATAAGCTTCGTTCAACCAATTTGGAACGATTTATAAGACGGATTAATTCTCCGCTGACGCGTTAATAGCGCGAATTATATCGCGCGTTAATTGTCCCAAATTGTTCAAAATGGCAATCTTTAAACCCTCATAACTTTACGAAAAGTCATCACAGGTGAAATATCTTTTCAAATTTAAGTTCAGGACAACAATGGCTTTCGAATGATATAAAAAAATTCCGTAAAAAATGGCTAGTTAAAAAGTCGAAATTTGTCTGAAGAAAAAAAAACCCACCGAGCACAAATATTCCGTTACTTTCGTTTCGAAAGTCGGAACAATTATAATTTTTTTTTTAAAAGTTCGAGATTTTTTGTGAAAATATCCCCTCACACGCCATATTAAGTACAAAACGATAGATTTCGCTCCTATTAACAAATCAATTATGCATATAATCTTCCTTGAACCAATTTGGAACGATTTCTAAGACGGATTAAATCTCGCTTACGAGTTAATAGAGCGAAATATATCGCGCGTTAATTGTCCCAAATTGGCCAAAATGGCAATCTTTAAACCCTCGTATATTTACAAAACATGATCACAGGTGAAATATCTTTTCAAATTTAAGCTCAGGGCAACAATACCTTTTGAATGTTATAAACAAATTTTGTCAAAAATGGCTAGTTAAAAAGTCGAAATTTGTCTGAAGAAAAAAAACCCACCCCGAGCACAAATATTCCGTTACTTTCGTATCGAAAGTCGGAACAATTATCAGTTGCAGAAAGTGTTCCATTTGAATGTGCTTCAGCTTTTTAGAATTAAAATTTCGTAGTTTCAAAAATTCCAACTCACTGTTTCAAGAGAAGGATCCCGGTTTCCCTCTAACCAGATCTTCCCAGGAGTCTCCAAATGGATCCCACCCCTTCTCTGACTTGATCCCTCTTCACTTATTGTGGATTCATGGATTGTCAAATAACCACATTCTCCAAACTCTCCGAAGTTTACAGGACAGGCTGCCAAAAGCGGAATGTATTGTTTCATATTTTTAGGAATGGAGCTTGAGTTTCCTATTGTAATCGGCATCATGTTTACATTGATTCCACAAGGAGGCGGGAACATAACTTTGGCAACTACGCTAGCAAATATTCCTCGTGTCTCAATATGAGATGTCCAGGTGGTCTCCAACTTGGAATAAATATTTTCGATGAGCTCAATTGGAAGCTTTGAAAGTCTTGAATTTTGATTGACACGTTCATCCATCAACACTGATAGAATGTCACAGTAAGACTCTGCCTCGTTTTCGGAACTTGGATGCCGCTCCAAATTACTTGGTGGTCCGATCTTACCTAGCTCAGGGCAATTCCAAAGTCTCCAATTACGCTGTGCTAAGTCATGCTGAAAGTTTTCGTGTGACCTGCGATGAAGAGAAGATATCTTAGGGAACCTTGAAATATGAATCGGCGAAAATTCATTCAAGTACCATATATTCAATGATCCATTTTGGGGAACGGGCATTACGTATTCATGCATAAATCGATTCAGGTCACAGGGAAGCTCCCCCGATATTTTCAACAACCCTCTGCAAGAATCTTCAACTGAATCATAAAACAGTAAAATTGTCACCTCCAACTCCTCTGAATCTTCGACAACTGTGAAGAATATTTCGACAACGGCCAGCTCAGTCGAAACAATGGTCGACGTTTTCAGGCCAGGAGGCATAATAATATTTCTGATGTCCATCGATTTCACAATCTCATTCGAATCCTTGCAATACTTGACTCGAACTTGATCCACCATTTCATGAAGTCGTTCTTCCAGAGGTGCTCTTGTGGCGGGCCACGCGCCTTTTATGGACATTATAAGCGCACAAAAGGTATCTGAAAACGAGCTCAGCGTTTCTCTGTAAGTTAAAACTGAGTTTGACGTTTTCCAGTTCAAAAATCTGACCTCTTTGATTGGAGATCTCTAGATAATTGTGGGTCATGAAAGAGCTTATTATTTACATTATATATAATTTAACATGAAGTGTTAGTTTTACAAAAAGTATATTTATTAGTAACGAGAAACTAAGATGAACTTCTCCGTAAATTAAACTGAGAGGCCAGTTGTAACACAGAGCCAAAGCGTAGCTTCGCATGATTTGCGTTAACCGCCATTGTGTTCAAAGGCGGGAACTTTGAATTTTAAAAAATTTAACATTTTTCAAAAACTTTTAAGTGCTTTAAAAGCAAGCAAGCTAATGCATGAATGACTCTTCGATACTTTTGACCAACTCAAACCACGCGAAAGAATCGTTTGTGAAAACTGTTGAAATCTATTTTTATAGCTGATGCCAATTTGTTTGCAATATCGTTTGGGGTTAATGAATCTGAATGAAGTTAATTAACCTACAACTGCTCTTTTCTAAGTCGGTTTTAAGTTTAATTTTAGTTTTGTTCAGTCGTGAAGAAAATTGACTTTGAGAGACTGCGGTTTTTCAAACACTTTGAAGTGATTTAAGAGTAGGCAAGATCCTCTGATATTTTTACTATTATGAATGTTATTTCGACAACGGCCAACTCAGAGAAAACAATGGTCGAATTTTTCTGGGCAGGAGAAATAATTATATTTCTGATATCCATCGCTTTTACTATCTCATTCAAATTATTGCAACACTTGACTCGAATTTGATCCACCATTTCATGAAATCGGTCTTCCTGACGTGCTCTTGTGACAGGCCACGCGCCTTTTAGGCCAAATGTAGTCAATATCATTTTTAGTTAATGATTCTGAAGGGAGTTAATTAACCTAAGACTGCTCTTTTCGACATTTTGTTTATCTTTACTTTTTGTTTTGCTCAGGCGTGAAGTGAAATTGACTTTGAGAGATAGATTGCGGTATTTTTCAAAAACAATGACGTGCTTTAAGAGTAGGCAGGATCCTCTGATTTTCCTACTATTATGAACCTTATTTCGACAACGGCCAACTCAGACAAAACAATAGTCGAAATTTTCTGGGTAGGATTAACAATTATATTCCTGATGTCCATCAGTTTTACCAACTCATTCGATTGATTGCAAAACTTGATCCACCATTTCATGAAATCACTCTTCTTGAGGTGCTCTTGTGGCAAGCCACGAGCATTTTAGGCACATTATAAGCGCACAAAAGGTATCTGAAACGAGTTCAGCTTTGCTGTGCAAGTTGAAAACAACTGTTTGACGATGTTTTTCAAATCAAAAATTAGACCGTTTTGATTGGAGGTCTCCAGATAAGTGTGGGTCATCGAAGAGCTTTGTAATATTTACATTACTTACGATGAGAAATGACGTATCAATTTTATAACAGCATATTTTTTATACGGAGGCGAGGCTGAGCTTTTCACTAATTGCAATATAAAAATGAGTGACTATGATTGATTAAAAGCAAATGAAAGACAAATCAAAAATTGAAACAAAAACCTTCAAAATCGTTTTTGTTAAATACAAGAAAGGACAAACATTTCCTGGAACAAAATAACTCGCACCACAAATAATTTTACAAAGAGCTTTCAAAAGGCTAAAAAGCAACCGAACATTTCTGCCGAGCATTTCCACAAACACAGGTCCCGACTGCAATCGAACTTCTGAGAATTTTTGCCCCAAGCAAGAGTGTTACCACTGCACCAAATACACAGAACCCTCCTGGAACTTATTTATAAAAAAAAAACTTCCAAAAGTTTTCAATAAACAAGAAAAAAACAATTTTAAAAAAATAGCTCAGAAAAATCGATTTCTTTGATTTCAATTACTCACCCAAAACCAAAATTAAAGTAAATTTCAATTCAAGTACAAGTTCAAATCGCCTAAGCTATAAGCAGGTTTGTCCATGCGTCAACTAAGCAGACAAAAAAGCTAACAGAAGTCCAAGAAAAAATTTGACGCGCGGACTATTTTCCGTTTAGAAAAAAACAGGTCCTGGCCGGTTTCGATCCATTGACAATTTTTTATATAGGCAGGTGCGTTAGCACTTCGCCACATGCTCGAATTAATGTCTGACTTTTCATTTCAGATGAACTACTCCGTAAATTATACTGAGGCAAAATAAAAAACGCCATGGTGTTCAGGCGTGAAGAAAATTGACTGTTAAAAGACAAACAAACAATGCGAAAAAATTGTTCTTAAAAAAATCAGAACAGTTAGTTTTCATAGCCAGTGGCAAATTGTTGGCAATATCCTTTGCGGTTAAAGAATCGGAAAGAAATATTTAACCCAAAACTGCTCTTTTTGACTTCAATTTTCAGTTTATCACTAATTGTCTCAAGTAAAATCAAAAAACCTAACAAGTGTTCAAAAAACCTAATAAACCTGAAAAGCTAGTATTTTTGACAATCAAATTGCTGAAAGTCACCAATATTACGAACAATTTAGCCTTAACTATGAAAAAAGTGTTTGCAATCAAATAAAAAAATATGATTTCAAATGAATTGATTATGGCAAATGCAAAAAATTTAGACTATTCGTAAAAAGTTAACTCTATTCGTTGTTTTTTTTTTGTGACTAGAAGTGAACAAACAGACGGAACAAAAAACTAGAAAAAAATCGTCCTTGAGCCCTGCTTGACATTTTTTTTCAAAAATAACTGCAACGTTTCTATGAACAAAATAACTATTACAATAATATATCAAACAGATTTCAAATTAGCTTGAAAATTGCTCAGATGACCAGAAAATACCCAGCTATGGCGATTAAATAGATAAAAAACGGGAAATTGACCTGCCGACCCATATTTTTTCAATCCAAAATTTTTCAGTTCCCAAAAAAATGATGGCCGGGTACGAGCCGTGGACCTTCGTAGTGCCAGGCATGGACATTTACTCCAGAAGCACCGTGCAAATTGAAACGCTGATTTTGAATTTATTAAAAATCAAGCCATCAAACGATTCTATTTAGAAAATGGTTTGTCTTAAAAATGTCTATCATCCAGTTTGATAACACTTGCTAATCGCATGAGTAATGACACAAAGCGAACAATTACACAGGCGAAGCTCAGCTTCGCGCAACTTTATTTCATCATACAAGTGACATGCAAGACAGACGAAAGCTAAGTGGAAACAAGTCAGAAACATATCGAACTAGCTCTATCAATATTTAAGTTTGTTTTAACTGATATTCATTTCGTGGAAAACATGAATAACAGGAAAACATGAGTAATATGAAGTATCAGTCTTAAAAAAGGATATTTTTAAGAGTAACTAAAGATGAACTCCACCGTAAATTATACTGAGCGGCAAGTTATAATACAGAGTCAAAGCGCAGCTTCGCATGATTTGCGATTAAAAAAACGCCATGATGTTCAGGCGTGAAGAAATTGACTTAAAGAAATTGCGGCATTTTCAAAAACTTTGAAGTGCTTTGAATAACCAGAAATCCGATCGGTCGACATTTATTTTTTCAAGCCGAAAACTTTCAGTTTCTAAAAACTGTTCTTGATCGGGTGCAAACTTTGGACCTTCGTAGGACCAGGCATGGACAATTTCTCCAGAACAAACGTGCAGTAGAAAAAATCTGAATTGGAATTTGTTAAACACCAAGCCATCAATTGATTCAAGGATTCTATTTTAAGTTGATTATTAAAAACTAGTCGCAGGAGTAATAACACAAAGCAAACTATTACATAGAGGCGAATCCGAGCTTCACGCAACTATATTTCATCACGCAAGTGACATCGCAAGCCAGACAAAAGCTAAGTTGAAAAGGTCAGAACTAGTTCTATCAAGTTTTACGTTTGTTATGAATGAAATTCATTTAGTGAAAAACATGAATAACAGAAAAACATGAGTAACATGAAGTATCAGTCTTATAAAAGGATATTTTTAGAAGTAACTAAAGATGAACTCCTCCGTAAAATATGCTGAGCGGCAAGTTATAACAGAGGCAAAGCGCGCAGCTTCGCATCATTTGCGATAAAAAAACGCCATGATTTTCAGGCATGAAGAAAATTGACTTTAAGAAATTGCGGCTTTTTCAAAAACTTTGAAGTGCTTCAAAAAACAGGACATCCGATCGGCCGACAATTATTTTTTCAAGCCAAAAACTTTCAGTTTTTAAAAACCTGTTCTTGAACAGGTGCAAACTTTGGACCTTCAAAAACCAGGCATGGACATTTTCTCTAGAACAAACATGCATTAAACAACCTGAATTGGAATTTGTGTAAAAGCAAGCCATCATTTGATTCAATGATTCTATTTTAAGTTGATTATGAAAAATTAGTCTCAAGAGTAATAACACAAAGCAAACTATTACATAGAGCCAAATCTGAGCTTCGCGCAACTCTATTTCATCACGCAAGTGACATCGCAAGCCAGACAAAAGCTAAGTTGAAAAAGGGTCAGAACTAGTTCTATCAAATTTAACATTTGTTTTGAATGAAATTCATTTAGTGCAAAACATGAATAACAGGAAAACATGAGTAATATGAAGTATCAGTCTTAAAAAAGAATATTTTTAGGAGTAACTAAAGATGAACTCCTCCGTAAAATATGCTGAGCGGCAATTTATAACACAGAGTCAAAGCGCAGCTTCGCATGATTTGCGATTAAAAAAACGCCATGATGTTCAGGCGTGAAGAAATTGCGGCATTTTCAAAAATTTTGAAGTGCTTTGAAAAACCAGAAATCCGATCGGTCGACATTTGTTTTTTCAAGCCGAAAACTTTCAGTTTCTAAAAACTGTTCTTGATCGGGTGCAAACTTTGGACCTTCGTAGGACCAGGCATGGACAATTTCTCCAGAACAAACGAGCAGTAGAATAATCTGAATTGGAATTTGTTAAACACCAAGCCATCAATTGATTCAAGGATTCTATTTTAAGTTGATTATTAAAAGTTAGTCGCAAGAGTAATAACACAAAGCAAACTATTACATAGAGGCAAATCTGAGCTTCGCGCAACTATATTTCATCAAGCAAGTGACATCGCAAGCCAGACAAAAGCTAAGTGGAAAAAAGTCCGAAATAGTTCTATCAAGTTCTACGTTTGTTTTGAATAAAATTCGTTTAGTGGAAAACATTAATAACAGGGAAACATAAGTAATATGAAGTATCAGTTTTAAAAAAGCATATTTATTACACTGAGGCGAAGCTGAGCTTCGCACTACTCGCAATAAAAAACAAGAAAGCCGCTAAATCAAAAAAATTTCGAAAAAACTGGATGTATAGATAAGGCTAGTTTTGAAACAAAAAAGGGCAAAGACATTAGAATGTGAAACTAGCAGCATCGAAAGAAAAGTGATCAAGTGGTAACAAAGCCGGAAATACCTCAGCAGAAACCCTCTACGCCGAATTTATTTTTAAATTATCAAGTCCCCACACTCTCAAACAAACAAACAAACACATACACACAAACCTTATTCATGCATCAAATGAAACAATATGCGGCCACTATGCCAATATAATAGTGGCCGAAACCTATTAAGCCGGAAAAAAAAACAAAAAAACAAAGCCGAAAAATTTTTTAGGACAAAAAAAAGTTATTAAGTCCCCCTAACCATCAAAACAAATACATATCTCGTGAAACGACGCAATATAAGGCCAATATTTTAATTTAATAAAGGCCGAAACCTATCAAGCCGAGAAAAAAGAAAACATCCCAAATCAAAAAACTTTAATACTAATAAGAAGTTATTAAGTCGCCCTCACCCTCAAAACACAGACACGCACACACAAACTTTTTCATCCATCGAAAGGCGCAATATGAACCGATATAATCTAGCCCGAAACTTATCAAGCCGACTAAAAAGCCGAAAAAACTGTTGTCATGAAAAACTTGATTTAATTCCCATTAAGGTTTTTAGCTTTTTGTGCGATCCAGAGGTGAGCATTAAATTTATGTTTCTCTTAAAACTACTCGAAATTAGGCCATTGAGCCAATATACAATAGGCCGAAGCCTATTTAGCCAAAAAAAGGACACAAAAACAAAAAAAAAACAAGTCGAGTTGGAAAAATCACAACCAAAACAGTAGGATTTGCTAAGAGGGCGAAGAGGTGAAGGAATCCATAAGTGAGTCCTATGGCCAAATTTGTTAACGGGAAAAATGTCTAGTACCCGATTGCAATACCCTTGCTTACCGCAAGAGTAAAAAAGCATCCGACCTTCAAAAACAAATTTTTGAGATATTTAAGCCGAATAAATTCAGCAGACACGATCGTCTAAAATTTCCGAAAAATTTTAGTTTGCAAAAAGCCACCGACTGGAATCAAACTCCCGGAATCTGCCACCCAAAGCATGGTAAACCACCACGCCAATTGAGCAGAAAGCTCCTTGAATTTGAATTTATAATGAAGCAAGTTAAGCACGCGTAACATTTTCACGTGCCAATTCTGTGAACAAAGTTATTTTGGGGGAAATTCTACTACCAGGTTGCAACAGCCTTGTTTATCGCAAGGGTAATATACTACGTTGAACAAGGTTTTGATCATCTAGCTTTACCCTCCGTTGTGTACCCACCTAATTTCTTTTTGTGGTTATCAAGAAAAATGTTATGAGATGCACAAATGAGGTCAGTTTCAAACTGTTCAGTTTCAAATGTGGTCACTTTGTTTCTCCAGTTCATATAAATATCTCCGCTATTTTCAATGATTTTCGGCCATTTAATTATAAATATCAAGTGTTGCTACTCATTTTCAAGGTATTTAAGAGCCAATTTGAGCGTTTGATTTCATCGGCACAACCTTCAACCAAGCTGCTTCAATCAGGCTTCCACGTGTCTAGATTAATTTTTGTCGAAACATTTGACGTCATTTAAATCAAATTTTCCAGTTTTTTGAAATTCTTCTACCCACACGGGGAATGTAAAGCAACGTGATATGTTTTGAGTCAGATAAAAGCACCATTTTAGCCAAGTATCGTACCAACTCAGATTGGAAAGATCTGAAAATTTAATTTGGATGATTAATTTGCCTTAAAGAAGTTGAGAAAAGCTGCAAACTCATCCTTCATGTAAATTACCAACATACAAGATGCCGAGAGCTAATTAAAGCAGCGTTTTTTACACAGAGGCGGAAGCTGAGCTTCGCACAAATTGCGATACAACTAGGTCTATCAAAATTAATGAAAATAGCTGTGAAAAAAATGCCCATACACTAGAATGCAAAATAAACATCGGAACAGAAGTTAGCAATCGATAACAAAGCTGAAAATACCTTAGCAGAGCCTCTTCATGTCAAAAAAACTCCCCTTTCTCTGTATGCACACACACACACACACAATTTTTGGCCCAACAAACGACGCAAAAGGAGACTACTAAACCGATTATAGAATCAGTCGAGAACTATCAAGGCAAAAAATGACAAAAATGGGAAAAAAATAACAAACCGAGTTAGTAAATGTTTTAACCAAAATAAACAGCAAATTTTGCATATGCCAGCTATTTAAAATGCCAAAAAGCTCGAAATTGTGTTGCAACAAAAAAAGTCCAGTAGATGAATGATTCCAGGATCCAGATGATTCGTCAACGAGAAAAAAAGTCGGATAGCCGATTTCAATACCCTTGGTGATCACAAGGGTCCAAAAATTGAATTTTACTTCATTTGAGCAAAATATACCAAGGTTTATTTTAAATCGAAGTTTTTTTAATGGGGAACTTTTGATATCCACTTGGAAGTATATTTAAAAGTGAGGTTAATTTAAATGAGGTTTACAACAAAAACGCCGGAAGCAATCATTAACCTAAGCCAGACTGCTCATAATAGAACGAAGCACTGCATGTTCTGTGTTTTATTGATTATTGCAAAAAATTTCCAATAAAAACATTGGGTTTTCAAAAAAAAGAAAAATCTTCGTTTTTTCAATTCCCCGCCCGTATGGGATAAGATGAATTCAAATTCTGGTAACGTATTAATGCGACCCAAATGCTTGCCAAAGTTCAAATTGGAATGAATACATTCGCCGCTTACGCGTGATAAGGACCGATATACCGTGGGTTAATTATCCCAAATTTGCGATTTTCAAGCAGCAGTAATTTTGCAAAAACTATTAAGGGTAAAATATCTTTTTTATGAGAGCTCAACGCAAAGCTGTCGTTTAAGTGGTATTAAAAATATCCGTTGAAACTCTTAGATGAAAAGTCAAAAAAAGATCCGAATAAAAAGTCCACCACGCATTAACATTCCGTCACTTTCTTTGATATAAGGAAGAGCAAGACGGAATTCCGATTGTCCTTTAATTGGTCTCGAATAGTTTTTGTCAAGACACTTCAAGAATGCCAATATCAAATATGAAGTGTTGAAATTTGGGTCATTATCGGGAATTTCGATGACTAAATAGCTCGCCTTATTTGAAATTACTCGATCTTTAACAAAAATGATTGCAGTTGTTGCTCTGTGAGCCCTCTTCACAGATTAGGGGGTCGTTTCCGACCAGTGCTTTGAAGAAATGATAAGATATTTGCGGGCGCATCCTGAAGTTGAAGTTCTGTTGGTTCGTGGCCTAGGTGTTGATGTCTTTCTTCTGTCCATCGTGGGCATTGAAGGAGGAAGTGCTCACTTGTTTCTTCGACTTCTTCGTTGCACTCAAGGCAGTTTGGGCTGTCTGCCTTCCCAAAACGATGGAGAGTTTGTTGGAGATATGGAAAACGGTTTAATCTCAGTTGGTGCAGAGTTATCTCGTCTTCTCTGGTTCTGTTCGTGTCGTGGGGGAGTGGTATGCCCTTTGTTGCCCTTCGGTGAAAATTTGTTTCTGGTGTTACTTGGTTGTAGTGTTCGGTTCTTAGTTCTTCTCTTTGTTGTTTCAGCTGTTCACGCACATCTTGGTTTGGTCCGATTCTGTCGAGTCTTTTCCTTGCTGTCCCTCGCCAATCTGGTCTCATACCGTCTTCTCCTTTCGACTTTAGTCTTGGTCTTCTTTCTCCCAGTCCTAGTCTGTGCAGGTAGTGGTCTTCTGGAAGTCTCTGGTACTTGTGAAGCAGTGTTGCTGCCTCCTCCTGAATCACCTGAGTTAAGGGTGGTAACCCGGCTTCGGCGCAAGTTTGGACTGCTGCGGAACCTCTTGGCGCTCCAGTAATCAACCTGGCCGCTTTGTTGTTGCATACTTCGAGTTTCGACAGATGTGTCTTGCTCAGAAAACTTCCCCAGACTCCGACGGCGTAAAGTCCTCCAGGTCTGGCGTAGCTTGTCCACAACTGTTTCAGCTCGACTCCTGTGAAGCCCCACTTTCTACCAGACAGCGCTTGTAAGATGTAAATGCGCTGATTGAGCTTCTTCTTCGCATAATCTGCTTGGAAGCCAAACCTCATCTGGCTGTCGAAGGTGACGCCCAACACGACAGGTCCTGGTTTCTTCACTCCGGTGTAAGGTGCTGTGATGTTGTCCAGCAGTACATCCGGTTGCGCTTTTCCTGCTGTCTCCCTTGGATCCAGGGAGACAATGAGCGCTTGCGTTTTGTCAACGCTGATCTCCATCTTGTTGTGTTTCGCCCAGTTTGTCACTGCGTCAAGGGCCGGTTGCATCTTTCCTGCTGCTTCTTCGGGAGTGTCTCCTTCGGTGCACAACGTGAAATCATCCGCAAACTGGTCCACCTCTGTGTCCGGGGCAGCCTCGAGGACAGTCTTGGGCAGGAGCGCTGTGGCGAGACAAAAGAGGAGAGGCGACAAGGGACTCCCCTGTGGTACACCCTGTTTAAACACTCTGTACTTACTGACCCTGTTGTTCCATTTCACCGCAGCCCTTCTATCACTCAAGAAGGCTTTGAGCCAGCGGATGCAACGGCTAGAGAGGCCCCTCTGCGCGAGA
This sequence comes from Symsagittifera roscoffensis, assembly GCF_963678635.1. Lineage (NCBI taxonomy): Eukaryota > Metazoa > Xenacoelomorpha > Acoela > Convolutidae > Symsagittifera > Symsagittifera roscoffensis. The sequence goes on along the minus strand of NC_087066.1, from coordinate 39,997,063 downwards.
TCTCTGAGAAGGCCACTTTTCCAGATACGGTCAAAAGCAGCTTTGAAATCGATCGCAACCATGAGTGTGCGTTTCTTCTGTTGTAGATTGTCCATGGCGGTCTGCGCAATGTTGGCAATGGCGTCGAGTGTCGATCGTTTAGTCTGAAAGCCTGACTGCTCTGCTCGTCAGGGATGACATGTTCTTCTTCTGCCCATTTTTTGAGTCTTCTGGTCACAAGAGCTTCGGCAGTCTTGGAGATGCTACTCAGCAGGGAGAATGGCCTGTAACTCTTCACCTCGGAGGCAGGTTTTTCCTTTTTCAGGATGGGGATAATCACCGACCTGCAGAGTCGATATCGTCCTTGCAGTACAAAATCAAAAGATGATGTCTCAAACAAAAAGTGAAAACTTGAAATTCTGTTGAAAAAATTGTACGCTGAAAATAACTTTTAAACACTTCAATGCAAATGTTATCAATAACAATGCCCTAACACAGAAGGACAAGAGATACATAAATTCCATTTATTGACAAAACAAACTTGATCAAAAAATCCAGATCTATAGGTTCCTAAATGTACTGAAAAACTTTGCTCAAAATCTTGCAACCAAACAAACAGCATATCCTAAAGAAACAATTGGCTATAAACATCAGCAGGAACTTTTGCCATAAATTAAGACCAAAATTTAAAAAATAATAATTGAGAAAAGAAATAAAAATTGAATAAAAAAAAAATAAAAAATTGAATGAACTAAAAAATTGAATGCTCAAATATGAACTTGATACGTAAGGTTAAGAGAACGCGACTACATCAATAAAAACAACAATAAAAAAGACAAATGCCCTTAAAGAAAATAGAAAATCACCAAACTTCTCAAAATTTCAGCCAGAAAAAAAAACACACTAATGAATCGCCGCATATCTTTGTTGACAAAACAGTCAAGACCAATTTGACCTGTTTTTCGAAACAAAATTTGACACAAGAAAAACAATACGCTTTACCATGAAGTTGAGTCAACTTCAAATAAAATTGATCAATCCTAAACGCACCAAAAACCTAAAACCAATTCCACGCACTTATCCTTTTAAAAAATAGATAAGACCCCTTGCGCCCGAAAAAACTGAAAATTGAATACAATTTTTTCAAGTGCAAATAAAATTTCTTTTCTAACAATTTTTACCCTCTGAGAGATTAAACAAAAGCACTGAAAAATCTACCAAAAATTACAAGGCCAGTAAGCCGGCAAAAATTGGGACAAAATCATTAATCTGACAAAAAATCTACCTATAAGTATCCAAGAAAATCCATAACAACAAAACTCGGTGCTGGCTTCAAGAATCAAACAAGGATTTTCCACATTGACGCACAAAACCATCTTAACAATTGAAAAAAAAAACATTGGTTCCAAGATCGGTTTGAAAATGAAAGAAATCAAAAACTGTCTTTCAGTGAAGTGCACAAAGGTTCGATTTATCTATGAAGGCAGTCGTTATAAATTCGGAAAATTAGTTATTTGTGACGACGAATTTATGGCAATCCTCAAATCAAGCGACAAGAACAGACAAACCCGTAAACAAAGTATTCGGAAAACTAATTTGACAAACAACAATGGCAAAAATATCTTATGCAAAAAATAAAGAATTTAAGCGATAATTTTTTCCCACATCCGCGCAATTGACAGAACTTTTGAAATGGCTAAAAATATGCAGGTAGGCTGATTCAAGATTAGTTTCTAATTGTTTTCAATTATTTAGATTCCGAATCACGACCAATAATGCTTTGATATAATACCACATTTGAACTCTTACGAGCTTTCCTTAAGGCAGTCAAATTGACTGAAAAAGAAACGAATCAGAAAACACCGCGAGTGGTCGAGAGTAAATCCTGATGTTCCACGACAAATGACATTGTTCTTATAATAAATGCCACGTTCACCGTACGTCTATCTAAGTAGTACAAGGTGAGTCACTTCCATCGACAGAGTTCATCATCATTGCCGCCTTATCCCGTTCAAACGGGGTCGGCGGGGCACTCCTGAATCTTCGAGCGCCAGAGTTTGACAGAGAAGTTCCATCGACATAGAATTCGCATAATTGCATATATTTAGACGAGCCAAACTAACTCGACTAGCGCATGACTCGCATCTACGGTGCTTCGAATAGATCGTTGAACGTTAAAAAATAGCCCCCTAAAACTTGTACAAAAACAGTGATATTCAAGTGACCCTAATTTAATGCAACCGTGAAGATAAACTGGGCTCATCTATCAGGAAGTTTTTTTCATAAAAACGCCATATCGCGAAAGCAAAATGATTTGAGCAGATTAAATAAGAGTGCAGATTTTCTATCCTATATTGTTCCCTGGTAGCTTCCCACCATAGGGTTAAGGACTTCAAGTTATATTACTTGTTTTTAAATCTACGTTTCTTTTTTTTTTGAAGTATTGAAAAAATCATGAGAAATGCCATATATCTAAAACAAAAAAAACGAACAGAAAAAATTATAGGCCCTGACAGTACCACCTGATTTGGACACTGATAGTAAAAGACTAATATGAGAAGTTTAAGATCGGTTAGTTTTTTATTTCAAGTGTTTTGAAACAAAAAAGGAAAAATCAGAAAAAGATCACATTTGCAGCGAAAACTGCAATCCTTGAGTGTACCCCGACAGCACACCAATACAGGGTTGAGAGTTTAAATTTCCGTTAATTTTTGTTTTATATCTATAAGCTTGAGAAAAAGAACATTTTGTTCGATCAATTGTGAAACAAAAATTTGATAGTTTTACCTTTCGAATATAGAAAAAGTGTAGAGTTAAAGCACTCGCCCTGCAACAGATTTTAAAACGCCGACTTGAGTAAAAACTTCAACGCTTTCAATCTTTTGGCCATTTAACAGACCAACATAGCGATGTGCATTTAAAATTTTTCCTGTTCTAGATAACTGATGATGGCAGTATTGCCGATAACGTTTTTATTTCAACATTGATCCAACATAGCGACGTCTTAAACATGTGCCAAGTGAAAATTTTCAAGCATTACAATATACGATATAGCTTAAACGCGCAAAAAATCTTTCGTTAAACATGCAAAAATTATACGTTCAAAAATCTCAAATATGTCAACATAGGGACTTCTTTAAACGCCAATTAAATAATGTATAGATAGATAGATGCATAGATGAATGGATGATTTTTTAACTTCTGGTGGTCGTTTTTTTGACAAGATTCTACACTCCTATTAATGGCATTACCTCAAAGTACTGTAAGAACAACTACGCAGGAACACTTGATACTTAAATTCAAAGAATGCTTAATGCTGTAACACCCACTTCAGTTGTGTAAGGAGTCAAAAAATTAGTTATACATTACACTTGCTCTGTGAAGCCCATTTTCCTCCAATTTTTTTTCCTCTAGCAGGTGATTAAGCAACTACCCGCCGAGAGCTCTTAAGCTTTCAAACCTACGGTATGTAACCTAATACAAAATGATAACTACTAAGGAATTTAATTCTAAAAACATATCAACTTTGAGTTATCAAATTATTTAGTAAAAACTACTTGAGTTTGGAGGTATTTGAAAACAGAACTCAAACGCCCCTTCGCATCTACGTGCCACGGGCCTGCAGCCATATTGAGATGCACATTTTTGGTACTTCAACCCAATAAATAAGTCTTATCTTGTGAACTACACTCTCAAAATTTCCAAGCAGTTATTGTAACAGATTGCAATCCAGTCGGGCTGAGATGAAGCCCATTGAACTTGATTGACCTCTCCGTCAGCTGTGTAGGCAAGAATGGGATCTTCGATGTTTCTCGGCATCTGTCCGACGTCCCAGATCAGCGCCTGATGATCATCAGCTGCTGTGCAAATATGAATCGAAGAATGGGGCGCCCAAGCTAGACCATTGATGCATGCTCTGTGGTTTTTCAACGTCGCGACAGGTGTTCCTGGAACCCTGATATCCAAAATGATCAGATCGGAACTGTCCATTGTCATAGTTCCGATGTAGTTGTGATCCATCTTGTTGAAAGCAAGTCTAAGCAGCGGATTGTGTGCGCTGTCTTCATATATAATGGTTGAGTGCTCTAAATGCCGCAGATCAAACAACCGGACACTACCATCCGCGCCAACAGACGCAAAAATGTCTCGACCACTTCCAATTTTGCTGAAAGCTATGTCGTACACTTCTTTGTCATGTGCAATCAGTTGAGTTCTCACGTGACCTGTGAGCGCAGCTGAATGTTTGCCAATTACCTGTTTAGTTTCCAAGTTCCAAATTGTACAGGTTGTGTCGATGCTAGAAGTCCCAATCAGATTCGGATCCGTTTCATTCCAATCGAAAGATGTCAGGGGAGCGCAAAAATCGGAGTTTTTATTATTGTTCAATAAACATTCGCTTTTCACTGATGTAGCATCATCTCGCTCTGAACACTTCCAAATTCTCAAATAGTCGCCTGACGTCGCAAGAATATCTGGGTGCGCAGAACCCTCGTCTGGAATCCACATTATTTTCGTCGTTGGATATGGGTGATCAAAAGTCACCAAAGTTTTGAACTCTGATGTAGCTTCATCGAGTTGAACTATGTATACTTTATTTGCATATTCTTCTATAAATGATCCAAGGGCAAGTCGGAACTTCTTGTCTGGTCTATTACTCCAGTTCATACTGAAGAGGGCCAGAGGTGCCTCATACTTGTAGATTTCCTTTCTCTTCACGGTGTCGTTGTCTGCTGAGGTCATTTTAAAAACTGAAAAGAACAGCTATATATCTAGCAAAAAGTATCGTGAGGCGCAAATGAGTACAAAAATTCTTCATATCATTTGAGCTCAACATTATTTTTATCGATGTTTCATTACTTTTACGCGGCTTTCAATAAGCGGATTTTAGCAAAAGAAGAGTACAGGCCGGAAACTTAGCTACTTATCACTGCTATTGAAAGAAAATCTAGCCAATGAACAGTGAGAAAAGTGTCAATCGACTCAAAAAACCAAAAAAAAAATCAAACAATTTTTCCGTGAATATTTTTTGGCGCGAAGCTCAATGATTGACACACTTTTTTCGATGAACTAACCTAATTTGAGTACACTAGATAAACAAATAAAATTTTCATTCCTCTGAGAAACTCAAGGTCAATCACGTTGCAGATTCGTACTATGAGAATGTAGGTTGTCTTCTTTTCAGCAAATAATCTTGAATAGAAATAAATAAGATAGAAATCAAAAGTCAAACCAAAAAATTTGAAGTGGACCACTTTTCAAATTTTTCCCGAAAAAAAAAGAAAAAAAACTACCTGAAGAAGAAACACTTTTATTACTATACAGAATAGTCAAGGCATTAGTATAGAGAGTTGCAAAAAGTTCGGACAGACAGAAGTAATTAAAAAGAACAACTGTCTAGACATCAACGGAAATTAAAACTGAAATAAACATAACATCGAAATTCCATAAAGCAGAGTTTCGGGATCTACTTAACAATCCCCGCTTTCAAGAAAGGGGGGGGGGGGAGATTGTTAATTAGATTACTTGCAGCGAATTTTCGACCAATCAGAATGCAGCAAAAATCGAATTTAAATACAATTCTCTATTGCAAATCTACAGGGGTGGAGATTCTTTAGATGACACAATGGGGGGAGGGGGTGGAGATTGTTAAGTAGATCCCAATTTTGCTGAAAACCTATAACCCGACGAATTCAAGTGGAAACTGGACAAAGATTGGAAAGCGATTGGAATTGACGGTGAATTTCCATAGGTTCCAACATTCATAGGTTCCAAAAATCAGTCGCATAAGTTCCAAAATTTATCTTCTTGAATTCTGATTGGTTGAAATTTGAGCCAACGAATTTATGGATCGATTGTTTACTGTTCAACCAGCATTAACTCAAGCTGCAGAATAGTGACCGCCGCAGCCGCGCCAACGTGTTGCGAGCTTGCCACCAAAGGGTAGGACTCTATACGAAATTTAGGGTGCCGGACATCACGCCGACGGGACTTCAAGCCGAATCGTAAAATTAGGGACTTCAAGCCGAATAGTTCCTTAAAAACTCATGAAATATGATTAATTTGAAAACTTTTTTGAAGAATTTCTGAATTTCATGATCTTTCTTTACACCTTATTGGCGTTTTCATTAAATTAGGCCTCAAAATGATTTTCGGAAAGTTGAAAAGAAAAACATGGTTGCAGGCATTTTTCATGTTTATAATTTATGCATTTCAAAACCGGATGATTTTATAAGCGGATGCCAATCAGAAAGTTGTGCATTGTCATGATTAACGCTTATTATGGACTAAACATGCCTAAGTTTTTGAAAAGCAACGTTTTACAGATGATAAATTAGTGTTTTGAGGTGCTTATAAAGTTTTAATTTCGGCTTGAAGTCCCGTCGGCTTGTTGTCCTAGAACCCGAAATTTAGAGCCGGTTATCGCCGCGAAGCGGCGACGCGCGCGTAGCGCGCCCACCGGCGACCTTAAACCGAGACTCGGCTAATTTAGTCTTTTGGCCCATTGAAAAGATTTGGAACTTATGCGACTGCTTTTTTATTTTGGAAGCTATGGGACTGATTTTTTATTTTGGAACCTATGAATACGCACCGGAATTGACATGTACGAATTCGAACGGAGATAGGAAAAAAACACTTGAAATGAACACAAGAGGCACTTCCTAATGGTCATAAAAAACTTGACTTGACTATAACCACGGCGGGCAATTGCATCCGAAGCGTCGAACTGTTTTATAGTAAAATCTGCATGTTCTTCGCAGTATTCAAAAATTAGGCTAGCATAATTATTGGATAATCGACGATCTCGCATTTCGAACTTGGTCTGACAAAAAATTCAAGGTTGTTTGGCTTCAAATTTTGCATGCAAAAAAGCGTCGAAAAGCACTGATTGCTTATTTTAATTAATTCTGTCTGTCCGAACTTTTTGCTACTAATTATATAGTAATAGTGTAGAATTAAAATGAGTTACAAAATGAAATCAGTTACTCATTGGATAATCATTGGATACTCATTGTTTGAACAAATTGAGATAAAATCATTACATCAATAAAATCATCAGTTTAGGAATAAAAATAGAAGTAAAAAAATATTAGTACACCAGTAAAAATTGTAAAAAGGCAAAAACTATCAAAACACTGTCAAAGTGAACAAATAATTGAAAATCAACTAATCAAAACGGATTTCACGCCATAAATTTGTATGGGTACATATATGATTAGATTTTGTTTCAGTAGTGTAGAACTCATAGTGATTGTGTGGCAGACGTGTTGAACAACACCATTAGCAGCCACAGAACCAACAACTATCGCCCAGCCTGTGTAGAGGAGCTGACAAACTATTTGAAGTCGAAGAGGCAGCAGATATTGGCAATCAAGTATTGCAGAAGGGAAGTAACGACCGACTTGTTTAGTTAAGTCAAGTCAAGTTTTCATGACCATTAGGCAGTGCCTCTTGTGGTCATTTCAATTTTTTTTCCCCTCTCCGTTCGAATTCGTACATGTCAATTCCAATCGCTTTTCAATGTTTGTCCAGTTTCCACTTGAATTCGTCGATGGTCTTGCTTTGCACTGTTTCCTGTGGCCGATTGTTCCAGTCGAGAGCTGCCCTTATCGTGAAGAATTTTTTTCGCATTTCTAGATTTGCTTTGCGTACTACTACTTTACATGCGTACCTCTAGAATCCTTATCATTCCGCTCGAATAGTCCCGCAGTGGCATTCTTATCATAAAAACCATAGCAGATTATATACATTTCTATCAGTGTCCCTCTTTTCCTTTTGTATTCCAGCGATGATAGATTCAGTTCTTTAAGGCGTTCGTAATGGGATAGATATTTCATACCATTAACTAGACGCGTCGCTCTTCTTTGTACGTTTTCCAAGATCTTTTGATGCTTGATCAGCCTTGGGTGCCAGATTAAGTTCGCAAGTTCAAGGTGTGGCCGTATCAAGCATTTGTAGATGTTTAAAAATACTTGTTTCGTGACTTTAGTGAAGCTTTTCTTAATTACTGCTATCATACCGTTTGCCTTATTGGCTTTTTTAGTGATGTGTGTTTCGAATGTCAGTTTGTTGTCAAGCCAGATACCCAGGTCTTTTTCGAGTTGCACTTCTTTAATGTTTTCGCCAATGACTTTATAAATCCTCTTCATATCCAATTTCTTGGTTACTATTGTCATGTGAACACATTTGTCGATATTAAAGTACAAAAGACTTTGGCCTGACCAAATTTCTAGTGATTGTAAATATTCATGTATGCGTGTTACATCCGATTTTTCTTCGATTTGACGGTATAATTTCGCATTGTCAGCAAACAGATATATTTTTGACACCATTTTGTCCGGAATTGTGTTGATGTATATCAAAAACAGTACTGGGCCGAGTACTGAACTCTGAGGTATTCCACTTTTTACTGGCTGCCATGAGGATCTTGAGTCGTTAAATACCACTCTCTGTTGTCGTCCCGAAAGATAGTCTGTTATCGAGTTCAAGGTTCTTCCAGTTACTCCATACTGTCTAAGAACTCCGATTAGTCTTTTGTGTGGTACCGAATCGAAGGCTTTCTTGAAGTTCAAGTATATCATGTCGACATTTTCATGTTTGTCCATTGCCCTGGTGAAGTCATCAATTATTTTCAGGAGTTGTAAGTTCAGGAAATTAGTCAGCTACTCGGCACAGAAATGCTCGTTTTTCCAGCAACAGAACGGCTACTCTTCAAGAGCAAAGAAAACGACTCGGAGCAGCAAAAGAAACACTTGAAGTTGCACCAGAGTGCTGAAATGGAGCTGAAGTGTCTGCGATTGGTAGTGGCACACAAAAAAAGACCGTGAGGACTAATTTGCAAACTCAGGGGAAAACAAAACAGACCATCGCAGACAAGGAGGAAGGCATGAGCAGAAACTGAAGGCAGAGGAAGCGTCTGCGCTTCAGAAACAGGACTTTAAGCGAAACAAAAGCCGCAGCGAAGGCATATGGAACCAAAGTGAGACAAGGTTGTTCATAAAACGAGGAAATATCTCATAGAAAATGGGCTGCTGGCTGTGTCTTTTGAATGGTTTTTGCATCATGAGGAAAGAAACGTATGAATCAAAGCTGGAATCATTGTTGCAATCTGCTCGTAGTAGAAAAAGAGGCAACCACTGATGAGATTATTCTGAAAGTTGAGAAGGAACTTGAGGCAGCTCGTATGAGTTTTTTAACAAAACGCTTGCAAAATTTTTTGACAATTTAGAAACCAATACTAAAGATACCAGAGAAAATATTGAAAACATTGCTCTAGATCCGGATGAGCCCAGAATTGAAATCGCCTTACAGAAGCTGTACACCCAGGAGTCTCCGCCTGAAATTCAAAAAGCAACAATAAAAAAGCTTTTGAATATGGCGGGCAGCAAAGTACATTTCAAGTGTAATGACGCTTCCCTCGCTGTAATTCTGGCAAACCCGTGACTGAAAGAGTACGAGTTTGCTCTTATTTAAGAAATGCCGTTGGGAACCGAGTTGCAGCCAATGAATGACAAAAACGAATTGTGCCCATGTTGCCGCAGGAAAATAACATATAGATTGAAGGAGGTTGAATGCAAGAGTTGCCAAAACTGGTATCATCTAAAATGCGGAAAAAAATACGATGACGTGTTTGCATCAAAAACCGAGAAAGTCTGGTACTGTGAAAGCTGCTGCCGCAATAAGAACAAGGAGAAGGATACTCCACCAGAAAAAAATCTCCTCAGGTATGTGGATGACATTGTTAGAACAGTCAAAGGTGAGGCAATTTGTGTTCTCGATGCCGCCATTTCTCTTCATCCAAATCTGCAGTTCACTCTAGAGGAAACTAATTCAGAGGGGAATTTGCCGTTCCCGGATTTGAACACAAATGTATCGCAGGATAGGGGGGTAACCTGCAATTGGTATCGAGCTACAGGGACTATACTGAAGGATAGAAGCAGCGCCCCAACTCAATATAAGCTTAGTGTTATCCAAGGTACTGTACAAATAGTTTTTAGGAGTACATTTAACTGGGAGCAGTTTGTTAAGGCTCTGGAAACTATTAGGGCGCAATGGCTCAAAATTCAGTACCCTGAAAGTTGGTCTGCAAAGGTGGCGGCAGACGCCCTGTGCAAAATCATTGAGGGTAAGGGCAAGCCCCTGGATAGTGAAAGGAGTTTGTCGACGCAATCACCAAAGGATGTAAAGCCCGCAATGCTGACGGTGCAATCTAGGGGTAATCAAAGCCAATTTTTTGCAAACAGGTTACGAAATTTAACCAACGTTCAAGTGATTTTCACCACAAGAAAACTAGAATCATGTTTACCATCAATGAAGTCAGCATTTGCTAATGAACTCAAGTCATGAGTGGTTTAAAAACTCTTATGTAGTGGATGCACTTCCACCTATGTCGGACAAACTGTTCGACATTCGACTACTAAATTTGAGGAACATAAGAAAACAGACTCACCGGTAGGCCTCCACCTTCAGCAAGGCATTCATGAGGGAAATAGCGCAGAACTTAGTTGGGAATATATAGATAAGTCAAACGACCAAACAAAAACTGTTAACACTAGAGGCAATACATACCAGGAAAGAGAAACTGGGCTTGAACACTCGCGATGAGTTTAGGAGCAGGGACTTAACACTGAAAATTTAGTCCCAAAAAGTTTTTGGTTTTTTATTTAAGACATAAATGTCTAAATCGAAATTATGACTCAGAAACTTCCAGACAATTTATTTAAAAATTGTTTAATTGATATTAGAGGTTAAAATTAATTTAATCTAAAAAATAGTTTTAGAAATCAACTGTGATTGGATACTTTTTAACATGATGGGTTAGAACCAAATTTGATGACAATTATTGTAAACAAGATTTGTAAATTGATGTTTTATTGTCATTTAGATTTTTTTATTGTGAAAATCCTGACGATGCAAAGATTTGCGAAAATGTTTGAAATTTACTTTGTATCAAAAATCTCTAGAAAACTCTTTAGTTTTTCTTGAATGTTGATGTGATGATTTCAAAATTTTTTAAATTACTGGGCAACGAAATCCATTTTTCATTGACGTCAGATGAAAAGAAAACTTTTTTGTTGCGAAGCGGTTGAACAGTGGTTATCAAAAATTGTTTTCTTGTTCGTTGACTTATTCTATAATTCGCTGTCGGTAGCCTCAAGGCAATTATAAAAGCTTGTCTTTTGTTACCAAGATACTGATAATGATATGTTACACATTTCAACTCAATTCTTTTCTCAATTCCGATAAATGATTTATTTTTCCGTTGTTCGGCAGAAGAATTAATTTTTGATCTGAAAAAAATGCGTTTCCAATCCCAATTCAACTGCTTTTCTTAGGGCATCATTGAATTTGCCTCAATTTTCTCCAACTTGCTGCATAATCTAAATGATTTATAACTAAACTATGAAGCAAAGGAATCAAAGACAAAGTGGGAAGTTGTTGTCCAATAGTATCTATCATTTTTAGTTCCTTGGGCCATTTTTCGCATTTTTTTTTGTTTGAGATTGAATGAAAAATTAGAATCAAGAATGAGACTTAATTATTTGCATTCAGTTTTTTTTGCTATTTTTGATCTTTTTTGATAAGTCGGTCAATTTCCACATTTTGCCTATCATTTTTTTGACAAAAAGGTACAAAATCTGATTTTGATGCAATCATTTTTAACTGATTTTCTGCAAAATCTTAGTGAGTTTGAGCGAGGAATTTTAAGCGGATTCAGCGCATTATTTGAAGTTAGACATGACGCAATTATCATACGGTTGTCTGCATATTGCACCGAATAACATTCATGGGATATTCGTTTTTGTATATCAATGATATATAAATTGAACAAAAATTGACCTAGTACCGTACCTTGTGGCACGACTCTTTTAATTTCAATCCAGTCGGAAAATTTTTGGTTTACAATTACGCTTTGAAGGCGTTCACTGAGAAAAGTTTTAATTATTGTGTTTGCTTCTATTGAAATACCCATACAGTAATTTTTAAAAAAAAAGAAAATTATGAGAAAATGAGTCAAAACCTTTGAAAGATCCAACCAGAACTGCATGAACAAAAGTTTTAAAATCTATTTTATTGTGATTTTTTGCGGAACCCAAACTGAAATGGAGTCATCATAGTGTTTTCACTGCGTTCATTGAGTTTTAACCAAAATAAATTAATTGATCAAACCAATCATTGTGATTATTATCTAATAATCCAGCATACTAAGCCACATAGCAAGCCAAAGTGAAATTCAGTTTAGTTTGTGGGGGGAGTAGTAGTAGTCATCCTTGGTCTCTCTGGCTGAAAAATGGATTTCGTTGCCCACTACATTTCCACATTTTGCCTATCATTTTTTTGACAAAAAGGTACAAAATCTGATTTTGATGCAATCATTTTTAACTGATTTTCTGCAAAATCTTAGTGAGTTTGAGCAAGGAACTTTTAAGCGGATTCAGCGCATCAATTGAAGTTAGGGATGACGCAATTATCATACGATTGTCTGCATATTGCACCGAATAACATTCATGGGATATTCGTTTTTGTATATCAATGATATATAAATTGAACAAAAATTGACCTAGTACCGTACCTTGTGGCACGACTCTTTTAATTTCAATCCAGTCAGAAAATTTTCGGTTTACAATTACGCTTTGAAGGCGTTCACTGAGAAAAACTTTAATTATTGTGTTTGCTTCTATTGAAATACCCATACAGTGTTTTTTTTAAAAAAAAACTTTATGTGAAAAAGAGTCAAAACCTTTAAAAGATCCAAGCAAAACTGCATGAACAAAAGTTTTAAAATCTATTTTGTTTCAGATTCTTTCCAAATTGTAAATCATGCGTTGTGATGCATCACAAATGCATCTTGTATTGTGATTTCTTGCGGAACCCAAACTGAAATGGAGTCATCATAGTGTTTTCACTGCGTTCATTGAGTTTTAACCAAAATAAATTAATTGATCAAACCAATGATTTGGATTATTATCTATTAATCCAGCATATTAAGCCACATAGCAAGCCAAAGTGAAATTCAGTTTAGTTTGTGTGGGGAGGGTTTAAATGTCACGAAAAAGATACTGAAGAAAAGAACTGACAAAAACAAATTTTGAATAAAAATTCCGCCAAGCATGAGTATTCAGACACTTTCTTGTTTATTTGGAACAGCAGGACAGTATTCTGATTGCTGTTTAATCAGTCTCCGAAAGTTTGTGGCCAAAATCTTCAAAAATACCAATATCAAATAAGAAGTGTCGAAACTTTGGTCATATAGAGAATATAGGTAATTTCTTTGACTAAAAAGCTTGCCTTAGTTCAATTTTTTCGTGTTTGAGGACGGCATAAATAAAACGCATAAAAGATTGCCTTAGGCTTTCAGCACTACAATTCAAATCTTCAAAACGTGCATAAATTAATCCAGAAAACTGCCCTTTTTTATCGTCGAAATTATTCGATTTCTAACAAAAATGATATTGAAGGTGATCGGGAGTCAATATCGTCCTTGCTGTACAATTTTGTGTCACCAACGCAGTCACATCCAATGCGCCACGTGTATTTGCTTATATCTTCGTAATCTTTGATTTTTTTTTTCCAAAAATGCGAAAAAATAGTTTTTATTCGTCCATCTTTTTGCCGAATATCAATTTTGACCATATTTGCAAGTCTGCAATTCTGGTAAAAAAGTTTTTAAGACCTTCATCCTTGGTCTCTCTGGCTGAAACAGAGTACAGCACTAATAAACTGCTATCATATCTGCCCAGCAAACACTTTGATGAAAACAGAAAATTGTTTTTTTTGTAAGTTCCTTAAAGGTGGTAAAATTCTTAAAAACTCCAGATTTGTTTTGAACCTTTCATTTAAGTGTTGTTCGACGAATCTACTTAAGTGTTCGTTTCTTTCTCTTTTCCATCTCTGTCATTATAAATTTTTTGAGGCCATAACATGAACTTCCGTACACTAAGATAGGCACTATCATTGATATATAAAGATTGAATTTTGTTCTCCAACAATGATTAAACACATTCCTTTTGATTAAAATGAAAACTCCTATTGCCTTTTTACACGCTTTTTCGATGTGCTGGTCCCTTGTAAGGCCATTTGAAAATATCAACCCCATATCAGATTGCGTACACCTGCTTCTATGATTATCACACAAAACTCTTCACGCTACTGTTTATCGCAGCTTGCGCCATGTTGAAAAGCATTTGATTGGTTTCCGGTCATTCAAAAAGTGCGTTTAAATCATTTTGACTTAAATCGGTATTTGAGCCAACATTAGTAAGCTTTAGATGGTTGGCAACAAAATATATATATTTACGGGCAAATCGTTCACAAAACTCAGGAAAAGCAAAGGCGCCAAAATGCTTCCCTGCGAGACACCATTTGTTATTTTTGTTTCCAAAGATAAATCGTTATTGACTCGATCAAATTGGCTTCAATCTGTTAAAAAGTGTTTCAGCGAACTTAATAATTTGTCTTTAATCCCATCATTGAATTTGCATCAATTTGCTCCAACTTGCTGCATAATCTAAATGATTTATAACTAAACCATGAAGCAAAGGAATCAAAGACAAAGTGGGAAGTTGTTGTCCAATAGTATCTATCATTTTTAGTTCCTTGGGCCATTTTTCGCATTTTTTTTGTTTGAGATTGAAATGAAAAATTAGAATCAAGAATGAGACTTAATTATTTGCATTCAGTTTTTTTTGCTATTTTTGATATTTTTTGATAAGTCGGTCAATTTCCACATTTTGCCTATCATTTTTTTGACAAAAAGGTACAAAATCTGATTTTGATGCAATCATTTTTAACTGATTTTCTGCAAAATCTTAGTGAGTTTGAGCGAGGAATTTTAAGCGGATTCAGCGCATTATTTGAAGTTAGGCATGACGCAATTATCATACGGTTGTCTGCATATTGCACCGAATAACATTCATGGGATATTCGTTTTTGTATATCAATGATATATAAATTGAACAAAAATTGACCTAGTACCGTACCTTGTGGCACGACTCTTTTAATTTCAATCCAGTCAGAAAATTTTCGGTTTACAATTACGCTTTGAAGGCGTTCACTGAGAAAAGTTTTAATTATTGTGTTTGCTTCTATTGAAATACCCATACAGTAATTTTTTTAAAAAAAGAAAATTATGAGAAAATGAGTCAAAACCTTTGAAAGATCCAACCAGA
Source organism: Symsagittifera roscoffensis (assembly GCF_963678635.1). NCBI lineage: Eukaryota > Metazoa > Xenacoelomorpha > Acoela > Convolutidae > Symsagittifera > Symsagittifera roscoffensis. Next base: position 39,981,917 of record NC_087066.1, on the reverse strand, counting down.
ACTGCATGAACAAAAGTTTTAAAATCTATTTTATTGTGATTTTTTGGGGAACCCAAACTGAAATGGAGTCATCATAGTGTTTTCACTGCGTTCATTGAGTTTTAACCAAAATAAATTAATTGATCAAACCAATCATTGTGATTATTATCTAATAATCCAGCATACTAAGCCACATAGCAAGCCAAAGTGAAATTCAGTTTAGTTTGTGGGGGGAGGGTTTGAATGTCACAAAGTAGATACTGAAAGAAAAGAACTGACAAAAACAAATTTTGAATAAAAATTCCGCCAAGCATGAGTATTCCGACACTTTCTTGTTTATTTGGAACAGCAGGACAGTATTCTGATTGCTGTTTAATCAGTCTCCGAAAATTTGTGGCCAAAATCTTCAAAAATACCAATATCAAATAAGAAGTGTCGAAACTTTGGTCATATAGAGAATATAGGTAATTTCTTTGACCAAAAAGCTTGCCTTATTTCAATTTTTTCGTGTTTGAGGACGGCATAAATAAAACGCATAAAAGATTGCCTTAGGATTTCAGCACTACAATTCAAATCTTCAAAACGCGCATAAATTAATCCAGAAAACTGCCCTTTTTTATCGTCGAAATTATTCGATTTCTAACAAAAATGATATTGAAGGTGATCGGCTCCAACTAAAGCGGGAGTCAATATCGTCCTTGCTGTACAATTTTGTGTCACCAACGCAGTCACAACCAATGCGCCGCGTGTATCTGTTTATCTCTTCGTAATCATTGAATTTTCTCCAAAAATGCGAAAAAATAATTTTTACTCGTCGATCTTTTTGCTGAATATCAATTTCGACTATATTTGCAAGTCTGCAATTCTGGTAAAAAAAATTTTAAGACCTTCATCCTTGGTCTCTCTGGCTGAAACAGAGTACAGCACTAATAAACTGTTATCATATCTGCCCATCAACAATTTTGATGAAAACAGAAAATTGTTTTTTTTTGTAAGTACCTTAAAGGTGGTAAAATTCTTAAAAACTCCAGATTATTTTGAATCTTTCATCTAAGTGTTTTGTGTTTTTTTGTGAATACAAACTCCATTCGATGACAAAAAAGTTTTGTTTGAAAAACCGCGATTTATAGAAGCCTAAATTTACAGCAAAACTTTGCTTAAAAATATGCAATCAATCAAATAGCAGGTCCTATAGGAACAATTAGCTACAAACATCAGCAGGAAATTTTGCCATGAAATCAGAGAAAAAGTAAAAAAAACAAATTGAGAAAAGAAAATTAAGAAAAAAAACAAAAAAATGAAAGCTAAAATTTCAAACAATTTCAGGAAAAAGATGCAAAACATCTGAAAAGCTACATCAAAAACCCAATCACATCAAACTGATCTATAATAAACTTGATACGCATTGTTAAGTGAACGCATTGACATCAATGACAGACAACAATAAACAAATTTGCCGTAGAATATTTGCAGTAAGACAAAAACTCAATTTTTCTTGAATTTCTACCCAAAAAATCCACACTAAAGAACCGCCGCAAAACTTTGATGACAGAAGAGTCAAGTAAAATTGCAAAAAAAAAATTCAAAAATAAAAAAAAAAATTTTTGAAAAAATTTTGACATAGGAAAAACAATACGCTATACAGTTGAGTCAACTTCAAATTAAAATGCTAAATCCTAATTGCACCAATAATCTAAATTTGAATCCAAGCACTTTTTAATTAAAAAAAAAACAATAAGAAATCTTGCACCCAAAAAAACTGAAAATTCAACGCAATTTTTTCAATTGCGAAAAAAAATGTCTAACAATTTTTACACTCTGAGAGATTACGAAAAGCACGATATAAGACTATTTGAAAACTTAAAGAGAGGTAGAAAAAGACAGTTGAAATCAATGTCACCAATAACCGTACCAGCAGCAGGACAGCGCTCCCTCGTAGTAGAAGATTGAAAACTTACCGGATAAGTTAACTCTCGACTAGCCGTGGGTCACTATCAGAGGAGTGGATCGCAGCCATGGTGGCGACACGACGCAGGTTTTTATTTTTGATCGATGATTGTTCGCCAAAAATTTCAACAGAAAAGGGAAAGGAAAACTTCTACGTGGTTAAAATCAACTTTAAAAAAAACGACCGGTTTCAGTTTTTTTTTGCAGTAGATACTATCCTGATGAAGTTCCAGGAAATAGTAGTAAAAATGGGCCCAATTGTTCTGATAAGAAAATTAAATAATATTGGAAGCCAAAATGGAAGGTGAAATGATGACAGACGAATGGAAGACGAATGTCTATCGAAAATAACTGCCCAGAAAACGCTGTAGATTTATCAGTATTGCAATACAAAGACTAAGCTCATATTGCACCAAAAGACAAAATGCGAGCATGGTCAGCGTTGAGTCCGATTTTAGATTGGGTCGAAGAAGAATCAATGAGAGAGAATTTGGAGAATGCCATCAAACAAACCATTGAATACAAATGGCCACTAAGCTAGAAGATATCAAACCCAAGGCTGCTTCAATTGCATAAAAGAGCATATACCGCGAACTTAGAACATTGAACCCACAAATTCTCGATGAAGCTCAAGAAATTACTTTTTACCAAGGAAAACAAAGCGACCTGAAAGCTCAAAATGAGGCAGGCTTAGAAGAGGCCCACAATTGCAAGGAAAACTCGAGAATCATTGGAATACCTGAGAAGCATGGCTTGGACACAAAAGAGCGGTGAACATTTCAAGACAACGAAAATTATAGCCAAAGTCAATGAAGTAGCTGCCGATATTGATTGTTAGGTATCAGAAGCGTCAACTAGAAAAAATTAACCACGAACGATGATTGAGCGTTTTTCAAGGAGAGCAGGACAAGACAGTACGCTACAGATGAAAGAAAGTAAAGTATTATAAGACCTCACAGCACTTCAAACTTTTAAAGCTGATAAAAAAATTTGCAAGGCCCTAATCAGCATAGTCACGTGAATTATCAATGCTCAACAAATACAAGAAAAGCGACGATATACACTGCATACGAAAGTCTACGAAGGCGGTATTGTCTTAGAATACTTCCTCAGTGCTGCTGAGAGCATTAACAGTAGCCTAAGAAATCAATTGAAATGGTGCTAAAATTAAAACTCTTACGTTGGAAACTGGTACAAGTATATGCAAGTGAGGAACTAGATGCGCTCTTAAGTAGTCTTGAATCATAACCAAAAAGTAGTTACGAAAAATGTGACAGGGCTTGATGAATCAGACAACCCTAACTGCCTTAAGTAGAAGGGTTTGAATCGTGTATCTCAAAATGCAGGTCTGCTTTGAAAAGAGGGAGAGTTATGATCCAATGGGATGAAAGCTGTGTGTCGTAAAGAGAGGCGAGTTATCGGTATTTCGAAAACTTGCAGAGATCAGCACGAATGTCGTTTGTTGAAAAATCGAATATGTTCTGAGTATAACCCAGTCAGATCACAAGTTTTCAAATGTAACACTAAATCTGAGGGCCATATTATCTACAGAAATTGTTTTTTGCCAGAAATGATAAACAAAAAAAAGTTCAATAAAAAGTTCCTATGAGAGCTGCAAATGCTAAATCACGGTCTGAAAACCTGGATGATTGTTTTGATAATTGCAAAGACATGTTTAAAAAAGTTTTGAAAATTACGCGCCAATAACAAAAACCGAGTTATTAACAATCAAAACAAGCAAAAATGGTTTGCAATTAGTCTTAAAAATAGTCGCCAAAAGTACACTTTATCATCACTTCTTTTGTAGCACCTCTTTTTTCAGAAAAATGTTTGGAGAATAAAACCATATATATTTTTTGTTCATTATAAGAAATTGATTTTAAATAAAAATTTTTCAAAAAGCTAATTTGTGACAAAAAAAACACTTCAAGCTAAACCTGAGAAAGTTATGAATTCAGTTACAAACAAGAAGTTTTTTTCGGTTTTTTTTTACATAAGATGTAAAAAATGTGTGTCTTCTCATTGCGAAAAAAACCACTAGCTCTCTGATGTTCCAACAATGGCTCTGAAATTGGATGCACTAGAAATTTCAAATATCTCACCATCAATTTAAATAAATACCTGAAACATACCAATTAAAAGGAGATACAAAGGGATCAGAGAATAAACTCTGATCTTTTTGTACGTAGTAAATAAGAACTTTAAAATCTGAATTTACTTTAAAACTATTGAAAGTGAGTCAGCAGTACAGTATCAGGATGTGGAGCAAAAGGGAAACTGGTTTGTTGAACATTCAGTTTTACCGCATTTTCAAGATACAAAAAGAGAAAAATGATTGCATGATGAAAAAAATGAAGCACGTAGAAATCAGGAGAAAAGTTTTGGTAACCCAACTGAGGCATAATCCAACTATTTGAATAAAGTTTGTAATAGTTGGGTTTTGCCCCAGTTAGATAACATTAATTCTAGTAACCAGATGATTGGTCATCCGAAATTGAGTCGGGACAACTACGCAAAAAGTTTGGAGCAGAAATTAAACCACGTAAGAAGGAAAGTTGGGCAACAAACCACAAGCGAGACGAAAAAACCCTAATGCTCATATTTCAATATCGAGCAAACCAAAGAGTCAACTGTTGGCAAACAAGGTGCGCAGCATCACCAACGCACAAATTATGTCGAGGACCGGGAACTTGAACCGCTCTTCTCTCCTGTAAGTTACACCTATGCTTTTCCTAGTTTCGATACATAGCAAAATATGCAAATTGAAAAACTGTTTTTTTTTGAAATAAGGATAATAAAGCACAACAAAAAATCAAAACTAAATTTAAGAATAATTTATTATTTTGCTGAAACTTTTTCGTTTTTTGTTCCTAAGTAAACAAAAAAATGTTTAAAAATTGGATTTACTAGAGTTTTCAGAGCTTGACAAAATTGCCCTTCAACGCTACATTTTATGTGCTTCAAAGGAATTAATTGTGACGTCGCTACAAAGTGTTGTAGAACTAATGAAAAGGTTAGAAGCAAGCAAACCAGAAGATGCGCAGAAACAAGATTGCCCGACACTAGCAAATGTATTTTTTTCCTTGTTGCCTGCGACGACTTCCGGATAAATTTCTCGATCTGTTTCAAAAATTTTGACAACTTCAGATTGATCTGCTTGTTTTCTAATTTGGTTGCATAAAAATTCTGGGCCCGAATATCTCGCATTTGTCTGCCCAAGTATGGCTGAACATGGAATATTAAGCAAATTTCTATAATCGATTTTTAGTTTTACGCTGAATTTTGTTTTTAATTGCTTGTATTCTAAAAAAATCTTTGAATCAACGTTAGACATAACACTAACCCTTCAGATGAACCTTCGGTAATCCGATTGAACTGATTGCTTTTTGTTTCATACTGGATCCTTTTCAGTTTGAATTTTTGATTTTTGATGGAAGAACTTTCTAAAAATTTTTTGTGTCGAAAAATAAATCCATCTGAAAAAGTTCGCCTTAAGGCTGTACGTAGACAGTAGAAGATTGAAGTCTGGGGTTGGGCTTTGACCCGAAGATGGAAATGGAATATCATGCGTGTTTTCGGTCGCTTTTATGGGTTGTGCAGTGCTCGAACAAGGCACTGTAGTAGTTTTGAAGAGTGTGACTCTGTGTCACTGGAGTGTGAGGGACTCCTGAGATGTGCTTTGAAGATGAATTATCGGACTTTTTGGTCCCGTACATATTTTGTTGGTCCACTTCACGCAATATCCGAAAAACGTTGTCTTTCTAGTTGGTTACAATAGATTCATTCGATAGGTTTATAGGAAAAAGCAACGAAAAATTAATCGTTCAATAATATCTGAGGGGCGAACTGATGCGCTCAAAAATCCTTCCAAGTCTTAGAAAACTGGTACAACGCGAAAAATGTTAGATCGAAATTTTCATAGCGCACTTTGTGCATACGAAGTACATTAGACGGTTTTGCAGTACTCGAACAAGGTACAGCAGTAGTTTGGAGAGTGAGTAGTTCGGCTTTGAGCTGAACTCTGTGTCACTAGAGTATGATCGATTCTGGAGATGCTTTCTGTAAATGACTTATTTGAAAAATGCGGGTGTAGTGAAAAAGATTGTGTCCAGTTTGGTTGAAAAAAATAATGAAGGAAAAATGTTTCCAAAAAAATAACAGTTTCGGAAATATTTCTATTTGTTGAATCAAAAACTATTTCGGAAATATCAAAAAACAAAAGAAATAGAAAGCAAAACAAAAAAAAAACAAAAAATAGATCTTACATTTGAAGAAAAATTGGCATTTGCAGAAGTATGGATTAAAAATAAGTAAATAAAACGCGAACCAAATTTTTAAAGAATGCCGAGGAATTTTACCAATGAAATTGATTTTTTAAAATCAAATTTTTCTGAACATTTTTTACAAGAATCTGCAAACGGTTACTTCGCTAAGAACAGGAATTCTTCTCCGCATATTTGAAAACAAAATAATTGTGAATTTAAGTTTTTGAAAAATATTTTTAAATCAGTAACAGAATTTTAAAACGTTACTAAGTATGACGTGTGTCTACATAAACGACTCATTCGTTAGTCAAAAAATAGAAATCAGAATCCTATTGTTTTCCTATAAAACCTTTTCTTTAGTATGGCCAAAACTATACACGCGCATCTGTTATTGAATTGTATCATTCAGCTAATTTCTATATTGTTTTTATTGACTTAAGGCCACCTATAAATTGATAATAGCTAAAAATTTTGATCAAAAAAAGTTGGAATAATTTTTCTACTACAAAACTAAAAGCTATTCAGATTTTTGACATCTTGACTGTGTTTCAATAAAGAGCTTACGAAATATAGATTTCAAAAATATCAATTGGAAAATTTTGACGGAATAAAAGCAAGTTGATTAAAAACTGAATGAATTGCTAAAAACACCCTTATTTTAAAAGAAAGTCATAGAAAGAATTATAAATTAATACTTCACAGCTTTAAACATAACAATTGCTTGAAAGTTATATGCTAGAAACACTTTTTCGGTCGAAACGCTTCTCGGTCGAACCCAGTCGAAATATTTTTTTTTCGGTCAAAAAAACTCCTCGGTTGAACTCGCTCGAACTCAGTCGAAACGTTATTATTCCGTAGAACTTAATCAAAGTTCCTTTCCTCGATCGAAATTGGTCAAAATGTTCTTCTTCGATCGAATATAGTCGAAATAACGACAACCATGTTCGATTCGGTCGAAACATATCCAGACTGAGTCGAGACGGTCGAAACCTACCCTTTTTTGGTTGAGTCGGTCGAACCATAAATCACATATCTCATCCCGGGTTATCTCATTGTTATCGTGAAAAAAAAAAATAGATGCAGTCAAATATCAAACAAAACTGCTCGTATCAGGGCGAAGCCCTGAATGTTCCGACTGCCTTTTAAGGTTTATGGAGCAGTAATAACATCAAAAAATTCAATGAAATAAAACAAAAGAAATTTTTTTTCTCTAAAATGTGAATTTTTTTTATGAAAATCATCCCCCCACACGCCATATAAAGTACAAAAAGATAAATTTCGCTCCTTGTAACAAACCAATTATGGCAAATAAGCTTCTTTTAACCAATTTGGAACGATTTCTAAGACGGATTAACTCTCCGCTTACGCGTTAATAGCGCGAAATATATCGCGCGTTAATTGTCCCAAATTGGCCAAAATGACCATCTTTAAACCCCCGTAACTTTACGAAAAATGATCACAGGTGAAATATCTTTTCAAATTTGAGCTCAAGACAACAATACTTTTCGAATGATATAAAAAAATTCCGTCAAAAATGGCTAGTTAACAAGTCGAAATTTGTCTGAAGAAAAAAAACCCACCCCGAGCACAAATATTCCGTTACTTTCGTATCGAAAGTCGGAACAAAAACGGATTTGAACCTAAAAGTGCTCCAATTAAGATCACTTAATTTGACATGAACTGAAACTAATTATTAAAATCAAGCAAAAGGACTTCCCCTAAACTATGATTGACGATATGGTGTGGTTTGCATTCTTTATTACACGAAGTTGATACACCTGAATATTTCGTGGATAGAATGGCTTGAAAAGTCATTTGACAATTAGGGACTTGTAAGATCCAATTAGGCTTGACGTTGTAGAAGCCAACAATTATTTGTTCCGACTTTCGATACGAAAGTAACGGAATATTTGTGCTCGGGGTGGGTTTTTTTTTTTCTTCAGACAAATTTCGACTTTTTAACTAGCCGTTTTTGACAGATTTTTTAAATATTATTCGAAAGCTATTGTTTTTTTGAGCTTGAATTTGAAAAGATATTTCACCTGTGATCATTTTTTGTAAAGTTATGGGGGTTTAAAAATTGCCATTTTGGCGAATTTGGGACAATTAACGCGCGATAAATTTCGCGCTATTAACGCGTAAGCGATATTTAATCCGTCTTAGAAATCGTTCCAAATAGGTTCAAGGAAGCTTGTATGCCATAATTGATTTGTTAATAGGCGCAAAATTTATCACTTTGTACTTAATATGACGTGTGGGGGATGTTTTTACTTAAAATCTCAAATTTTTTCAAAAATTTTTTTTAATTTTTTTATTACATTGAAAGTTTTCATCTTATTAATGCTCCATAGACCTTAAAAGGTAGTCGGAACTTTCAGGGCTTCGCCCTGATACGAGCAGTCTTGTTGTTTTTATAAGAATTTTTTTTATCATTTTAATGAGCATTATTTTAAAATATATCGGCAGCCCATTCTAGAAACTAAAAAGACTACTCCCAAACGCGATTCTTTTTTATCAATGAAAATTATGGATGAAAATTCCCGGTTTGTTAATTTTGTTTGGTTTTTTTGGGATAATTAATGCGCAATATAATCGTTCCATAACATCTGAGGGGCAAATTGAAGCGCTCAGAAATCAGTCCATAGTCTTAAAGACTGGTATAACGCCAAATACGTAAATTCGAATTTTTCATAGCGCACCAAGTGCATACAACGTACAGTTGAAGGGTGAAAACTGTTGGAAGTTGTGTATTTACTTTATCATTAGTGTATTCGGTTGTTATTGTGGGTTGTGCAGTACTCAAACAAGGTACAGTAGTAGTTTGAAGAGTGTGATTGGTTCGGCTCTAAGCTAAATTCTGTGTCACTGGAGTATGAAGGACTTCTGAGAAGCGCTTCATTGAATACTTATAGGATTTTTTGGTCCTTTAGATATTTTTTAAGTCGTTTTGCCGTCTCCGAAAATCTTTGACATCTCTCTAGAAGAAAGTTTGTCGAATATATGGTTGTTGTCAACAATACGGGTGTGTTGAAAAAGACTGTGTGCTGTTAAGACTTTGGAAACACGTTTTCGATATAGTTTACGGTTTCCAAAAATTATTTCACAAATATCAAAAAACAAAATAAACAGAAAAAGCAAAAAAGTGAAATGGACCTTATATCCTCTCTGTCATTTGAAGAAGTCTGGATTAGGAAATGGGTAAATAAAACGAGCAAAAACAATGAAAGATGACAAGGAGTTTCCCAAATGCAATTAAATTAGCTTAACATCAAATATTTCCGGAGTAACAGAATTATGAAAAGTAACAAAGCTCTCAGGCCTGAAAATTCCGACTGCCTTTTAAGGTTTTATGGAGTAATAACATCAAAAAATTAACTGCAATAAAATAAAATGAAAAAAAAATTTCTAGAATTTAAAATTTTTTAAGCAAATCTTCCCCCCACACGCCATATTAAGAACGAAAGGATAGATTTCGCTCCTTGTAACAAATGAATTATTGCAAATAAGCTTCTTTCAACCAATTTGGAACAATTTTAAGACGGATTAACTCTCCGCTTGGGCGTTAATAGTGCGAAATATATTGCGCGTTAATAGTGCGAAATATATTGCGCGTTAATTGTCCCAAATTGGCCAAAATTGCAATCTTTAAACCCCCATAACTTTACGAAAAACGATCACAGGTGAAATATATTTTTTTTCAAATTTGAGCTCAGGACAACAATAGCTTTCGAATGATCTTAAAAAATTTCGTCAAAAATGGCTAGTTAAAAAATCGAAATTTGTCTGAAGAAAAAAAACCTATCCCGAGCACAAATATTCCGTTACTTTCGTATCGAAAGTCGGAACAATCAGTAAATTTTATATTTCCTATGAAATCATTTCTCTTTGTTAGAAGTAGACACAGGCACCAAAGTTACTGCTAAAAGTGTTGAGCACTGAAATTGAGATGATCTTAACATTTCAAAATTAAAAGCGATTCAATTGTTTGATAGTGTTTCACTAAATCGCAATGGTATTTGCAAAAAATGTACTTCACCCATAACCATTTATTAAGTAGTCCAAATACCCAAATACGATGACTCAGAGTGATTTCTATGAGGTATTTCCTATGCGCAAACGCGTTAAAAGCGCGAAATTTATCGCGTTAATTGTATTAAATTGGCCTTAATGACAATTTTCAATTTCCCAAAACTTTCCGAAGAAAGATCACAGGCAAAATATTTTTTTATAATTAAGCTCAGGACATCAAATTCCGAATGCTATAAGAAATTCCGTGAAAAATGGCTAGTTAAAAAGTAGAAACTTGTCTTAAGAAAAAAAAACCCACCCGAGCAGAAATATTTCGTTACTTTCGTTTCAAAATTTGGAACAATAAATCAGTATTTTTTAACTTTAAGCAAGAAATAGCTTGAAAATTGCCCGACAAAAAAAAATGAATGAGAAAAATTAGAGCAGAGCGAGCTCTCCTTGCTGACAGTTCCGTTGTGTCGTTAAGTAAACGCATGGCATGATAATTGCCCGGGTTGAGGACCAGTCTCATGTCCAGACTTTGAGGATCGCGTCGCTTTTGGATTCAGACTCAAATTGCATAGTCGCGCCGAGAGATTGAGTCTGGAAACTCTGGAATTGAGTCGTAACGTGGGTCGCGAAAGTCTGGACATACCGAAATTTGGTCGCAATATTCTGGACATGGGCCGCAAAAATCTGGACATACCAGAATTCGGTCGCGACAGTCTGGACTTGGGTTGGAAGTTTGGACCAATGTCCAGGCTTTCGCGACCAAATTTTGGTATACCCAGACTTTCGCGACCCATACACGACTCACGTCCAAATTTTCCAGACCTCATGTCCAGACTTTCCAGACTCAAACTCTCGGCGCGACTATGCAATTTGGGTCTAAATCCGGATGCGGTGCCACTGTTGGCGTGACTCATGTCCAGACTTTCCAGACTTTATAAACAGACTTTCCAGACACAAACTCTATGCTAAACTATGCAATTTGGGTCTGGATCCGGATGCGGTGCGACCCATGCGCGACCATGGTGGTTACAGCGCGACTTTCGCGACTAAGTCTAAGACGGCGCGACTTTTCAGTCCAAGGCGGAGACGGCGAGACTTTCCAGACCAAGGCGGAGACAGCGCGATTTTCCGGTCAAAGGTGGAGACGGCTCAACTTTCCAGATCAAGGCAGACACGGTGTTTACACTCTGATGGCTAAAGTTGCGCCACATCCACCACGGTGGCGAAGAATTAGTTCTTGGTGGCGCCGTCTCCGCCTTGGTCTGTGAAGTCATGCCGTCTCCACCCTGGTTTTGAAAGTCGCGCCGCATCTACCTCGGTTGCGAGGAATGAATTCTTCTCGCGCCATCTCCGCCTCGGTCTGAAAAGTCGCGACGTCTCCGCCTTGGTCTGGAAAGTCGCGCCGTCTCCGCCTTGGTCTGGAAAGTAGCGCAGTCTCAATCTTTGTCGCAAGTAAATGATTCTTGGTCGCGCCGTCTCCGCCTTAGTCTGGCAAGACGCGCCGTCTCCGCCGTGGTCTGGAAAATCGCGCTGTATCCGCCTTGGTCTGCGCCGTCTGCGATCTGATTGCTAAAGTCGCACCGCATCCATCACGGTCGCGAAGAATTGTTTTTTGGTCGCGCCGTCTCCACCTTGGTCTGAAAAGTCGCGCTGTCTCCGCCTTGGTCTGTAAAGTCATGCCGTCTCCACCCTGGTCTTGAAAGTCGCCCCGTATCTACCTCGGTTGCGAGGAATGTATTCTTGGTCGTGTCATCTCTGCCTCCGTTTGAAAAGTCGCGACGTCTCCGCCGTGGTCTGGAAAATTGCGCCGTCTTTGCCCTGGTCGCGAGGAATTGATTATTGGTCGCGTCGTCTCCGCCTCGGTCTGAAAAGTTGTGCTATCTCCGCCTTGGTCTGGATAGTCGCGCCGTCTCAACTCTGAACGCGAAAGTCGCGTCACTTCCACTACGGTCGCGAAGAATTGATTTTTTGTAGCGCCGTCTTCGCCTCGGTCTAGAAAGTCACGTCGTCTCCCATTCGGTCCCAAAAGTCTTGAAATTGCAATTTTTGGTCACGCTGGTCAGGCCGGTCGCGCCGTTGATTTTTGAGTAGCGCCGTTTCCTGAGTCGCGTCGTATCCACCTCGGATGCGAAAACCCCGAAAGAGTTTTTCTTTAGTCGCGCCGTAAAGAGTTTTTCTTTAGTCGCGCCGTCTCCGCCTAAATTTTGTTTAGACATAACTTACTTCAAACCATTTAAAGTGCAATCAAAACTTTCAGCGTTTTTCTTTCACAAAAAGTTTTATCTATTTCAATCTGTAATGAGCATATTATAGTATATTCGTTTTGCAGTTTTTGCCAAACTACTTTGAGTTCCCGGGTTGAGAAAAAATGGTTGTCATACATTTTTCATATATGAAAAAAATGCTTATTATACTCTTTCAAACAATTTCAAAGAGCAAAAGTATATGTATGAAAACATCAAAATAAGCATTTTTCCATACTATGAAATTTTATGATAAGCATTTTTCCATAAATGAAAATTCAAAAAATTTTTGTTTCGAAATTTCGTGTTTCAACCGAAACACTAGCCAAGGATTTTTTGTCATGAGAAAACCCAGAGTGTAACTGGCAGTTACCACGCAGATAAACTGCATTTGGTGGTTTTAGCCATAAAAGTTAATTTTAACATTTTCACATGGAAATATGTACCAAAAAAGTAACTTTTTTTACAAATTTATTTTTATCGTTTCAAATGAAACAAAAGATAATAATCGTGTTTACAAAAAAAACCCGAAGATAATAATCGTGTTTAGTATAATTTTTGGGTCTTTTGGGTGAGAAACTCATCCTGGACTACGTTATAAATACAAAAAGGTCAAATTTTGCATGCAAATTTTTTTCCGTAAAATTTATATTTTAGCACAAATGCAAATTTGCAGCCAAAAAAGGTATTAAAAGATTTTACCTCAAACTTTTGTTTTTGTTTATGAAAAAAACGCATATCATACAATTTTCATATAAGAAAACTTAATGAAAATCAGTTTTCTGACCGAAATTAAAATTATATTTTTGATTGTCAATATGCCCTCTATCATAGATATACTTATTTAAATCTATTTAAAGTTACCCAGACAAGTTTTTTGGTGATTTTTGAAAATTTTATTTTTTCTATGACAAAATGATTATTTTATAATTTTCATACATGAAAATTGTATGATACGCTTTTTTTCTATAGACTTCATATATGAAACTGTATGATAAGCATTTTTCTTCTATGGACGTCAACCCGGGCTACCTGAAAACTATCAGTGCACTAAACACGTTTCACAGTTATGTGGATTGAAACATGCTATATTGACCAAGTTTGAAAAAATAATGTGCAAAATCATTAGTAAAATTTGCGCGTCAAAAATAAATGAGACAATTTCCTTGTTGTTTGAATCATCTTACTAAACGCAAAAGAAATCACTTTGTACCTAACTTATAAAACGCATGGAGTACAAGATTTCAAAAACAACAACTTTTACTTTTTTGAATCTTATTTTTGGATTTTTCTGCAATAATTGTTTTTTTTATTTTTTAGAATTGTTGCAAAGGGGTGAAACATTATGCAATCAAAAAATTGGAGTTATACGATTAACAAGTTGGTTGGAACTTTGCACTTGAGTTTATTTAAGTTTTTTACTTAAGCGAAAATAGCTGGGAAAATTAAACGTCAGATGGCGTCAGTTGATACATTAGGTAAAGCCGTATGTATTAAAGAGATTTGGATTTAGTTTTTAGCTCCAGTCCCACAATCACGAAACTTTTGGTTTCGTCAAATTTATTTTTTATAAAAAATGCATCAAGATCTTTTTTCGCTACTAGCAGCATTGAGCTATTCTTGATGTTTCTACCACTTCTGGAGTTGAGTCGGAAATCTGGAGTTTGCTCTGTTTCTTTCTCCAGCCGAATTTGACTACCTTGAAGAAAGCTCGCGAGGAGTCAAATGTGGTATCATAATATAACCCTTTCAGTCATGATTTGATTTTAAAAAGCTGAAAAAGATGTCTCAAAATTAAGAAAAAAAACTAACAGCTGCTATGCTATCCAAATTAATATACTCATTACCACTCTTTCGTGAATTTTTTCATCCTATTCACTCTTCCTTTAAAAAAAAAAAATAAGCGAGAAACTTAGACTACAAAACAGAAAAAATAATGATTTAATTTTTTTAGTTTCATACTTTGTCTTTTTAAAAATAGACTTTATAAAAGTTGTAATTACTATGTTCTTATAATTTGTTTTCAAGGTTCAGAAGGTGGTCTGAATATTCTAAGCTACTAGCACGGTTTTCGATTTAATTTGTTACGTTTCAAAAATGTTTTGTACAATTTATATTTACACCATTGTTTTGATAGAAACATATTTCAACATAACTTAATATACAGATCTTTTTTGAAAATAAATGCTTTACTAATTTCAGTTAAGCTTAATCTTTGTCACAGAAAACTTAGAGCATTTTCGATGATTGTTTTATTCGCCATTGAACTTGGAATATTTTGGATTGCAGTTTTGGTTGGAATCTGGAAATTAGCCAAGAGTAGTCGTTCAGTCGACAGCGCGTCCGAGCTGACGAGTCTTTCCAGCGCAGAGAGTTCCTCAATGTATGAATTCATAGGATTAGGCCCTGAGGGAATTAGGCTAAATGGGTTTGCGGCGCCCACGAATGCCAAATTGTTCAGCTGTCTGCGGATGTTGGACTCTACATGTGCCTTTTCGATCCTCTTATCCTTGGCTCTTCGATTTTGATACCAGATCTTGATTTGGTTCTCCGACAGACCCAAAGTGTCGGCAAGTTCAAATCTGCGACTTCTGAAATGGATAATAAATTGGTACTACCTGTTATTTTTATTTCGTAAACTCAAATGTTTCTTCAATTGCCAAAAGTAGAAAGTACTTTCTTTTAAAGCAACTTTCTTCGAAGTCCGAAACTGGAAACTTTGAAAAAAATCACAACTTTCCATTTTTAAAAAAATTGGGTTTGATAAACATAATTAGCTTCTTTTAGGCTCTTTAATACAAAATTTTTAAGCATAATGACCTTGCCCACGTGACCTTCAAAATTGTTGAGTGATCTTTTGAAATAAATTTGTGTAAGAGTATTGTAAATACCTGGTAATGTATTCATTCATTTGGAACTCCAGTTCTAATTTGATGGTCTGTTCGGCCGAGAAGGAAGTGCGTTGTCTTCTCCCATTCAACTGGTCCCCCCGCTTTGACCCTGCACCCCCTCCTCCACCTGGGCCACTATGTTTACGCTGCTGCAGACTCACTACAACATGCGTCACAATACAAAAACAATCTGATTGAAACTTTTAACTTAAAAAAAGTACAATTTGATCGAAACTTTTTACTAAACAGAATTATTTTTTGTGGATTTCGTTTGATTTGAAATCTATTCCTTAACTATTCGTTTATGGTCAATTACTATTTTATCTCTCCTACTCTTTTTGAAAAAAAATGAAATGAAATTTGCAACTTTTATTCATTGTTTTTTTTTTCAATTTAAGACCTTTGCCAGCCTCGCTATAAAATCATGATATCTTTCGTCAAGTTGGTAGTTTCTAAAAAACTTACGAAGAAAATTCGAATGCCGTTCTCTTGAAAATTCAGCGCCATCTGCTTGGTTTGTATTTGTCTGCGACCAGGCATATTTCGCCGACTCATTGTCGACTCCGGAAGCCGCGGAGCTTCGCGATTGCACTGAATCCATCCCGATCAGCTCTCGATTGTCCAAATTTAGTGAACCAAAAGGAGCCACTGCACTGACTGCGTCGATTAGTGCACTGATATTTGACCCCGCTAGCGCAGCCATGTCAAAAGATGGCGATATGTTCTGATTGTCGGCATTATGTTGTACACCCAATATGTCGGCTTGGTTGTATATCGGACTTATTTCCGAATGTTGATTGCGTTCAGATTGTAAACGGATTATTTTATTTTCAAAACTTCTATTCATTTTTTCTTTTGTTGACAAAATATCGTCGATTGAAAGAAATGATTTCTTGGGATTTCTGTCATTTTGTTCCATTTTATTTACTTAATTTCAGAGAATTTTACAAGACAGCTTTTTCTGGACAAAATTAAAAAGAAAAGTGAAAAACAAATAAAATTGGGATTCGGAGATTAGGAAATTGATCGTTATATTGCAAATTATTAAGCGCAGAGGAAGATTTGAAAGATGTTTTTTGATGGAATAAATCGATTGAAGAAAGAAAGAAAGGTGAAAAACAAACAAAAGTCAGTGATTAACTAGGTGATTAATGTGTTTATGATGACTGTTATTGCCAATGTATTTGGGGATTAAAAATATCGATTCAGAAGATCTTATTTATGATCTAATCGGACTGCAAGCGCGTTGAAATACAAGAGACTTCTTTTTGTTCCCAGGTGAAATCAGTGATTGATCGAGTCTATAAAAAACGTGCGCCGTAAAGTGATGCTTAATTCATTCCAGCTAATATCCCCCTTAAAATAATTAAAGCGGGAGGGAGGGGAGGGGAAGGGGAGAGAATAAAGACAATTGAAAGAGGACTAAATTGCAAATTGAAATTAAATCAATTCTCTTTTGTAGACCAAATTGATATTTACTTAACGACTGTTATTCAAATAATCTTTTTTGTTTTTGTCGTGTTTACATTTGCGGAATCTATGAAAAGTCATTTCTGTTCTTAGCTCTTAAAAAACGACTGCTGATCCTAAAAAAAATAATATTTTCTCAGATGTTAGGGGGGTTTATTTTTTCAATTAGGAAGTGGGAGAGGGGGGGGGTGGCTGGGTGGCGAAAGGTGACAAAGTCATATTATGGAGCACGTGAATGTAGAATGATGATAATGATGTTTTTATGAGGTTGATTTTGCCTCTCAGCTTGTCAGTGTTGTTGTTTTGTTTGTAGTCTTGGTATAAATAAATAGAATAAACAGACAATAAAATAACAATTGTACTGGCGGGATAAGATACATTAGAGAAAACAAGGTCAATAAAATGTGGCTTTTATGAACATGAATGAAATATATGAGTTACAAATTAACTTTTTATTGCCTTCATCATTAATTGTAATTGCCGATTCACCAGGTGTCTTTAGCACACAATTGATTGACTTTATGATAGCACAATCTCACTTCGTTTTTTAATCATCCGAACCATGTTTTCCCGATTTTTATCAGAAATTCAAAAAATGAGGGAAGCGACTAATATTCTGCAAATCAAGATAAACAGTCAAACTTATACGGTTTGAATGAAACCCCCCCCCCCTTCTTTGACCCTCTAAACCACTTAACGTGCCCTGTATTTGGTTCCGAAGTTTGAACTAAGGTTACTTCTAAAGGCTACTGAGTTACTTGCTGAGGTTGCTTGCTGAGCTATTGCCGTAACCGAATCTAATTGATTTTATTTTGAAAAACTTGATTTTTGTCAATTGTTTTGCATTATATCTATATAATGTCAATAATCATTTCGATTACCTACCAGCGCAGAGTTATAAATCGAGTACTCTCAAATTTTCATATTCAGAAATTTTTTTTAAACATAAATAGCTTTTTTCAAAAAGAAAATGTGATTTTTTCGCAGTCTGTAGATCTAGAATGATCTGGTTCTGCATTGTAAAAATACTCCCAAAACTCAATGCAGTCTCAGAAAAACAATTGATTAGCTCTGCAAAAGCGCAACTATTTGAGTAGCTGGTCAGAAAATGTTCCCACAGTTTTTACTCTGGCTCTAATGTAACTTCGTAATATTAGCAGTAGAAGTTTTCAGTGCTTTGGGCAACAACTAAAAACTACCAAGCACCAAGGATAGATTAATAATGCAAAAAAACGCCATAAATATTCTTAAATTTTTGTTCTGAATCACGTTTTTTGCTTGCTTTTATAACATTTTTACTTTTTAAAGTTTAGCCAACCCTGTAGATCTACGTATAGATCGCCCAGAGTAGATTAGAACCATCTAATAGAAGAAAAAAATGGACGCTCAAAAAAGTGCAAATATTTAATATTTAAAAATCTAAGGAAGCATGATGCTAATCTTAGACACAACCAATGTAATAGCATTTTTTTGAAACTAACGTATACTCAAACATTTCAATCAAACTAACCATTTCAAGAATTTACGTTTTTTGAATGAAAATACTTTTTGAATGAAAATATTTCCAAACCGTTAAAACAGAATAGTTGTATAATTTTGCCGACTTAACTTAATTGAAATTGATAATTTGTCAAAGCAAGCTGGCCTCTAAAGTGTGAGCTTTCATATCAAAAAGATTGTAGAATTCGAAACTAAAAAAAATCAATTAAAATTATTCAATCCAACCAAAACGAGGGAAAGATCTTAGAATTTTAGGAAGGCTTGTGGCGGACTTGCAGAAAAAAAACATTACACAAATTGTTTGTCTTTTTTAAAATTCAAATTTTCGAGCTTTTCAAAACCGTATACAGCCCTTGTTTAGCAAAAATTTTTCGCACCGCAAACAATTTTTTGAAAAAATAGCAGGTCAAAAAAGCTGTTCCATTTTTTGAAAAAAAAAGCAGGTCAAAAAAGCAGGTCAATATATCGATTCCTGAGAATGATTGTTATTTTGTCGTGGCTAATCTAAGTTAAAGTGGTAACTTACTTATTCTAACTTAGGGATAGTGATTGTATTCAAGTTTAGCGCCTGTAATTGTCGTTGAAGGTTTTTCTTCAAAGATACTATGTTTGCAAATGAAAATCTAAATTCATTGCTAAAAAAATTCTAAATATAAAAATTTTGTGTTGGCTTTTGCCGTACAACCATGAAACTTATGAGTAATTTCCTTTGTATTCGTATATCGGCTCGTGTCCGCGGTCTTATTTTAAAACCGGGTAGTTCTCGTATTGTTCGGAATAATGCCTCTGATCTATTGAGTCGTAGAGACCTTTCAATTAAATTATTGTCGTGAAACATTTTTGGAAATGTTTTTTATCTAAGTCTAATCTATTTTTGGTTAATTCTAAGCTATTTTGTTCCTTAAAGTCTTATTTGGGACTTATGATCGCACCAGATGAGTTATATTCTAAGGTCAACTCATAGAGGAATTTCAGATAAGGTACACCGTCTGCTCGTCACGCTATCTTATTTTCGGCCGGATAGATTCCTGCAACTTCTTAGTCTAATACCGATCTTAATCTTACTCTTGTATCTCTTAGTCTCACTAGATCTAGAGTATACTGGTTTTGTTACGAGTCGGTCTCTTGACAAAGCAACTAAGTTGTAAGATATTTCAAAATGCTCTGGTCCTGAAATTACAAGTAATTTCAGCATTACAAATAAGCGGGTTGTTAGTTTTAGGGAGTGTGATTGGTTAGTCTTTAATACTTTATAGGGATAAACTATCTAATTTATAACCAATAACTTCCGAACCGTTAAAACAGAATAGTTGTATAATTTTGCCGACTTAATTTAATTTAAATTGATAATTTGTCAAAGCAAGCTGGCCTCTAAAGTGTGAGCTTTCATATCAAAAAGATTGTAGAATTCGAAACTAAAAAATTTCAATATAAATTATTCAAACCAACCAAAACGAGGGAAAGATCTTAGAATTTTAGGAAGGCTTGTGGCGGACTTGCAGAAAAAAAAACATTGAACTAATTGTTTGTCTTTTTTAAAATTCAAATTTTCGAGCTTTTCAAAACCGTATACAGCACTTTTTTAGCAAAAATTTTCCGCACCGCAAACAATTTTTTGAAAAAAAAGCAGGTCAAAAAAGCAGGTCAATTTATCGATTCCTGAGAATGATTGTTATTTTGTCGTGGCTAATCTAAGTTAAAGTGGTAACTTACTTATTCTAACTTAGGGATAGTGATTGTGTTCAAGTTTAGCGCCTGTAATTGTCGTTGAAGATTTTTCTTCAAAGATACTATGTTTGCAAATGAAAATCTAAATTCATTTCTAAAAAAATTCTAATTATAAAAGTTTGTGTTGGCTTTTGCCGTACAACCATGAAACTTATGGGTAATTTCCTTTGTAGTCGTATATCGGCTATTGTCCGCGGTCTTTTTTTAATACCGGGTAGTTCTCGTATTGTTCGGAATAATGCCTCTGATCTATTGATTTGTAGAGACCTTTCAATTAAATTATTGTCGTGAAACATTTTTGGAAATGTTTTTTATCTAAGTCCATTCTATTTTTGGTTAATTATAAGCTATTTTGTTCCCTAAAGTCTTATTTGGGACTTATGGTTGCACCAGATGAGTTATATTCTAAGGTCAACTCATAGAGGAATTTCAGATAAGGTACACCGTCTGCTCGTCACGCTATCTTATTTTTCGGCCGGATAGATTCGTGCAACTTCTTAGTCTAATACCGATCTTAATCTTACTCTTGTATCTCTTAGTCTCACTAGATCTAGAGTATACTGGTTTTGTTACGAGTCGGTCTCTTAACAAAGCAACTAAGTTGTAAGATAATTCAAAATGCTCTGGTCCTGAAATTACAAGTAATTTCAGCATTACAAATAAGTGGGTTGTTAGTTTGAGGGAGTGTGATTGGTTAGTCTTTAATACTTTATAGGGATAAAATATCTAATTTATAACCAATAATTTCCGAACCGTTAAAACAGAATAGTTGTATAATTTTGCCGACTTAATTTAATTGAAATTGATAATTTGTCAATGCAAGCTGGCCTCTAAAGTGTGAGCTTTCATGTCAAAAATATTGTAGAATTCAAAACTAAAAAATTTCAATATAAATTATTCAAACCAACCAAAACGAGGGAAAGATCTTAGAATTTTAGGAAGGCTTGTGGCGGACTTGCAGAAAAAAAAACATAAAACAAATTGTTTGTCTTTTTTAAAATTCAAGTTTCCGAGCTTTTCAAAACCGTATACAGCCCTTGTTTAGCAACAATTTTCCGCACCGCAAACAAATTTTTGAAAAAATAGCAGGTCAAAAAAGCAGGTCAATATATCGATTCCTGAGAATGATTGTTACTTTCTCGTGGCTTATCTAAGTTAAAGTGTTAACTTACTTAATCTTACTTAGGGGTAGTGATTGTGTTCAAGGGCTGGAGAATAGTAAATCAATCCACAAGGTTCAGGTATAGTTAGAACACAAGTAGTTTGTTAGGTACTATTTTAAATTTACTAAAATTAAGTATTATCCTGGGTCAGGTAAGAGGGGGGTGGGGTCAAGTGAAGGATGAATAACCGAAGTTCTTTACTGCTTATCCTAATGAGAATGGTTACTGTGATTGAAAAATTTCTGTTAGTCCTGGATCTTGAGAAAGGGTTGTGAATCGACGTTTGAGGTCGTTAGACACTTTATTAATCGTGTGGGGGAGAACGAAATTGTTCTATTTGATCCAAGGATAAGCCTTGATGATCAGGATATAAATTAATGAAATCGAATTTAATCTAGGTAAAAATGAATTAAAGATCCAAGGAAAGCCTTGATGATCTGTTAAGTTTAAAAAGGTTTAATTTATAGAAAAATAATAAATAGCATAGGATAGTCCATTAAAATATAAGTTTAAGCTTTAATTTATAATTTTTTTGGTTTATTACTTTTTGATGATGTTAATGGATTCATGATTCGCTGTTATGTTTTAGGTGATGAAGCTGAGATGAAGAGATGATTTTTATATTACTAACAATTTGTGTGTTTACTAACTAATTTTTATAATTTTATTTTCAATAAACATTTTTTCCAGATATCTTTTTAAATTTACTGCAGATTTGAAGGGAACGACTTAGGGTGTTTTTATCAGTCGTTTTTGTACAATAATAAGTTTAGCGCCTGTAATTGTCGTTGAAGATTTTTCTCAAATTACTATGTTTGCAAATGAAAATCTAATTTCCTACCTAAAAAAATTCTAAATATAAAAGTTTGTGTTGGCTTTTGCCGTACGACCATGAAACTTATGGGTAATTTCTTTTGTAGTAGTATATCGTCTCTTGTCTGAAGTTTTTTTCCAATACCGGGTAGTTCTCGTATTGTACGGAATAATGCCTCTGATCTATTGAGTCGTAGAGACCTTTCAATTAAATTATTGTCGTGTAACGTTTTTGGAAACGTTTTTTTATCTAAGTCTAATCTATTTTTGGTTAATTCTAAGCTATTTTGTTCCTCAAGGTCTTATTTAGGACTTACGGTCGCATCAGATGAGTTATATTCTAAGGTCAACTCATAGGGTAATTTCAGATAGGTTACACCGTCTGCTCGTCACGCTATCTTATTTTCGGCCGGATAGATTCGTGCAACTTCTTAGTCTAATACCGATCTTAGTCTTACTCTTGTATCTCTTAGTCTCACTAGATCTAGAGTATAATGGTTTTGTTACGAGTCGGTCTCTTAACAAAGCAACTAAGTTGTAAGATATTTCAAAATGCTCTGGTCCTGAAATTACAAGTAATTTCAGCATTACAAATAAGTCGGTTGTTAGTTTGAGGGAGTGTGATTGGTTAGTCTTTAATACTTTATAGGGATAAAATATCTAATTTATAACCAATAATTTCCGAACCGTTAAAACAGAATAGTTGTATAATTTTGCCGACCTAATTTAATTGAAATTGATAATTTGTCAAAGCAAGCTGGCCTCTAAAGTGTGAGCTTTCATATCAAAAAGATTGTAGAATTCGAAATTAAAAAAATTCAATATAAATTATTCAAACCAACCAAAACGAGGGAAAGATCTTAGAATTTTAGGAAGGCTTGTGGCGGACTTGCAGAAAAAAAAACATTAAACTAATTGTTTGTCTTTTTTAAAATTCAAATTTTCGAGCTTTTCAAAACCGTATACAGCACTTGTTTAGCGAAAATTTTCCGCACCGCAAACAATTTTTTGAAAAAAAAGCAGGTCAAAAAAGCAGGTCAATTTATCGATTCCTGAGAATGATTGTTATTTTGTCGTGGCTAATCTAAGTTAAAGTGGCAACTTACTTATTCTAACTTAGGGATAGTGATTGTGTTCAAGTTTAGCGCCTGTAATTGTCATTGAAGGTTTTTCTTCAAAGATACTATGTTTGCAAATGAAAATCTAAATTCATTGCTAAAAAAAATCTAAATATAAAAGTTTGTGTTGGCTTTTGCCGTACAACCATGAAGTTATGGGTAATTTCCTTTGTAGTCGTATATCGGCTCTTGTCCGCGGTCTTTTTTTAATACCGGGTAGTTCTCGTATTGTTCGGTATAATGTCTCTGATCTATTGAGTCGTAGAGACCTTTCAATTAAATTATTGTCGTGAAACATTTTTGGAAATGTTTTTTATCTAAGTCTAATCTATTTTTGGTTAATTCTAAGCTATTTTGTTCCTTAAAGTCTTATTTGGGACTTATGGTCGCACCAGATGAGTTACATTCTAAGGTCAACTCATAGAGGAATTTCAGATAAGGTACACCGTCTGCTCGTCACGCTATCTTATTTTCGGCCGGATAGATTCGTGCAACTTCTTAGTCTAATACCGATCTTAATCTTACTCTTGTATCTCTTAGTCTCACTAGATCTAGAGTATACTGGTTTTGTTACGAGTCGGTCTCTTAACAAAGCAACTAAGTTGTAAGATAATTCAAAATGCTTTGGTCCTGAAATTACAAGTAATTTCAGCATTACAAATAAGTGGGTTGTTAGTTTGAGGGAGTGTGATTGGTTAGTCTTTAATACTTTATAGGGATAAAATATCTAATTTATAACCAATAATTTCCGAACCGTTAAAACAGAATAGTTGCATAATTTTGCCGACTTACTTTAATTGAAATTGATAATTTGTCAAAGCAAGCTGGCCTCTAAAGTGTGATTTTTCATATCAAAAAGATTGTAGAATTCGAAAGTAAAAAATTTCAATGTAAATTATTCAAACCAACCAAAACGAGGGAAAGATCTTAGAATTCTAGGAAGGCTTGTGGCGGACTTGCAGAAAAAAAACATAAAACAAATTGTTTGTCTTTTTTAAAATTCAAGTTTCCGAGCTTTTCAAAACCGTATACAGCCCTTGTTTAGCAACAATTTTCCGCACCGCAAACAAATTTTTGAAAAAGTAGCAGGTCAAAAAAGCAGGTCAATATATCGATTCCTGAGAATGATTGTTACTTTCTCGTGGCTTATCTAAGTTAAAGTGTTAACTTACTTAATCTTACTTAGGGGTAGTGATTGTTTTCAAGGGCTGGAGAATAGTAAATCAATCCACAAGGTTCAGGTATAGTTAGAACACAAGTAGTTCGTTAGGTACTATTTTAAATTTACTAAGTTTAAGTATTATCCTGGGTCAGGTAAGAGGGGGGGGGGGTCAAGTGAAGGATGAATAACCGAAGTTCTTTACTGCTTATCCTAATGTTTGCAAATGAAAATCTAAAATCATTGCTAAAAAAAATTCTAAATATAAAAGTTTGTGTTGGCTTTTGCCGTACGACCATGAAACTTATGGGTAATTTCTTTTGTAGTAGTATATCATCTTTTTTCCGCGGTTTTTTTTAATACCGGGTAGTTCTCGTATTGTACGGAATAATGCCTCTGATCTAATGAGTCGTAGAGACCTTTCAATTAAATTATTGTCGTGTAACGTTTTTGGAAACGTTTTTTATCTAAGTCTAATCTATTTTTGGTTAATTCTAAGCTGTTTTGTTCCTCAAGGTCTTATTTAGGACTTATGTTTGCACCAGATGAGTTATATTCTATGGTCAACTCATAGGGTAATTTCAGATAAGGTACACCGTCTGCTCGTCACGCTATCTTATTTTCGGCCGGATAGATTCGTGCAACTTCTTAGTCTAATACCAATCTTAATCTTACTCTTGTATCTTTTATTCTCAATAGATCTAGAGTATACTGGTTTTGCTACGAGTCGGTCTCTTAACAAAGCAACTAAGTTGTAAGTTAAATTCAAAATACTCGTGATTGGTTAGTCTTTAATTTTTAATAGGGATAAAATATCTAATTTATAACCAATAATAATATATTGTTTGGATCTGGTTCCAATTTGTTCGGCTGAAAATAGAGAGCGTAAAATAGTTCCAAAAGCGCTTCTATCCCCATCTCCCTCCTAAAAGTATTTAAATTGAAACAATGTAATTGACATTAATATTCAGCCAACTTTGTGGGTGAACAAACAAAACTTAGAAAACATAAATTTTTCTTGAAAAATTTTGACTTTAAAATTTGTCTTAAAATTTTAGCTTTATTTTTTTTCTAAATTTATCAGAAAGCATAATTATACTCGCTTTTGGACGATATTTTTTGTCAGCTGAAAAAATATTTAGCCACAAAATCAAAGTAATTACCAAGTCAAATTTAGCTGATAACTAGTCCATTTTGAGAAGAAACATCAAAGTAGTGCAACAAGGTTACAAGAAATAAGCTAAAACCTTGCAGAATTTTTTTTTCGAAAAAACAAATACAGGTAACCACTGCTGCAAAATTGATACGATTTCATAACAAAAAACGTGCACCAGGAACATCATTTAAAAATGGGCTTTTTTCAATCTGTGAACTTCTTCGATGAAAAAAAAGAAGCATATTTACTTTATGAAGCAATTTTTTAAGTAAATTCAAGACAAAAAAGTTTAATTCAAAAAACTGTTTATATGAAAACTGATTTTAAACTTATTTGACTTTTTGAATATTCTTATGTGCTTTGCTCTGGCTCTTTTTTGCTTTTGCTATCGCTCAATGAAATCTGCCATCTTTTGATCGCATAGTAGTTAAAAGTGTTTTTTTTCTGATAGAATCTGAAACACACTTTGATGATAAGACTTTTACAAAACTTGGAAAAAATTCACAGAATTTGATAGATAGTTTGCCGATAGAAATTGGAAAAATTTTTTTAACCGACTTACCAATCGTTCTTTTCCCTCTCAAAATATCTACCGAAGAATCTTCTTCCCACAGTTCAAAACGATTTTTTTGTTGCCGAAACAAATCATTTTTTTCCCAAAAAATAACTAGTTTAAATATGACAGAAGTTGTCATTTAGAGCATTCAAACTTCCCATTTTACTATTTTCCCTAGCTAATAATTTCAAAACAGGGAAAAGATGGGTTGTTAATTATCATTAATTTTGGTTCAAATATGCAGTTCTATGACATGCTTTTGAAGTTCTAACAATGAGTTGCTGATTATTTGGAGATTTCAAGTTGTTTTCAAAAATCAGAAAATTGAGTTAGAATTTTTGTGTTTGTTCTTCAAAACTACTAACAAAAGATATTCGACATCTTAAAATGAAGAAAAATGGGTAACTCAATCTCATTTCTCATGACTAATATTAGCCAATGAACACTAAAAAAAACTTTTCAAATGGATGAAATTATGAGACGTAAAGGAAACTTTGACAATTCTTTCTGTAACAAAGTACATTTCAAACAAATCAGCAAGTATTTTGGTTCACTTTTTAGCTATTCATAACAATTTTAACTACCATTTCAACGGTAAAACTTTTGTAAAACTTTCAAGTTTGAAGATTTTTGGAAACAGTTTGAAAAATTGAATTGTTTGGATTTTTCGCAAATCTAACTAGATCGATGGTTTTTACAATAAAAAAGTTAATTAGCGTTTGGAACAGTTTTGCAAAAATTCAATAAAATAAAATTGAATATATTTCACAAACACTACTAATGATCTTCTAAAAGAAATAAAAGTCTTTTTGGTGCTTAAGCAAGCCAAACTTGTCATTTTCATAAATGAGAATTTCTTCCTTGCAAGATATTGTTGATATCAACTCGATGCATTTAACCAACTAACAAAACGTAGTTCGTTATTGCAATTCAAAATGTTCGAAACAATTACCAGAATAAATAACAATCCGAGGCCGAACTATAAGACTTTATGAATTGTAAGCAGATTTCACAAGAAGCCAATATCAGATTTGTTGCGGAATCCGCATCATTGTTTTTTATTTGATTTTCAACGGTATTTTAAATTCCACAAACAAATAACTGAAAAACTGTACCCTTTAAACTCGCCATAAACATAGATATAATGGCGGAATCCGCTACAGTATTTGCGAAATCCGGAAAATTTTGTTGGACCCACAAACAAATAAAACTGAAAGTGGAATCCGCAAATTGTAAACTGACTCCGCAAAGTTGCCAATGTTTGGAGCGAGTTTGAGGGCTACAGTGTTGTGAGCTTTTTGTTTATGGAATTTGAAACAGCTACAAACTTCAACGAAATCCCGAACTAAAAGACTGTGCCCCTCAATTTGCCTCCAAACCTAAGCACAAACAGACACCAAGTTGCGCGCTTTCCAGTGCATGGTTTGGCCTTGCCATGAAAAAAAAAGATGAAATTTCTTGATTTGATTATCTCATCAATTTTCAATTTTTAACTTATCAAATTTGATATCCGGCATTTAAACTCAAGAAAGATTTACTGGAAAAAATTCTATCATATTGCTCAAAGCTCACTGTTTTGTAAATATTTTGAGCATGTCGGATCGCAAATTTGCGTATCTGGACCAGAATCCAGAAAAATCGATGTTTTTTAAATCTTTGTCCACACTTCAATAAACTCTATCAAAAAAGACAATAATTTTGCTGGGCTATAACCCATAGCTGTATTCTTGCTCAAAATTTGCAAGAAAACTGTATAAACACCTCCTTGACAGTGACGTCTCAAGTGAAAGTTTTGAAGTGACGGAGTTATACATAACACAAACGGTTGCTGCTGCATTTGTCTTCTGAAATGCCCTTGTAGTCAAATTTTAGCTCTCTTCAACACTTCCTCTGGATCTAGCGTTTCGAATGCTAGTGTATCCTGCAACGTCATATTTTTCATTTTTGCAATGAAAAGCTCACGAACTATCTCACTTTCGAGTGACCCAAGTTCTGATCTGGCTGCTTGCGCAGTTAACGCTGCGTGGAATGCCTCCAGCGATCCCCTGATTCTTGCATTCGTGTGAACAATTTGTATCTTTCATAAGTCACGCATTTAACATTTTGAAACGAGACAGATGCTAGTTCTGTAGTTTCCTTGAATGACAATTTGGAAATTTCAGCGTGTGGATTTTTCTGCAAAAATCTTTTCTTTCCTTCAGTTCCCAGAGAGAGAAATAAATTTGATACAAACTTCTTCTCTACCTCATTATAATAAACTTTGTGACCAACCCTTGGGCCCCGTGTCCTTCTCTCCTCATTTTCCAGCATAAATCGATCTCTTGCTAGCTTATCTCGGAGGTTTCTGACTGTCGTCGCAGCTTCATCCTCTCCCTCTCGTGGCGTTTTTAGTCTTGGAGGTGGTTCTACTGAGATATCTTTTGGATCCTCTAACATAACTTCCGGTTTTACATTTTTTTTACGGTTACGGCCATTAGAAATAGCTCGAACCAGATTTTAAATTGCCACGGTGGGTCTATATTTGCTGACACCCAAGATACTGTGTTCCCATATCAGTACGATTGTCCTGAGCTGCGAATCCTACTGGCTGCGCCATGTAATATCTGATACGGTATCTCGTTGGATAACAAGTGATAATTCAAGAATGTATTCTTTGTAGCTCGAATTAATTGTTTTCTCTGTCTATTTTGTAGTCACTGAGAGTGATGCAGCAGTTCAAGCTCTGAGCTCTCAGCTGTGTACCAATGTCTCTAATCTAGTGACCTTGGACACATCTTAATAATATCATTTAATACCACTGAAGGTTATTATTACAACATGCAATTACTGCTATTGCAGTAGCAGTATGGCAGGGATGGAAAAGAGCCGATTGAAGCAATTTTGGGGCAGGCTTGTAAAAAAGAGAGGAAGTTGTTTATTGCCTGAGGAACATTTGGTTGTATATTAATATTTTTTTTCAGAAGGGGGTTTCGAGTAGGAAACTAACCTATGGCGGAAGAATGGAGGAAGCTTGCCGAGGGGGGGGGGTTGTGTTATAAAAAAAAGAAAAAAAGAGTTACCCGATGGCCATGTGATTGTATATGAATATCTTTTTGTAGAAATGGGCGGTGAATGCGCAGAAGATGAAGAGGAGGGGGAAGAGGATCCAAGTGGAGATGAATGCGGACTGGGGACTGTAGGGGTATAACTTGACTCATGCGATCAGCGTGATCTCCACCAGAAATAGCAGAATGCCCACTGCTGTCGCACAGAACCACGCTATCTGAATAAAGAAAAATAGTCTCTTTATTACTCGTACTGCTGCTCAATCCCTCCCCCCACCCGACAGTAATCTCCCAACAGACAACCCCATTCCCCCGACAAGTATTCTGCACGATCTCCCCTAAAAATTAGAATGCATAGACACCAAGGGGCCTTTAGAAAAACTCTAGAGTCTGCCAGCCAAAACTTGAGGATTTAAATTAGCACCAAAGGAGGGATTGACCAATTAGTACCAAAGGTTTGAATTCCTGAGGGGTGGCAGCTACTGATTCTAAATTTGTTGCGCATCCCTTCAACAACTGACATGTTTAGACAGACCTTGACTTATCCTTCAATTAGAATATCTTTCTCGTTGTCGACGGTTGCATTTCCGTCCTCAATGTTATCCAGCCAGGGCCCTTTGTTTTGTCAGCTGCACAGATAGAATTTACAGTTGACAAGCTTCAGGCATCGAGTAACTTCTTGTAAAAATTAAAAACCCAAATTTTTTTTTCGTCTCTCATTTGAAGCTGGAATGGTGATTCATACCACAGGCAGAACTACAAATCTTTTATCTTTGTGAACGTTTTTGTTTTTTCATGCCTGAAAACTGTTTATTAGAAAATAGAAAGAAGTTGAGATTATTTTCTCCAGGTCGATGTATTAACTTTTTCTGAACTACTAACTGAATGTGAATCGAACGATCCTTGATAAAGCCATGTTGGAACAAAAAATTTTAAAAAAAAGCGCTCATTTTTGCTCACAGACAACATTTTGGGTGCTGCGAAAATCTTGCTTCGTGTTTTTACTTATTATGTCAGAGTTGGATGATGATGTTTTATGCGTTTTCACATGAAGGTGAAGATTTAACTCGTTCCAAGTATTTTTCCAATGGGGGTGTTAATTTCTACCGCAACCCCTAATTTCTGATTTTGAAAATTGAAATTGAGTCTGTAACAGCGGTTGTTCGTGAGAGATAGATACAGCTCGCGTACGTTAATTGTTTTTCTCGAAAAAAAAATGGTCTAAACTTGACTAATTTAGGCTTAATCATTGCCCCTCCCACCCCTACCTCCCCTACAACTCAAGTAAGCTTCATTTTTTTGGTGTAACGAGTGTCAGCACAGTAAAATCATGGCGACCAAGTACATTTCAACTAGCTTTAATAATCAACATGTCAAACTTTAATAGCAAACAGAAAAAATGAAAAAAAAATTTAAAAGAAAAGTTTCAAATAGCAAAAGTAAGAAAAGTTACAAAAAATAGAATCAAAGTACAGAAAAATGAAAAAGCGTTCAATTTCGTTGGGCTTTAACGCATAGCTGTATTTTTGCTCAACATTTGCAAGGAAATTGTATAAACACTTCTTTGACAGTGGACTCTCACGTGACATTTTGATTTTATTTCTAATGAACAACACAAACAAGTAACGTTTCTTCGAATTTTTTTGGGCCAAGAAGAAAATTCAAACTTTTTTTGTTCCGATCACTGGAAAAGCACAAAACTTGTTTGGACAATTGTGAGCGGAACCCGCAAATTGTGAACTGATTCCGCAAAATTGCCTATTTTAGGAGCGAGTTCGAGGGATACAGTGTTGTGAGCTATTCTTTTGTGGAATTTAAAACAGCAAAGAGGATAAAATAAACCCAAACTGAAACGTTGTTTCCCTCGATTTCCCCCGGCTCCAAATAAAGACAATTTTGCGGAATACGCTTCAGTATTAAATTTATCAGAAAGCATAATTATACTCGCTTTTGGACAATATTTTTTGTCAGCTGAAAAAATATTTAGCAACAACATCAAAGTCATTACCAAGTCAAATTTTGCTGATAACTAGTCCATTTTGAGAAGAAACATCAAAGTAGTGCCACAAAGTTACAAAAATTAAGCTAAAACCTTCCGGTTTTTTTTCGAAAAAACAAATACAGGTAACCACTGCTGCAAAATTGATACGATTTCATAACAAAAAACGTGCACCAGGAACATCATTTAAAAATGGGATTTTTTCAATCTGTGAACTTCTTCGATGAAAAAAAAGAAGCATATTTACTTTATGAAGCAATGTTTTAAGTAAATTCAAGACGGAAAAGTTTAATTCAAAAAACTGTTTATATGAAAACTGATTTTAAACTTATTTAACTTTTTGAATATTCTTTTGTGCTTTGCTCTGGCTCTTTTTTGCTTTTGCTATCGCTCAATGAAATCTGCCATCTTTTGATCGCATAGTAGGTAAAAGTGTTTTTTTTTCTGATAGAATCTGAAACACACTTTGATGATAAGACTTTTATAAAACTTGGAAAAAATTCACAGAATTTGATAGATAGTTTGCCGATAGAAATTCGAAAATTTTTTTAACCGACTTACCAATCGTTCTTTTCTCTCTCAAAATATCTACCGAAGAATCTTCTTCCCACAGTTCAAAACGATTTTTTTGTTGCCGAAACAAATCATTTTTTTCCCAAAAAATAACTAGTTTAAATATGACAGAAGTTGTCATTTAGAGCATTCAAACTTCCCATTTTACTATTTTCCCTAGCTAATAATTTCAAAACAGGGAAAAGATGGGTTGTTAATTATCATTAATTTTGGTTCAAATATGCAGTTCTATGACATGCTTTTGAAGTTCTAACAATGAGTTGCTGATTATTTGGAGATTTCAAGTTGTTTTCAAAAATCAGAAAATTGAGTTAGAATTTTTGTGTTTGTTCTTCAAAACTACTAACAAAAGATATTCGACATCTTAAAATGAAGAAAAATGGGTAACTCAATCTCATTTCTCATGACTAATATTAGCCAATGAACACTAAAAAAAAGTTCAAGCATGTCAAAAACTTTTCAAATGGATGAAATTATGAGACGTAAAGGAAACTTTGACAATTCTTTCTGTAACAAAGTACATTTCAAACAAATCAGCAAGTATTTTGGTTCACTTTTTAGCTATTCATAACAATTTTAACTACCATTTCAACGGTAAAACTTTTGTAAAACTTTCAAGTTTGAAGATTTTTGGAAACAGTTTGAAAAATTGAATTGTTTGGATTTTTCGCAAATCTAACTAGATCGATGGTTTTTACAATAAAAAAGTTAATTAGCGTTTGGAACAGTTTTGCAAAAAATCAATAAAATAAAATTGAATATATTTCACAAACACTACTAATGATCTTCTAAAAGAAATAAAAGTCTTTTTGGTGCTTAAGCAAGCCAAACTTGTCATTTTCATAAATGAGAATTTCTTCCTTGCAAGATATTGTTGATATCAACTCGATGCATTTAACCAACTAACAAAACGTAGTTCGTTATTGCATTTCAAAATGTTCGAAACAATTACCAGAATAAATAACAATCCGAGGCCGAACTATAAGACTTTATGAATTGTAAGCAGATTTCACAAGAAGCCAATATCAGATTTGTTGCGGAATCCGCATCATTGTTTTTTATTTGATTTTCAACGGTATTTTAAATTCCACAAACAAATAACAGAAAAACTGTACCCTTTAAACTCGCCATAAACATAGATATAATGGCGGAATCCGCTACAGTATTTGCGAAATCCGGAAAATTTTGTTGGACCCACAAACAAATAAAACTGAAAGTGGAATCCGCAAATTGTAAACTGACTCCGCAAAGTTGCCAATGTTTGGAGCGAGTTTGAGGGCTACAGTGTTGTGAGCTTTTTGTTTATGGAATTTGAAACAGCTACAAACTTCAACGAAATCCCGAACTAAAAGACTGTGCCCCTCAATTTGCCTCCAAACCTAAGCACAAACAGACACCAAGTTGCGCGCTTTCCAGTGCATGGTTTGGCCTTGCAATGAAAAAAAAAGATGAAATTTCTTGATCTGATTATCTCATCAATTTTCAATTTTTAACTTAACAAATTTGATATCCGGCATTTAAACTCAAGAAAGATTTACTAGAAAAAATTCTATCATATTGCTCAAAGCTCACTGTTTTGTAATTATTTTGAGCATGTCGGATCGCAAATTTGCGTATCTGGACCAGAATCCAGAAAAATCGATGTTTTTTAAATCTTTGTCCACACTTCAATAAACTCTACCAAAAAAGACAATATTTTTGCTGGGCTATAACCCATAGCTGTATTCTTGCTCAAAATTTGCAAGAAAATTGTATAAACACCTCTTTGACAGTGACGTCTCAAGTGAAAGTTTTGAAGTGACGGATTTATACATAACACAAACAGTAGCTGCTGCATTTTTCTTTTGAAATGCCCTTGTAGTCAATTTACTATAGCTCTCTTCAACACTTCCTCTGGATCTAGCGTTTCGAAAGGCAGTGTATCCTGCAACGTCATATTTTTCATTTTTGGAATGAAAAGCTCACGAACTATCGCACTTTCGAGTGACCCAAGTTCTGATCTGGCTGTTCTGCAAAAATCTTTTCTTTCCTTCAGTTCCCAAAGAGAGAAGTAATCTTGACACAAGCTTCTTCTGTACCTCATTATAATAAACTTTCTGAACAACCCTTGGGCCCCGTGTCCTTCTCTCCTCATTTTCCAGCATAACTCGATCTCTTGCTAGCTTATCTCGGAGGTTTCTGACTGTCGTCGCAGCTTCATCCTTTCCCTCTCGTGGCGTTTCTGGTCTTGGAGGTGGTTCTACTGAGATATCTTTTGGATCCTCTAACATAACTTCCGGTTTTACATTTTTTTTACGGTTACCGCCATTAGAAATAGCTCGAACCAGATTTTAAAATAACACAGTGGGTCTAGATTTGCTGACACCCAAGATACTGTGTTCCCATATCAGTACGATTTTCCTGAGCTGCAAATCCTGCTGGCTGCGCCATGTAATATCTGATACGGTATCTCGTTGGATAACTAATGATAATTCAAGAATGTATTCTTTGTAGCTTGAATTAATTGTTTTCTCTGTCTATTTTGTAGTCACTGAGAGTGATGCAGCAGTTCAAACTCTGAGCTCTCAGCTGTGTACCAATGTCTCTAATCTAGTGCCCTTGGACACATCTTAATAATAACATTTAATACCACTGAAGGTTATTATTACAATATGCAATTACTGCTATTGCAGTAGCAGTATGGCAGGGATGGAAAAGAGCCGATTGAAGCAATTTTGGGGCAGGCTTATAAAAAAGAGAGAAGTTGTTTGTTGCCTGAGGAACATTTGGTTGCATATTAATATCTTTTTTCAGAAGGAGGTTCGAGTAGGAAACTAACCTATGACGGAAGAATGGAGGAAGTTTGCCGGGGGGGGGGGGTTGTGTTATAAAAAAAAAGGAAAAAAGAGTTGCCTGATGGCCATGTGATTGTATATGAATATCTTTTTGTAGAAATGGGCGGCGAATGCGTAGAAGATGAAGAGGAGGGGGAAGAGGATCCAAAGGAGATGAATGCGGAATGGGGACTGTAGGGGTAGAACTTGACTCATGCGATCAGCATGATCTCCACCAGAAATAGCACTGCTGTCGCACAGAACCACGCTATCTGAATAAAGAAAAACAGTCTCTTTCTTACTCGTACTGCTGCTCAATCCCTCCCCCCACCCGACAGTAATCTCCCAACAGACAACCCTATTCCCCCGACAAGTATTCTGCACGATCTCCCCTAAAAATTAGAATGCATAGACACCAAGGGGCCTTTAGAAAAATTTTAGGGTCAGCGAGCCAAAACTTGAGGATTTAAATTAGCACCAAAGGAGGGATTGACCAATTAGTACCAAAGGTTTGAATTCCTGAGGGGTGGCGGCTACTGATTCTAAATTTGTTGCGCATCCCTTCAACAACTGACATGTTTAGACAGACCTTGACTTATCCTTCATATAGAATCTCTTTCTCATTGTCGACGGTTGCATTTGCGTCCTCAATGTTATCCGGGGCACTTTGTTTTGCCAGCTGCACAGATAGAATTTACAGTTGACAAGCTTCAGCCATCGAGTAACTTCTTGTAAAAATTAAAAAATTAAAAATCCAAATTTTTTTTTTTCGTCTCTCATTTGAAGCTGGAATGGTGACTCATACCACAGGCAGAACTACAAATCTTTTATCTTTGTGAACGTTTTAGTTTTTTCAGGCCTGAAAACTGTTTATTAGAAAATAGAAAGAAGTTGAGATCATTTTCTCCAGGTCAATTTATTAACTTTTTCTGAACTACTAACTGAATGTGAATCGAACTATCCTTGATAAAGGCATGTTGGAACAAAAAATTTAAAAAAAATGCGCTCATTTCCGCTCACAGACATCATTTTGGGTGCTGCGAAAATCTTGCTTCGTGTTTTTACTTATTATGTCAGAGTTCCATGATAATTTTTTATGCGTTTTCACATGAAGGTGAAGATTTAACTCGTTCCAAGTATTTTCCCAATGGGGGTGTTAATTTCTACCGTAACCCCTGATTTCTGATTTAGAAAATTGAAATTGAGTCTGTAACAGCGGTTGTTCGTGAGAGATAGATACAGCTCGCGTACGTTAATTGTTTTTCTCGAAAAAAAATGGTCTAAACTTGACTAATTTAGGCTGAATCATTGCCCCTCCCACCCCTACCTCCCCTAAAACTCAAGTAAGCTTCAATTTTTTGGTGTAACGAGGGTCGGCACAGTAAAATCATGGCGACCAAGTACATTTGGACTAGCTTTAATAATCAACAGTCAAACTTTAATAGCAAACAGAAAAAAAGAAAAGATTTTTAAACGTAAAGTTTCAAATAGCAAAAGTAAGAAAATTTACAAAAAATAGAAGCAAAGTACAGAAAAGGAGAAAAGCGTTCAATTTTGTTGGGCTTTAACGCATAGCTGTATTTTTGCTCAAAATTTGCAAGGAAACTGTATAAACACTTCTTTGACAGTGGACTCTCACGTGACATTTTGATTTTATTTCTTATGAACAACACAAACAAGTAACGTTTCTTCGAATTTTTTCGGGCCAAAAAGAAAATTCAAACTTTTTTGTTCCGATCACTGGAAAAGCACAAAACTTGTTTGGACAATTGTGAGCGGAACCCGCAAATTGTGAACTGATTCCGCAAAATTGCCTATTTTAGGAGCGAGTTCGAGGGATACAGTGTTGTGAGCTATTCTTTTGTGGAATTTAAAACAGCAAAGAGGATAAAATAAACCCAAACTGAAACGTTGTTTATTTTTGCTCGGCTATGACGCGTTGCTATGTTCTTGCACAAGTTTTGCTATGAAACTGTAAAAACACCTCGTTGACAGTGACGTCTCAAGTGACAGTTTTGATATTGTTTCTTAGATACAACTCAAACAAGTAACGTTTCGTTGATTTTGGTTGAGCCAGGAACAAACTTCAAGATTTTGTTTGTTCCGATCACTGAAAATGGAAAAAAAATTTTTGCTTTTATTTAGAAAACTAAATCCGGATGAATGAATTGTTGATTCATCGACCTTAAGGGTTTTCTAAAAAAAACTTATTTTTTTTTCTTCAAATTCTCTATTTGTTGGCTGTCATTTTTTTAAACACAAATATTGTCAATAAAGTGTGATTGACTAATTTTCTACGCGTTTGTAAAGTGCTCAAATCACACCACCCTCTAAAAACGACACTATTTGAAGAAAATAAACAAAAAAAAGCCTTTTTCAATGATAATGCTACTTGCACAGCACTCGGCTATCCTTGTTTTTAGTGTATTTGAACCTTTTTAAGCTAATGTTTCTTCTTTTTATCTTCCGCGTTCTTCGATTTGCCTTATGGACTCTCTATTTGACTATGTTTTGGCCCGTAACACAATAATCTCAGCGAAAAAAAAAACTCGCATATTTCACCTTAACATGAACTTAAATCGTATCTTTAATTGTCAACAAGAACAAACTGATTAGCAGAAAACGTTGATTAAGGCGCCTTAAAAAATGTGGAGTAATTATAAGAGCAGCGGAGTCAAATTGGGCATATTTTTTTAAGTTTTGAGAATTTTTTGGACATTTTGCGAGCTGTCGTCAAGTTTTGTGAGCTCTCTTTTTTTCCAGCCGGTTTTTTTTTTGCTGCGAGATACTGCTGTATCGTTTCAACTTTGTGTTTGGCTGTGTTTTTTTGGCAATTTGTTAACTTTCTGTTCTACCTTACCTTTTGTTGATTTGATGATCGACCTAAAGATTGTTTTGTTTTCGAGCGCAGAAATTTAGCTGACCGGGTTTTGAGTAGGTTTTGAAAAAATCTAATTTGTGGTTAATAATAGTTTTCTGTTTAATAACTGTTTTCTTGTAACATGTTTCAATCCCTCCTCGCCTAAAAAGAACAAGATAAAAAACATCAAGCTATAAAATGCAAGTTGTTCTTTTCCCAGATCAAAAATTTCTCCATAAATAAACTATTTTTAAGACTTTTTGCGTTTTTTTTGAGAAACTTGCCACCAATCTTTTTAGTTTTGAGACTTCTAAACAATTTTCTTGTCTTTGTTTTTTATGAGAAACTCTTTTAAAAATTTTTTTAAAAATTTAAATCTTCAGCGAAAATATGGCCACATCTTGCTGTATGTTTTCTACATTTTTCTATTTTTGCTAAACTTCTTTGAAAGATACCAAAGATCAGTCGAACTATATAACGCATATATTTTTGTAATGTTTCGATAATGCATTTTTGAACTTTATTGTGTTTTAGAACGATAACCGAGTGCAGTCGTTTTCGATGTCAGTAAAGCCTCGTCCTTCTATCTGCTGGGGAAACGAACTGGATGACTCAGTGTGTGGTGGTGGTGGTGGTGGTGGTGGATCATTCGTGCAGTGGGACAACCCGAGCAAACAGATGAGACCGGAGATGAACAAACACTACTTCGCCAGGCTCATTCACAACAGGGCCAAACTGCGAGTGACTTCACGGACATCCGCGCTTTTGACAGGTAACAGCGAGAATATTTGGAATAATCAAAGTATTCCAGATTGAAAAAAAAAAAATTCGAATAATCAGTATGAGCATTTTCAGAAAAAACTGAAGTTTATAGAAAAAAGTCGAATAGTAGTAAACTGAGCCAACAAAAATCCTACCAAAATTTATTTTGTGCCCCAGATTGTTTCCAAGTCGTCAAATTTTTAGAGGGTAGTAAGCTTCTTCCGCTTAACTATAGAGAAAAAGGTTTCGGATGGCTTAAGCAGTTTTTCACAGTCTTATTCTAATCTCACTAGGATATATTTAAGATATGCTTCAGGCATTGCTTCGCTCGTAAGATCAGTTTTTCTCGACATTGTCAGGGGCAGATCTAGGATTTTTTCGAGGGGGGTGGTGTCGATTTTCAAAAACTTTGTCGACCAAATTGATTTTCCGAGCTCTCCCAAAGCTCTAAAAAAGACCAGTTTTGGCCAAATTTTTTTGCGTCCCCCGTCCCCCCTAAATCCACCCCTGGACACAGTGAATTATTTGATTTGATACACTTTTAAACCTCATAATCGCGACTTTTGCATGACACAACATTTTCTCCATCTAGCGTTTTTTTTGTGGTTCCTGATCGTCTGTTAAAACATGACAGCAAATTCAAAAGTTATTTGTTTTTATTAATCAAAATTTTCCCTGGATAAACTTATTAAACCTAAAACAAAGATAGCCGGTTGCTGTGCATGTAGCATGAACTGTTCCGAACACATTAATAAGATGACTAAAAAACATTTTTTTTCAGTTTTCTTTTTCAAACTGGTGTCGTTTTTTTGTGCATGAAATAACTACACAAAAGCATAATAACAAGTTCATGATTTAGGCATAATCGACAACAGTTGACTTCGTAAAAAAGAATAAAATTTAAAAAACCTGGAAATTTTTTCATGTTTTTTTAAGAAACTTCAATTGCCAAAGAAACGCTAAATAAAAGTTCTGAAAATTTTAACTTATCAAATTTGATATCCGGCATTTAAAGATTTACTAAAAAAAATTCCATCATATTGCTCAAAGCTCACTGTTTTGTAAATATTTTGAGTATGTCGGATCGGAAATTTGCGTATCTGGACCATAATCCAGAATAGTCTATGTTTTTTATCTTTGTCCACACTTCAATAAACTCTACCAAAAAAGGCAATAAATTTGCTGGGCTATAACCCATAGCTGTATTCTTGCTCAAAATTTGCAAGAAAACTGTATAAACACCTCTTTGACAGTGACGTCTCAAGTGAAAGTTTTGAAGTGACGGATTTATACGTAACACAAACAGTAGCTATTGCATTTGACTTCTGAAATGCCCTTGTAGTCAATTTACTATAGCTCTCTTCAACCCATCCTCTGGATCTAGCGTTTCGAAAGCCAGTATATCCTGCAACGTCATATTTTTCATTTTTGGAATGAAAAGCTCACGAACTATTCCACTTTCGAGTGACCCAAGTTCTGATCTGGCTGCTTGCGCAGTTAACGCTGCGTGGAATGCCTCCAGCGATCCCCTGATTCTTGCATTCGTGTGAACAATTTGTATCTTTCATAAGTCATGCATTTAATATTTTGAAACGAGACAGATGCTAGTTCTGTAATTTCCTTGAATGATAATTTGGAAATTTCAGCGTGTGGATTTTTCTGCAAAAATCTTTTCTTTCCTTCAGTTCCCAGAGAGAGAAACAATCTTGAAACAAGCTTCTTCTGTACCTCATTATAATAAACTTTCTGAACAACCCTTGGGCCCCGTGTCCTTCTCTCCTCATTTTCCAGCATAAATCGATCTCTTGCTAGCTTATCTCGGAGGTTTCTGACTGTCGTCGCAGCTTCATCCTCTCCCTCTCGTGGCGTTTTTAGTCTTGGAGGTGGTTCTACTGAGATATCTTTTGGATCCTCTAACATAACTTCCGGTTTTACATTTTTTTTACGGTTACGGCCATTAGAAATAGCACGAACCAGTTTTTAAATTGCCACGGTGGGTCTATATTTGCTGACACCCAAGATACTGTGTTCCCATATCAGTACGATTGTCCTGAGCTGCGAATCCTACTGGCTGCGCCATGTAATATCTGATACGGTATCTCGTTGGATAACAAGTGATAATTCAAGAATGTATTCTTTGTAGCTCGAATTAATTGTTTTCTCTGTCTATTTTGTAGTCACTGAGAGTGATGCAGCAGTTCAAGTAGGAAACTAACCTACGGACAGAAGAATGGAAGAAGCTTGCCGAGGGGGGGGGGGGGTGAATGTGTGCTATAAAATAATAAAGGAAAAAAGAGTTGCCTGATGGCCATTTGGTTGTATATGAATATCTTTTTTTCAGAAGTGGGTTTGAGTAGGAAACTAACCTACGGACAGAAGAATGGAAGAAGCTTGCCGAGGGGGGGGGGGTTGTGCTATAAAATAATAAAGGAAAAAAGAGTTGCCTGATGGCCATTTGGTTGTATATGAATATCTTCCCGTAGAAGTGGGCGGCGAATGCGCAGAAGATGAAGAGGAGGGGGAAGAGGATCCAGGTGGAGATGAATGCGGACTGGGGACTGTAGGGGTAGAACTTGACCCATGCGATCAGCGTGATCTCCACCAGAAACAGCAGAATGCCCACTGCTGTCGCACAGAACCACGCTATCTGAATGAAGAAAAACAGTCTCTTTCTTACTTGTACTGCTGCTCAATCCCTCCCCCCACCCGACAGAAATCTCCCAACAGACAACCCCATTCCCCCGACAAGTATCAGCACGATCTCCCCTAAAAATTAGAATGCATAGACACCAAGGGGCTTTTAGAAAAATTCTAGGGTCAGCCAGCCAAAACTTGAGGATTTAAATTAGCACCGAAGGAGGGATTGACCAATTAGTACCAAAGGTTTGAATTCCTGAGGGGTGGCGGCTACTGATTCTAAATTTGTTGCGCATCCCTTCAACAACTGACATGTTTAGACAGACCTTGACTTATCCTTCAAATAGAATATCTTTCTCGTTGTCGACGGTTGCATTTCCGTCCTCAATGTTATCCAGGGCCCTTTGTTTTGTCAGCTGCACAGATAGAAATTACAGTTGACAAGCTTCAGGCATCGAGTAACTTCTTGTAAAAATTAAAAACCCAATTTTTTTTCGTCTCTCATTTGAAGCTGCAATGGTGATTCATACCACAGGCAGATCTACAAATCTTTTATCTTTGTGAACGTTTTTGTTTTTTCATGCCTGAAAACTGTTTATTAGAAAATAGAAAGAAGTTGAGATTATTTTCTCCAGGTCGATTTATTAACTTTTTCTGAACTACTTACTGAATGTGAATCGAACGATCCTTGATAAAGGCATGTTGGAACAAAAAATTGAATAAAAAATGCGCTCGTTTTCGTTCACAGACATCATTTTGGGTGCTGCGAAAATCTTGCTTCGTGTTTTTACTTATTATGTCAGAGTTCCATGATGATGTTTTATGCGTTTTCACATGAAGGTGAAGATTTAACTCGTTCCAAGTATTTCTTTAATGGGGGTGTTAATTTCTACCGCAACCCCTGATTTCTGATTTTGAAAATTGAAATTGAGTCTGTAACAGCGGTTGTTCGTGAGAGATAGATACAGCTCGCGTACGTTAATTGTTTTTCTCGAAAAAAAAAATGGTCTAAACTTGACTAATTTAGGCTGAATCATTGCCCCTCCCACCCCTACCTCCCCTACAACTCAAGTAAGCTTCAATTTTTTGGTGTAACGAGTGTCAGCACAGTAAAATCATGGCGACCAAGTACATTTGGACTAGCTTTAATAATCAACATGTCAAACTTTAATAGCAAACAGAAAAAATAAAAAAAATTTTAAAAGTAAAGTTAAAATAGCAAAAGTAAGAAAAGTTACAAAAAATAGAAGCAAAGTACAGAAAAGGGAAAAAGCGTTCAATTTCGCTCAAAATTTGTAAGGAAACTGTATAAACACTTCTTTGACAGTGGACTCTCGCGTGACCTTTTGATTTTATTTCTTATGAACAACACAAACAAGTAACGTTTCTTCGAATTTTTTTGGGCCAAGAAGAAAATTCAAACTTTTTTGTTCCGATCACTGGAAAAGCACAAAACTTGTTTGGACAACAGTGATCGGAACCCGCAAATTGTGAACTGATTCCGCAAAGTTGCCTATTTTAGGAGCGAGTTCGAGGGATACTGTTGTGAGCTATTCTTTTGTGGAATTTAAAAAAGCAAAGAGGATAAAAAAACCCAAACTGAAACGTTGTTTCCCTCGAATTCCCTCGGCTCCAAATATAGACAATTTTGCGGAATACGCTTCAGTTTTTGCGAAATCAGGAACATTTTTAGAAATCCATAAACAAATAATAAATCATAGGCTTAGTAAAACTGAGTTGTTACAGAATCCGCAACTGTGAGTTCCACGTTTTGTTTGTAGATTCCGGAAACATACATACCTACGTTTCCATATTACTTTTAAAATTAAATCATCTGTTTTTGTGAGTCATCAGACAAACTGTCCAACAGTTAATTTCATTCAGGGTCAACATTTTGAGCTTTCTAGCTGAATCTCAAGTACTGGAAAAACGAGCACCGTTACGATATCAACCATTGAAAGATTGAACACATTTTCAATCTCAAATACTGAAAGAATGAGCATTGTTCCAACCTCAATTACTGGAATAATTAACTTTTTTTGATCTCAAAAACAGAAAGAGTCAAAACAAACTGACGGAAACTGTTTCATTGGTAATAATGCTAAACTACTAGTATGTTTTCGTCATTCCAAACAGTAAGGCTCTATTTCACCTTAGATTTTGTTTAAATCATCTAATTGCTCAATGCTCACTGTTTTGTAATTTTTTCACTATTTCGGGACGGAAACTTGCGTAATCGGACCCGAATAGTCTATGTTTTTTAATCTCTGTCCAAAATTCAATTAAATCAACCAAAAAACAGGTTTATTTTTGCTCGGCTATGACGCGTTGCTATGTTCTTGCACAAGTTTTGCTATGAAACTGTAAAAACACCTCGTTGACAGTGACGTCTCAAGTGACAGTTTTGATATTGTTTCTTAGATACAACTCAAACAAGTAACGTTTCGTTGATTTTGGTTGAGCCAGGAACAAACTTCAAGATTTTGTTTGTTCCGATCACTGAAAATGGAAAAAAAATTTTTGCTTTTATTTAGAAAACTAAATCCGGATGAATGAATTGTTGTTTCATCGACCTTAAGGGTTTTGTAAAAAAACTTTATTTTTTTTCTTCAAATTCTCTATTTGTTGGCTGTCATTTTTTTAAACACAAATATTGTCAATAAAGTGTGATTGACTAATTTTCTACGCGTTTGTAAAGTGCTCAAATCACACCACCCTCTAAAAACGACACTATTTGAAGAAAATAAACAAAAAAAAGCCTTTTTCAATGATAATGCTACTTGCACAGCACTCGGCTATCCTTGTTTTTAGTGTATTTGAACCTTTTTAAGCTAATGTTTCTTCTTTTTATCATCCGCGTTCTTCGATTTGCCTTATGGACTCTCTATTTGACTATGTTTTGGCCCGTAACACAATAATCTCAGCGAAAAAAAAAACTCGCAAATTTCACCTTAACATGAACTTAAATCGTATCTTTAATTGTCAACAAGAACAAACTGATTAGCAGAAAACGTTGATTAAGGCGCCTTAAAAAATGTGGAGTAATTATAAGGGCAGCGGAG
The DNA here is from genome assembly GCF_963678635.1 of Symsagittifera roscoffensis. Lineage (NCBI taxonomy): Eukaryota > Metazoa > Xenacoelomorpha > Acoela > Convolutidae > Symsagittifera > Symsagittifera roscoffensis. Next base: position 39,938,159 of record NC_087066.1, on the reverse strand, counting down.
TCAAATTGGGCATATTTTTCAAGTTTTGAGAATTTTTTGGTCATTTTGCGAGCTATCTTGTGAGCTTTCTTTTGGAAATTTTGTGAGCTCTCTTTTTTTCCAGCTCTTTTTTTTTGCTGCGAGATACTGCTGTATCGTTTCAACTTTGTGTTTGGCTGTGTTTTTTTTGGCTATTTGTTAACTTTCTGTTCTACCTTTTGTTGATTTGATGATCGACCTAAAGATTGTTTTGTTTTCGAGCGCAGAATTTTAGCTGACCGGGTTTTGAGTAGGTTTTGAAAATATCTATTTTGAAGTTAATAATAGAGAAGATATGTTTCCTAAAAGGTCGAGTTTGAAAGAAGTTAAGGTTGACACTTACTATTTTTGTTTTTTGTTACTTTAACGCTCTTGTTGTCACTCAACGTTTGTTTGGGTTCTTTTTGCGGAAACCAAACTCAAGTGATTGTTTATGTATCACTGCTTACTTAAAGGTAAGACTCTCAACTCTATTTATGATCGCTATACCTCACAACCGATAACCCAAATCGGCTTAAATCTTTATTATTTAATTTAATATCAATATTTAGAAATTTATCTTGAAATGAAAAGTAATAACAAACTTAGCAGTGGGAGCTCGAAATCTTCGAAAGCGAACAAAATTAGAAAAAGTGGAAATAATTGTAATAATTTTTCAAGTTCGCACCTAACAATTAGCACTGCAAATTACAACAATTCAATAAAGAAAGTGAGTTCGCTACCTTCTTAATAAGCTTTTTCTCGTTTTTTTGACATTTTTCTGTTGATTTCAAAATTGACTTTAGGTCACTGTTAAGAATTGAATTTTAATAACTGTTTTCTTGTAACATGTTTCAACTCCTCCTCGCCTAAAAAGACCAAGATAAAAAACATCAAGCTATAAATAAGCAAGTTGTTTTTTTCTGATCACAAAATGTCCCTAAATAAACTATTTTTAAGACTTTTTGCGTTTTCTTGAGAAAGTTGCCATGGATCTTTCTAGTTTTGAGACTTTTTCACAATTTCATTGTCTTTGTTTTTTATGAAAAACTCTTTTAAAAACTTAAATTTTGTAAAAATCTACAGTGAAACTATGGCTACATTTTGCTCTATATTTTTCTATATATTTTTTATATTTTGCTAAACAATTTTAAAGATACCAAAGATTAGTCGAACTACATTTACGCATATATTTTTTTACTGTTTCGATAATACATTTTAAAACTTTATTGTACTTTAGAACGATAACCGAGTGGAATCGTTTTCGATGTCAGTGAAGCCTCGTCCTTCTATCTGCTGGGGAAACGAACAGGATGACTCAGTGTGTGGTGGCGGTGGCGGTGGCGGTGGATCATTCGTGCAGCGGGACAACCCGAGCAAACAGATGAGAGCGGAGATGAACAAACACTACTTTGCCAGGCTCATTCACAACAGGGCCAAACTGCGAGTGACTTCACGTACATCCGCACTCTTGACAGGTAACATCAAGAATATTTGGAATAATCAAAGTATTCCAGATAGAAAAAAAAAAGAAAATTCGAATACTCAGTATGAACATTTTCAGAAAAAACTGAAGTTTATAGAAAAAAGTCAAATAATAGTAAACTGAGCCAACAAAAATCCTACCAAAATTTCATTTGTGCCCCGGATTTTTTCCGAGTGGTCAATTTTTTAGAGGGTAGTAAGCTTCTTCCGCTTAACAATAGAGAAAAAGGTTTCGGACTGATGGCTTAAGCAGTTTTTGACAGTCTTATTCTAATCTCACTAGGATATATTTAAGATATGCTTCAGGCATTGCTTCGCTTGTAAGATCAGTTTTTCTCGACATTGTCAGGGGCGGATCTAGGATTTTTTCGAGGGGGTCGGGGGGTGGTGGTGTCGATTTTCAAAAACGTTGTCGACCAAATTGATTTTCCGAGCTCTCCCAAAGCTCTAAAAAAACAGTTTAGGACAAATTTTCCTGCGTCCGCCCCCCGTCCCCCCTAAATCCACCCCTGGACACTGTGAAATATTTGATTTGAGACACTTTTAAACCTCACAATCGCGACTTTTGCATGACACAACATTTTCTCTATCTAGCGTTTATTTGTGGTACCGGATCTTCTGTGAAAACATATATCAAAGTATATGTTTTTCTTTTTTAAAAGATTAAAAATAAAAAAACCTGGAAATTTTTTCATGTTTTTTTAAGAAACTTTAATTGCCAAAGAAACGCTAAATAAAAGTTCTAAAACTGTTTAGAATAACTTTTATAAATATTCAATAAAATAAATTAATATCTATATATCCTTAGATAATTTTGAGTAAAACCAATTTTTTTAAGCCTTAATGAACAATTTTGAGTTAGAATGGTTACTCGATTGCTTTACACGCTCAAAGTCAAATTCAAAAATTTCAAACTGATTTCTCATTGATGAAACCAATTTTGTTTCAATTTAGTTCGAATCACGACTCAAACAACATAAAAAGATATACCATTTGATCTATTCCAGTAATTGTTTGTGGTACCTTATTTTCAATAGAAAAAAACTAAGAAAAAAAAACACAATTTTTCAGACCAGTGCACGGAAGCAGTTTTCAAAAAATTGAATGCAAAGTTTCTCTCCGTTTTCAATGATCGAAACAATAAACTAAAAAACGTAAGCATTCAGACCAGTGTTTCACGGCACGAAAGCAGTTTCAAGAGATTGTTTTGTTATAAAATTCTTCTCGGGATCTGAATGATCACCCAATGAGCTTTAGAATGATTTTTCACTCGACTTTATTCATGTCTCTTTTGGTATCCAATTTTGCATTAGGAAGCCTATTTGGAGCAAAGAGCCTAAAAAGCGTTGCAATCAGCTTGAAAATCATAACTTCACAGAATTTGACGACCGAATTCAATATCAGAACACGCAATAGAGGTAGAAATAACTTTGAGGTTTTATGTAACTATTACGTAAAAATAAACATTTACAAAGATAAAAACATAAGATCTATCAACTGCTTCATGATGATAAATATGTATAAAGTTTTTTATATAACCTAATGACAGAAAAAAGATATTTCTGTCGTCTCTGAACAAATCACCTCAAAGTTGATCTTCAAATGCTCAATGTTGAGAATTCAATGAAAGATGCAGACTTAAAAACAAATGGTAAATCCTAAATCTGCACAAAAAAAACATCAGTTCGGCTTAATTCTTTGCTGGAAAAAGTTCATTTTAATGTTTCGAATATCTTTTATAATTGATTGATTTAGTTTTATTTTTTTTTGTTCTGCCTATGTGGTTTCTTTTTGAATTTTTTAGCCCATGGTTTTTTGTTGATACTTTCCGCTCAAAAGCCCATCAATTGACAAGAATTCTCACTTAAATATTTTACTATTATAATCATTTTGTCTCGAAAATAAAACTATGAACCAACAAAACGTTTAAAAAACGGAAAACCTGTAAAGCGATTCATAAATCGTTGTCGTCTCCCAGGTTGACCAAAAATGCTGGTCATAAAATGTTCATATATAGAAAAATGCTAATCATAAACTTTTTATGCAATTTCATAAGAACAGAAAATTGCATGAAAGGTCTATGGTTCCTGATTTTTCATATATGGAAATTGTATGACCAGCTTTTTCCATAAATCAAAAAATTAATTTTTCTTAAATCGAAAGTCTGAAAACTTTTTGGTGGTGTTCGCAACTGAACACAAGTGACAAAACAAAGACCGTCGTTGCTCGAAAGTAGAGTCACCACAGGTTTGCCGTCTTCGAAATTCAATGCTTTGGAAACGGTCTGAATTGTTTTAGATTTTTCTCACATAAACATTTTGGCAAACATTTTTGAAGATGATTTTTTTTAATTTGCGTTTTTAATTATTCATGCGTTGATCAAGGCATACCAAAACATGCCATTCAAAATAAATAGGCGCTTTAAGCGTTTTTGAAAAAAATTATCCAGAGATACGGAAAAACTCAACGTTTGCGTATCCAGGATTTTGTTATACGTAAAAAAAAATTAATTTTTGCATGCAAATTTATATTTGGAAAAAAATTTGTTTGAAAAAACAAAATTAGTTTCGCAATGAAAAAAAAACAGAACCAATTTTGGGGCAAACCAACCAAAAATGCGTGGAGTACATGAGTCAGCCAAAAATTACATCATAAGAATGAATTTGCAAATAATTTGTAACTGTTACATAATTGTTACATAACTATCACATAAGACCTACGTATTTTCGGATTTTCGGCTGGTTGATACTTCGACTGGTTTTTATACCACCAATTGTTGTGTGTTGTTTGAGGGTTCGCTATGATAGCGATGGTGGAGACTCAACTGACGAAGGATGCAGTGCCCGATTGGCTGATAGTGTCCTTCTGTGTGTCCACCACCATCCTCATAGCTGTACACTTATTCGCACTCCTAGTATCCATCTGCATCCTTCCGAATCTAGAGGTCAAGTGGGATCAAGTTATAATACATTATAACCACATTTTTAAGAAACCAACCACCAAGTCTAGAGGTCAAATGGGGTCAAGTTATAATACATTATAACCACATTTTTAAGAAACCAACCACCAAGTTCAGAGGTCTGTGGGGTCAAGTTATAATACATTATAACCACATTTTTAAGAAGCCAACCACCAAGTTCAGAGGTCAGTGGGGTCAAGTTACAATACATTATAACCACATTTTTAAGAAACCAACCACCAAGTCTAGAGGTCAAATGGGGTCAAGTTATAATACATTATAACCACATTTTTAAGAAACCAACCACCAAGTTCAGAGGTCTGTGGGGTCAAGTTATAATACATTATAACCACATTTTTAAGAAGCCAACCACCAAGTTCAGAGGTCAGTGGGGTCAAGTTACAATACATTATAACCACATTTTTAAGTAACCAATCACCAAGTCTAGAGGTCAAATGGGGTCAAGTTATAATACATTATAACCAACCACGAAGTCTAGAGGTCAAATGGGGTAAAGTTATAATACACTCCACTTTGCTCTTATTTTTTGTTAGTATTCTTACTATTTTTGCTATTTGAAATTTTACTATTATACTTTTTTTTCATTTTGTCTGATTGCTATTAAACTTGGCTGCTGACTGTTAAAGCTAGTCCAAATGTATTTGGTCGCCATATTTATTACTGTGCTGACACTCATTACACCATAAAATTGAAGCTTACTTGAATTGTATGGAAGGTAGGGGTGGGAGGGGGGCGATGACTCAGCTCAAATTAGTCAAGCTTAGACCATTTTTCTCCGAGGGAAAAAACAAACGTACGAGAACTGTATCTACCTCTCACAAACAACCGCTGTTACAGACTCAATTTCAATTTTCAATTTCAGAACTCATGGGTTACGGTAGAAATTAACACCCCCATTGGAAAAATTACTTGGAACGAGTTAAATCTTCACCTTCATGTGAAAACGCATAAAAATCATCATGGAACTCTGACATAATAAGTAAAAACACGAAGCAAGATTTTCGCAACACCCAAAATGATGTCTGTGAGCGAACATGAGCGCATTTTTTCCTAAATTTTTCTTTCCAACATGCCTTTTATCAAGGATTGTTTGATAGACATTCACTTAATAATTCAAAATGAATTATTACATCGAACTGGTGAAAATGATCTCAGTTTCTTTCTATTTTCTAATAAACAGTTTTCAGGCAGACAAAAATGCAAACGGTCACAAACTTTGTGAACGTTTGCATCTTTGTCTGCCTGAAAATTGTTTATTAGAAAATGAAATGAAGATGAAATATTTTTTAGTTCTGCCTGTGGTATGAATCACCATTCCAGCTTCGAATGGAAAGACGAAAAAATGAATTTTTTTGGGTATCTACTTTTTACAAAGTTACTCGATCCCTGAAGCTTATCAACTGGAAATTCTATCTGTGCAGGTGACAAAACAAAGGGCCCTGGATAACATTGAGGACGGAAATGCACCAGACGACAACGACAAAGATATTCTATTTGAAGGATATGTCAAGGTCTGTCTAACATGTCAGTTGTTGAAGGGATCCGCAACTAATTTATAATCAGTAGCCGCCACCCCTCAGGAATTCAAACCTTTGTGACTAATTGGTCAATCCCTCTTTGGTGCTAATTTAAATCCTCAAATTTGGCTGGCTGACCCTAAAATTTTCTAAGGCCCTTGCGGTCTATGCATTCTAATTTTTAGGGAGATCATGCAGAATACTTGTCGGGGTAATGGGGTTGTCTGTTGGGGGATTCTGTCGGGGGGGGGGGGGAAGGGGTTGAGCAGCAGTACAAGTAAGAAAGAGACTGTTTTTCTTCATTCAGATAGCGTGGTTCTGTGCGGACAGCAGTGGGCATTCTGCTGTTTCTGGTGGAGATCACGCTGATCGCAATGGGTCAAGTTCTACCCCTACAGTCCCCAGTCCGCATTCATCTCCACCTGGATCCTCTTCCCCCTCCTCTTCATCCTTCTGCGCATTCGCCGCCCACTTCTACAGAAAGATATTCATATACAACAAATGGCCATCAGGCAACTCTTTTTTCCTTATTATTTTATAACACAACCCCCCTCCCTCGGCAAGCTTCTTCCATTCTTCTGTCCATTGGTTAGTTTCCTACTCGAACCCACTTCTGAAAAAAGATATCATACACAACCAAATGGCCATCAGGCAACAAATAACTTTCTCCTTTTTATAACC